>NC_038045.1:34272639-34590803 GCF_002211085.1 Panicum hallii | reverse complement strand
CAATGTGACATTCATGTAATTAGAAATGTAGACACTAGGTATTAGTGAGTTGTATGTATGTTATGAGTTGTACAGAGAACTAGGGGTGTATTTGTAAAATTATGAATTTATAAGTACCTAAGTGCAATTGTGTGAAAATGCTCTTAAATGTCCAATTCAAATGACTATAGAGAAGAAAGTACAAATATTAAGTTAAAATCTGAGAGAAATAGACTTTGTATGAAACTAAGGACCTATGTGTAATTAACACAAATATAAGGGTTTACATGTGAAATGATTGAAGTATAGGAGTAAAGTTCAAATTTAATTAAGGGTTAATGTGTAAAAATACAAGTAATCATGACAAGCCAGAAAAATTGTAAACATGCCCAAAATTTGGTCAAATTTAGGTGGGCAAAGACAAATTTAACTTAAATTCCATCTTGTTTCAAAATGTAATCTAAATAGTTGTAAACTTTGAGTTTTTGAACCTAAGCCCTAAAACAATGTTGTAGAGTTTGAAAAACTCTACAACTTTCATGTTGAGCACTTTTGCATTTGACCTTTGTAGCAGTGAGAAATTTTAGTTTACGAGAGGTCCCCACACTTTTTGGAAATCACAAACAAGCCCTTCTGACTCCTGCCTGCTTCGTCTTCCTCTGGCACCACCACTTCCCCTCTGCTCCGCTCTGCCTCCGCCGCTGACCGCCGGTGCAGGACCCCGAGCTCCACCTCCAGTTTCTGCACGTGCCCACGTGTCGCCCCTTGCTTTCCCCGCGCGCTGTTCCCCTCCCTTCCGGGCCTCGCGCGCGGCGCCACGACGACCCCGAGCCTCCGCCGGCCACCACCTCATCGTCGCCGTGGACAGCCCACTGCAGCACCACTTCAACGCCTACATCCTGTTCTGCTACTCCCAGTGCCCAATTCCGAGCATCCGAGCCACATCCCTCCGCCGCCGTCCTCTTCCGCTCCGACCACACACGGCACGCCCGTGGACAGCCAACACCAGACCTCCTCCGCCCCAATCCATCCTCGTGCAAGCTTCCTTGTTGCTTGCTCGTGCTCGACGACCCTCTGTTGCCTCCCAATTCCCACTGGAACGTCGCCTCCGACGAGCCGCCGTCGCGCCGCCGCCTTCGGCCCCCACCGTGGGCAGCTCGCTCCGGGCCCTCCACGCCACAACAACCCTCTAGCTAGCACTACATCATCTCTGTGAAGCTCCCCGACCCATCCATTAGCTCTCTAGTCCACCACTGTGCCTCCCCGACGCTCGCGGCGTTCTTCTTCGCCGCCGCCGCTACTGTCTCCGTTGGTCATTTCAAATCCGACACGAATCCTTCCAATTGGTTGTACCTACACGTTCCCCCGTGACTCACTGGTTCTCGTGCGCAGGTCCTTTGCCGACGTTGATCGCCGGAACCTCGCCGTCGACGGAGACCTCGCCGCCCCATCTCGGGTCCTCGTCGAGTCCTACTATTCCGGCCACCCCAGCCCTCGACAAGTGGCGCAACAGGACGACCGTAAGCCCCTGAGTCTTCCCCTGCCCTTGGACCTCGCCGCCGGTGAACGCCGTCGCCGGAACACCGCCGCCCCCGCCTTGCTCTGCTTCGGGTCCCCAGCCTAAGGACCACGGGTTAGAAGACTTGAAACCCAGGGGGTTTTCTGTAAGGCTATAGACTCAGCTGAATAGTACCGAAGGACCCCCTTGTGTAAATAATGCTGTCAACTCAGAAATTCTGTATCAATTCGAGGAAAAATCATAAAAATGCAAACTAAATTTTGTTGGAATCCTTAAGTAAAACTCGACTACTTTTATTTAGGAAGTTTGAGCTGTAGGTATATATTTTCTGATGTAGATTAAATATTAGAAAATAAGTGTTTTTAATTATATCTCATGTTGTAGACATGTGTTATAGCTGAAATTTGGAACTTAGACTGTATGTGCTATGTATAGCTCTGTGTAAAAAGTTCGAGTACTTTACTATCCATTTTCTTACATTTCGAGTACTTTTTGTTATATGTTGATAAAAGTTACTTAATTTAATTCCAAATGTATTCCTTCATATTTAGGGCTGAAAAATTTATCTTAGCTTTTGTTACAATAGAAGTAATCTAAGATAAAAATTTGGAAAGTCAGAGGCCTAATGTAACCTCAGCCATGAATTTAAGTTTAGATTCAAAGAAAAATTCATGACCCATAGTTCTAGTTCATAAAAATTTATGAATAAATTAAATGCTCTAAAATCAAGAAATATTTTCTAGTACTGTTTTATAATAGTGTAGTTTATTACCAAATTTCCAACTTAAGATTAGGTGGAAAACAACTAAAACAAATTGAACATGTTATAATAGTACATAATTTAGTATAAATATGGACTTCATATAAATTAATAATACAAGCAATAGATAAAAGGATTTAACTTAGTTATTGGGCACCACCCCAACCTGTTGCTCCATGCCACTAGTTAGATATTTAGTAAAGTTAACTTAATTATTTAATGTATCCAGATAAGATACTTAATACTCAATAAATGACTGCCCAATACAAGATAGTTAGGTTGATTGTCGAAATGTAATGTTCCTTTATTTGGATTGCAACTTTATCGTGAATTGAAATGAAAGTGTATACATTCATTAAACTCCATCTTGCATATCATATAGATTCGACCACTCTCGCCGACGGAGATTATCAGTTGATTCCGGAACCAGAAGGAGTTTATTCTGAAGACCCCGAGAATCTCGTCGCGGATTTCTCTAAAGCCCCGAACCAAGGTTCGGAAGATATTAATTTGACTAACCCCAACCCCACCAGCGAAGGCAAGCCCCGGACATAACCTACTATTTTTATTACACTGCACTCTATATTTATTTATGTATTCTATGCATTAAGTTTATAGGAATTGTTGAAACCCTAGATGCATGAATCCTAGGAACCAATGTATTGAATAATAGTACTTGAGTCCGAGTAGCTGCTATGCTAATAGGACCGGTAGAAGTCGAGTGATTTTCTGTCACTCGCGCGATATAGGAATTGTGATGTTTACTTTCATGTTATCACTATAAGGATGACGGACGGGAGTTTTTATTCGGTATCATGGTTGAGGTGATACCCCGTCTGTGTTGTTGAACTGGATAAGGCCGCAGTGTGTGGTAGCGGTGGTTAAGCGTTTGAAAGTACTAGCCACATGCCGTGAAATATGGTAAGCGGTAAGCCTAGTAACCAATCGGCCCGAGAAGTGGACATACCCCCCACCACATGTATTTGCTTCTTTTGGTTACTTTGTTCGACATGTAGGAATACGTGTTGCTGGGCAACCAGGAGTACGGGTTTTGTAGTCGCGCTACAGACGTACTTCCTGCACTTTGGAAGTGCGTATGATCCTGCAGTCGCTTGTGGTGGCCCTGATCCACGAGTCGGAATGAAAGGCAAACGGTTGCTTAGGAACGACCTTTTGGTGTTCCAAGCGTGTGTGTTAGGTTTATCCTTACAAGGTTTGAATCTCGATTCAGGAATCGTCCGCCTCTCACGATGAATGAGACTGCTTACCCCCTTTGCCACATAGAGTAACAAGAGTAACTTTGTGACTATCAAAGATAATGTTTGCTTAAAGATTCTACCATGTGTGAGTAGTTATAGGTGCTTACCTAGAATGGTTAATCAACTAGAATCTGAAAGCTAAAAGTTGAAAATAAGAATCTACTCTTTGTTGCTTTTCAGCTAAAAACCCTACCCAAAACCTGAAAAGCCTTCATAAGTCTAGTTATGGGCTAAAGTATACCCAATCCCGGGTAAGTCTTGTTGAGTATTAGTATACTCAGTCTTGCTTTTGTTGATTTACCTCAGGTAATCCCCCTGATGAACCAACATTCATTACGCCGTGGCCCTACCCTCTGCCTGATGGTTGGTCTGTGGAGTGGGATCCGTCCCCGGCCAACACAGATCCCGCCGAGTGATATTATGCTAGGGCTAGCATAATATCTGTAATAACGACGTGTACAATGTTTACGCTTTTAAACTCCGCTGCTTGACTTATAACTTAAACTTGTTTTGTAATAATCTCCCCTCAGTGGGAGCTACTGATGCTTTGTAAAATTTTTGTATTATATCTGCCTGTAGTGTAAAATGCATTGGCATTTATATCTCTGGACTCACCTTCGTGTGAGGTACCTTGTTGGATCCTGCATTCGGTGGTTTATCGGGACGTTACCCGACAGGCCAATAGGATTATACCGTTTGAAGCACGAGGTAGCCCTCTAGAGAGGACTCGCGTACTTGAGCTGGTGTAATTCAGGTTGGTTCTGCCACAGCTGATATCAGAGCTAACAAGTGCACACTGGAGATGTGAAGTGCCTTAAAAATACTTTCGGTATAAAATTTGACCAACAAAGTATTTTGAAAAAGGTACGTTGGATTCGTTAAGGTTGTGGTTAGTATGTAAAGCCCTAGGGTAATGTTATTAAGGGAATTAGAGGTGGCTGTACTATATATATATAACTCTAACTTCCAGCATTACTTTTCTGTTGAAACTTAAATTTATGCACAACCCAACCTTACTTTCTGTAACGACATCTTCGATCGTGAGGTAAGAAGGTAAGGATCCTCAGCCAACTGAGGGAGCTTGGCCTTCCTGTCGGTGATGCGAACCGAACGCTGTTTCTCAAGCAGTGGCTTACTTGAGATGCTGCCAATGTACCAACTTTGGTTGACTACATTGGGAGTAGATGGTTTGGCGCAGGGTATGGCGATCGCTGTTCAGACCCCCGCATGTTGTGGTACCCCCGTGAATACGTTGTTTCGACGACATATGCTAACGTTGTCTGTACGGCGGTAATAGTACAGATGCTGTTTCTATAGTCAGCAGTAATGAATGGGGACGCTTTCATGACATGCTGGCATGAAAGGTTCATTGGATATATATATATGTATTGTGGTTTTCTGCAGGTACACTAACCACGATTACGCAACTAGGACGAATAGAACTTATTGACTAGTTAATAGAGAAAGACGTATTTATATTATGCCGCCGTAACTAACCACGTAAGACCAAGATTACTTGGCAGTTATTTCTGTTTGTGAGATCGAATAGTGCGTGCATGCATAGTACATTAATCAACAAAAGGGGTCTTTAATTTTTTTGCTTTAAGAAATAAGTAACATGTTGGTATTTCCTAGTTTGGGTAAATCACAATCTTTAGCTCTTAAGTATCCATCTAATTTCCAGCCTTTGCTGTTATCAGAATCAACTTTCTTAAATCCATTTACCTTGTGAGCTTTCCGCAGGGTAAATATATCTTACCATTTGCAATGTTGTCGCAGATGGCTGCTCCTTCCAATGCCTTTTGGGATCAGGAGGGGCACTTCCACACCAATGCTTTACATTGGGAAGGGTTTCCTCGTCTCTTATGGGAATCCTTAAGTCTGTTCCACTATACAGAGCCTCCTCAATACGATGGGGTAGAATATCGTGAGGAAGGAGTTCCTCGATGCTGGGTTAAGATGATAATTCCTCAACACCCTTTCCGCTCCTCATGGCATCCCATAGAAGTGGAAGTGGTTGGATATCGTCTGGTTGATACCCTTGAAACTGCTGCCTTGGAAGCTATCAAACTTTTCTACAATCAGCATCCGACTGAAGTTGCCGCATATCCTATTGGTTTATTTCCTACCATTGACCCTGATAATTCGGAATGGAATTTTCGGACAGAGCATCTTGGTCATATGCTAGGAGATCTGGCTGAAGAAACCGTCCGTATCATTACCAGGTTCATGGATGTGCAACATCATTACCAGATTCTACTGCGTCACGATATGAATCAGATAATTGGTGTGGCTCAAAGCCACTATCGGAATGCTGACCGCCAAGTGACCCAAATAGTGGAATTACAAGCTTTGGTGACTCAGAAAGATGAAATCATTGCAGCAAGGGATGAGACAATCCTCCATCATGAAGATCAGATCAATGAGAGTGATCATATTATCACTCAGCGTGACACAATTATTAAGTTCCTACAGGCACAAATTCATGATCTGATACTTGTGGCTGATAATGCCCAGGCTCACATTGAGGAACTGCAGCAGCAACCGATACTTCCCGCTATACCCATAATGCCTGAAGTAGAAGAAGAAGATCCAGAAGAGATTGAGGGTGTTTCAGAGATTGACTCTGAGCATGGGGATCCTGTTCTTAGTCCCTATCACTCTCCCTCTGGCAGTCAGTCGTCTATAGGCAACTTCGACGATTTCTAGTTTCGTAAATCGTCGACTAGCTAGATGTAACTTGTGGGGACTATAATAACTTAGGTAGTGTGTAACTTAGCTAGATCTCATGCCATTTGTTGTATCATAGATGGCCTGCATAGGGATCTTTTGGATGTGTGATTTGGAGAACGATCAGAACCAGTGTTGTAATATAAGTTTCCTGTTTTATCATCTTGTTCACAATCTTTAAGATTCTGTAATGAGATGATTGAATGGAGTATGTGTATTGTTTATCTAAGTCATATATCTTCTGAAATTGGGAGTAAGGCTATATGGTTAATGATGGACATCTCCTTTGTTTCAGATGGTTGGAGCCACGCGCGGAACCCCGGAAGGTTTCCGGGCAGATCAGGCTAGCGGTTCTCAACAACCGCCACCACCACCTCCTAACCTTGCCGAGGTTATGGATCGGCAAACTGAGCTGCTTAACTTGCTGGTTCAAGCACAACTGAACCAGCAACATCAACAGTTCCGCGGAGGTCGTGATGACCGCAATCCTCCCGTGGCCAGTTATCAGGACTTCATCAGTACCCAGCCTCCATTCTTCAGTAAAGCTGAAGAACCTTTGGATGCCGATGCTTGGCTCCATATCATTGAATCGAAGTTCACTCTATTGACAATACCTTGCGCGGACTCAAGCAAAGCTTCCTTTGCCGCCCAGCAACTCCGAGGTGCTGCTCGGATCTGGTGGGACAATTTCTATGCCATGCAACCTGCAGGGCATGATATCACCTGGGATGAGTTTCGGGCAGCCTTTAGGGCACATTATATTCCTGAAGGATTGCTGGAGCGAAAATTGAATGAATTCTTGGCACTTACTCAAGGCACCAATACAGTCCTGCAGTATGCATAGAACTTCAATCATCTGTGTCAATATGCGGGATATCATGTGGATAATGATGCCAAGAAACAAGATCGTTTCCGTCGAGGCCTTAATACCAAGCTCAAGGAACGCCTGAATCTTGTGAAGGCTAATACTTTCAGCGAGCTGGTTAATATGGCTTTAACTCAAGAAGATTGCATCGTGGCACATCATGCCGAGAAGAAAAGGAAGACTCCTACTGGACCCTCGAGTGCTCAATCACCTAGGTATCGGGTTGTTCCCAATATATCGTTCAGAGCACCGCAGTGGAATGCCCCAACTGGTAGATTGGTTTTCAGGCCGCCCCAACAGCAGGGAAGGTATAGACCTCCCATTCCTCAGCAACAATCACAACCATATGGCCCACGGCCAAATGTTCAACAAGTGCCATAGAGAGGCAGTAATTATCGCTGTTTCAATTGCGGGAGTGCGGATCATTTTATCCGAGATTGTCCGTGGCCCAAGAAACCTAATCAAGGGCAAGGCTCTACTCAGGGTAACCAGAACAAGGGCAAGAAGCCGGTGATGCAAGTCCGGCAAGGATGAATTGACTTCACCACTCTGGCAGAACTTCCAGATGGAGCTCCCGTCATGTCGGGTACATTTTCTATTCACCATATACCAGTTGTTACTTTATTTGATTCTGGAGCAACACATAGCTTTATTAGTAACAACTGCGGTACCCGGATAGGACTTGATCCTTGTTTCACTCAAGGGGCATATATGATCTCTACCCTTGGAGGAAAAATCACCTCCAACCAAATGAGTAGAAATGTGCCACTTTAGTTAGGTAGTAAAGAGATCAAAACTGATTTGGTTTTACTCAGTTTAGAGGGTATTGATGTTATACTTGGGACCGACTGGATGACTAAACATCAAGTACGGCTAGATATTTCTTCCCGAGTTGTTGAAATTGATTCACCATACTATGGGATCACCACCCTTTATCTGCCGCGGCCAGAATGTCTGCATCCTTGCACTTATATCATCACAAATATCCAAGTCAAGGATATCCCTATAGTATGTGAATACCCTGATGTCTTTCCAGATGACTTGCCTGGAATGCCACCAGATAGAGACATCGAGTTTATCATTGAACTTCAACCGGGCACTGCTCCTATTTCGAAGAGGCCGTATCGCATGCCTCCAAATGAATTAGCCGAACTAGAAATCCAGCTTCAGGATCTTCTTGATAAGGGATATATACGTCCAAGTGCCTCACCTTGGGGTTGTTCTGCTCTCTTTGTCAAGAAGAAAGACGATAGCCTAAGGCTATGTGTCGATTACCGTCCACTCAATGCGGTTACCATAAAAAATAAGTACCTTCTTCCCCGCATTGACATTTTGTTTGATTAGCTAGCCGGGGCTAAGGTCTTCTCTAAGATTGACTTACACTCTGGTTATCATCAGATCAAGATTAGGCCTTGTGATATTCCAAAAATGGCCTTCTCGACCAGATATGGACTTTACGAATATCTGGTTATGTCATTTGGACTTACTAATGCACCGGCATATTTCATGTATCTCATGAATTCAGTATTCATGCCGGAACTCGACAAATTCATCATGGTCTTCATTGATGACATTCTAATATACTCCAAAACCAAAGAAGACCATGCTAATCATTTACGTGTCGTTCTTCAACGACTACGTGATCATCGCCTTTATGCCAAATTTTCGAAATGTGAATTTTGGCTGGATAGTGTGAAATTCTTGGGGCATACTATTTCAAGTGAAGGCATATCGGTTGATCCAACCAAAGTCCAAGAGGTTATGGACTGGAAACCTCCAACTTCAGTCCATCAAATCCGAAGTTTCCTTGGATCGGCGGGATATTATCGCCGATTCATTCCGGATTTCTCCAAGATAGCCAAACCAATGACTGAGCTACTTAAGAAAGAAGTTAAGTTCCGTTAGGATGATAGGTGCGAGGAAGCATTTCACACCTTGAGACAACTTCTGATGACTGCTCCTGTATTAGCTCAGCCAGATAATACTCAGCCTTTTGATGTCTATTGTGATGCTTCTGGAACTGGCCTTGGTTGTGTTCTTATGCAAAACAACCGGGTTATTGCTTATGCATCCCGAGCACTTCGGACTCATGAGCAAAATTATCCTACACATGATCTTGAATTGGCAGCAGTTATCCATGCTCTCAAGATTTGGAGACATCATCTTATGGGTGCTAAGTGTAATATCTACACTGACCATAAGAGCCTCAAGTATATCTTCACTCAAGCTGACCTAAATATGAGGCAAAGGCGTTGGTTAGAATTGATTAAAGACTATGACCTTGAGGTCCACTACCATCCGGGTAAGGTTAATGTGGTTGCGGATGCCCTTAGCCGTAAAGCACACTGTCACTGTTTATCCGTAGCAACTTTCAGTGACACTCTCTGCCATCAGATAAGAAAACTCAATTTAGAGATCATTCCTCAAGGTAGTCTGAATCTGCTATCTATTGAGTCGAATCTTCGAGATAAAATCATCATGTCCCAACTTCATGATGAGGGTGTCAAAATTATCAAATCCAAGCTATCTCTAGGAGAAGCCAAATATAAATGTTTTCGCACTGACCATCAAGGAATCCTGTGGTTCAACAATCGCATTGTTGTGCCTAAAGATCATCAACTTCGTAAGCAAATCCTTGATGAAGCACATTTATCCAAGTTCTCTATTCATCCTGGTAGCACCAAGATGTACCAAGATCTACGGCAACATTTTTGGTGGACCAGAATGAAAAGAGAAATTGCTAAATATGTATCCGAATGTGATACGTGCCAGAGAGTCAAAGCCAGTCATCTTAAGGCATCCGGTACACTTCAGCCATTACCCATTCCGTCATGGAAATGGGAAGACATTAGCACGGATTTTATTGTCGGTCTTCCCAACACATCTCAAAAGCATGACTCCATATGGGTAATCATTGATAGACTCACAAAAACCGCTCATTTTCTTCCTGTGCATACCACTTACTCTGCTAAGAAGTATGCCGAAGTCTATCTGGATCAAATCGTTCGATTACATGGGGTTTCAAAAACCATCATCTCTGATCGAGGGCCCCAATTTATTGCACGATTTTGGGAGCAATTACAACTAGCTCTAGGAACCAAGTTGATTCGAAGCTCTGCGTATCATCCCCAGACTGATGGGCAGACTGAGCGAATTAATCAAATTCTTGAAGACATGCTCCGAGCTTGTATTATTCACTATGGTACAAGTTGGGACAAGTGCCTTGCTCTAGCTGAATTTGCTTACAACAATAGTTATCAAGCTAGTCTTCAAATGGCTCCTTTTGAAGCGTTATATGGTCGCAGATGCCGAACTCCTTTGAGTTGGTCTGAGACCGGTGAACGCAAAATCTTCGGACCAGATCTAGTCGTTGAAGCCGAAGATAAGGTTAAGATTATTCAATCTAATCTTAAAACCGCTCAGTCTAGACAGAAAAGCTACGCAGATAAGAGGAGGAAACCTCTGGAATTTCAAGTAGGAGATTTTGTCTACCTCCGGGTATCTCCTACCAAAGGTGTTCAACGTTTCGGTATAAAAGGGAAGTTAGCACCTCGATATGTCGGACCCTTTGAAATCCTCAATGTTTGTGGCCCAGTGGCTTACAAACTTCGCCTTCCATCTCAATTGGCTGCTATTCACGATGTTTTCCACATCTCTCAGCTTAAGAAATGTGTCAAAGTACCCACGGAAGTCGTGGATACCTGTGCCATTGAGATTGAACCCGATCTATCGTACATGGAACAACCTCTTCAAATCCTGGATACCAAGGAAAGACTCACCAGAAGAAGGGCAGTTAAAATGTATAAAATCTTATGGGATCATCACACCGAGGAAGAAGCGACTTGGGAAACAGAGTCTTATCTTCAACGGAATTTTCCAGACTTCCTTCAAGCCAATCCCCAAATCTAATTATCCAATACTGCTCAGCTTCGGAATCTCGGGATGAGATTCTTTTTAAGGGGGGAAGGCTGTGACATTCATGTAATTAGAAATCTAGACACTAGGTATTAGTGAGTTGTATGTATGTTATGAGTTGTACAGAGAACTAGGGGTGTATTTATAAATTATGAATTTTATAAGTACCTAAGTGCAATTGTGTGAAAATGCTCTTAAATGTCCAGTTCAAATGACTATAGAGAAGAAAAGTACAAATATTAAGTTAAAATCTAAGAGAAATAGACTTTGTATGAAACTAAGGACCTATGTGTAATTAACACAAATATAAGGGTTTACATGTGAAATGATTGAAGTATAGGAGTAAAGTTCAAATTTACTTAAGGGTTAATGTGTAAAAAATACAAGTAATCATGACAAGCCAGAAAAATTGTAAACATGCCCAAAATTTGGTCAAATTTAGGTGGGCAAAGACAAATTTAACTTAAATTCCATCTTGTTTCAAAATGTAATCTAAATAGTTGTAAACTTTGAGTTCCTGAACCTAAGCCCTAAAACAATGTTGTAGAGTTTAAAAAACTCTACAACTTTCAAGTTGAGCACTTTTGCATTTGACCTTTGTAGCAGTGAGAAATTTTAGTTTACCGAGAGGTCCCCACACTTTTTGGAAATCACAAACAAGCCCTTCTGACTCCTGCCTGCTTCGTCTTCCTCTGGCACCACCGCTTCCCCTTTGCTCCGCTCTGCCTCTGCCGCTGACTGCCAGCACAGGACCCCGAGCTCCACCTCCAGTTTCTGCACGTGCCCACGTGTCGCCCCTTGCTTTCCCCGCCGCTGTTCCCCTCCCTTCCTGGCCTCGCGCGCGCACGTCACGACGACCCCGAGCCTCCGCCGGCCGCCACCTCCTCGTCGCCGTGGACAGCCCACTTCCGCGCCTTAACTCTCGGTCTCTCGCGCGCAGCAGCACCACTTCAACGCCTACATCCTGTTCTGCTACTCCCAGTGCCCAATTCCGAGCATCCGAGCCACATCCCTCCGCCGCCGTCCTCTTCCGCTCCGGCCACGCACGGCACGCCCGTGGACAGCCAACACCAGACCTCCTCCGCCCCAATCCATCCTCGTGCAAGCTTCCCCGTTTCTTGCTCGTGCTCGACGACCCTCTGTTGCCTCCCAATTCCCACTAGAACGTCGCCTCCGACGAGCGCCGCCGTCGCCGCCTTCGGCCCCCACCGTGGGCAGCTCGCTACGGGCCCTCCCATGCCACAACAACCCTCTAGCTAGCACTACATCATCTCTGTGAAGCTCCCCGACCCATCCATTAGCTCTCTAGTCCACCACCGCGCCTCCCCGACGCTCGCCGGCGTTCTTCTTCGCCGCCGCCGCTACTGTCTCCGTCGGTCATTTCAAATCTGACACGAATCCTTCCAATTGGTTGTACCTACACGTTCCCCATGACTCACTGGTTCTCGTGCGCAGGTCCTTTGCTGACGTTGATCGCCGGAACCTCACCGTCGACGGAGACCTCGCCGCCACCATCTCGGGTCCTCGTCGAGTCCTACTATTCCGGCCACCCCAGCCCTCGACAAGTGGCGCAACAGGACCACCGTAAGCCCCTGAGTCTTCCCCTGCCCTTGGACCACGCCGCCGGTGACCGCCGTCGCCGGAACACCGCCGCCCCCGCCTTGCTCTGCTTAGGCTATAGACTCAGCTGAATAGTACCGAAGGACCCCCTTGTGTAAATAATGCTGTCAACTTAGAAATTCTGTATCAATTCGAGGAAAAATCATAAAAATGCAAATTAAATTTTGTTGGAATCCTTAAGTAAAACTCGACTACTTTTATTTAGGAAGTTTGAGCTGTAGGTGTATATTTTCTGATGTAGATTAAATATTAGAAAATAAGTATTTTAATTATATCTCATGTTGTAGACATGTGTTATAGCTGAAATTTGGAACTTAGACTGTATGTGCTATGTATAGCTCTGCGTAAAAAGTTCGAGTACTTTACTGTTCATTTGCTTAGATTTCAAGTACTTTTTGTTATATGTTGATAAAAGTTACTTAATTTAATTTCAAATGTATTCCTTCATATTTAGGGCTGAAAAATTTATCTTAGCTTTGTTACAACAGAAGTAATCTAAGATAAAAATTTGAAAGTCAGAGGCCTAATGTAACCTCAGCCATGAATTTAAGTTTAGATTCAAAGAAAAATTCATGACCCATAGTTCTAGTTCATAAAAATTTATGAATAAATTAAATGCTCTAAAATCAAGAAATTATTTTCTAGTACTGTTTTATAATAGTGTAGTTTATTACCAAATTTCCAACTTAAGATTAGGTGGAAAACAACTAAAACAAATTGAACATGTTATAATAGTACATAATTTAGTATCAATATGGACTTCATATAAATCAATAATACAAGCAATAGATAAAAGGATTTAACTTAGTTATTGGGCACCACCCCAACCTGTTGCTCCATGCCACTAGTTAGATATTTAGTAAAGTTAACTTAATTATTTAATGTATCCAGATAAGATACTTAATACTCAATTAATGATTGCCCAGTACAAGATAGTTAGGTTGATTGTCAAAATGTAATGTTCCTTTATTTGGATTGCAACTTTATCGTGAATTGAAATGAAAGTGTATACATTCATTAAACTCCATCTTGCATATCATATAGATTCGACCACTCTCGCCGACGGAGATTATCAGTTGATTCCGGAACCAGAAGGAGTTTATTCTGAAGACCCCGAGAATCTCGTCGCGGATTTCTCTGATGCCCCGAACCAAGGTTCGGAAGATATTAATTTGACTAACCCCAACCCCACCAGCGAAGGCAAGCCCCGGACATAACCTACTATTTTTATTACACTGCACTCTATATTTATTTATGTATTCTATGCATTAAGTTTATAGGAATTGTTGAAACCCTAGATGCATGAATCCTAGGAACCAATGTATTGAATAATAGTACTTGAGTCCGAGTAGCTGCTATGCTAATAGGACCGGTAGAAGTCGAGTGATTTCCTGTCACTCGCGCGATATAGGAATTGTGATGTTTACTTTCATGTTATCACTATAAGGATGACGGACGGGAGTTTTTATTCGGTATCATGGTTGAGGTGATACCCCGTCTGTGTTGTTGAACTGGATAAGGCCGCAGTGTGTGGTAGCGGTGGTTAAGCGTTTGAAAGTACTAGCCACATGCCGTGAAATATGGTAAGCGGTAAGCCTAGTAACCAATCGGCCCAAGAAGTGGACATACCCCCCACCACATGTATTTGCTTCTTTTGGTTACTTTGTTCGACGTGTAGGAATACGTGTTGCTGGGCAACCAGGAGTACGGGTTTTGTAGTCGCGCTACAGACGTACGTCCTGCACTTTGGAAGTGCGTATAATCCTGCAGTCGCTTGTGGTGGCCCTGATCCACGAGTCGGAATGAAAGGCAAACGGTTGCTTAGGAATGACCCTTTGGTGTTCCAAGCGTGTGTGTTAGGTTTATCCTTGCAAGGTTTGAATCTCGATTCAGGAATCGTCCGCCTCTCACGATGAATGAGACTGCTTACCCCCTTTGCCACATAGAGTAACAAGAGTAACTTTGTGACTATCAAAGATAATGTTTGCTTAAAGATTCTACCATGTGTGAGTAGTTATAGGTGCTTACCTAGAATGGTTAATCAACTAGAATCTGAAAGCTAAAAGTTGAAAATAAGGATCTACTCTTTGTTGCCTTTCAGCTAAAAACCCTACCCAAAACCTGAAAAGCCTTCATAAGTCTAGTTATGGGCTAAAGTATACCCAATCCCGGGTAAGTCTTGCTGAGTATTAGTATACTCAGTCTTGCTTTTGTTGATTTACCTCAGGTAATCCCCCTGATGAACCAGCATTCATTACGCCGTGGCCCTACCCTCTGCCTGATGGTTGGTCTGTGGAGTGGGATCCGTCCCCGGCCAACACAGATCCCACCGAGTGATATTATGCCAGGGCTAGCATAATATCTGTAATAACGACGTGTACAATGTTTACGCTTTTAAACTCCGCTGCTTGACTTATAACTTAAACCTATTTTGTAATAATCTCCCCTCAGTGGGAGCTACTGATGCTTTGTAAAATTTTTGTATTATATCTGCCTATAGTGTAAAATGTATTGGCATTTATATCTCTGGACTCACCTTCTTGTGAGGTACCTTGTTGTATCCTGCGTTCGGTGGTTTATCGGGACGTTACCCGACAGGCCAATAGGATTATACCGTTTGAAGCACGAGGTAGCCCTCCAGAGAGGACTCGCGTACTTGAGCCGGTGTAATTCAGGTTGGTTGTGCCACAACCAATCTAATAACTTTAAAGATGCAAAATAACTTTAAGTTTTGACTAATTGTAACACCCTAATTTTGAATTTAGGAACTTAAATAAATTTTGCTAGAATTCTCTTAGGACCTTAAGGTTTTTATCTTCTCATTTTGATTTTAGAGCATTATCATGAAATAAAGGCAATTTAATAAAACATAAAAAGAAATATAAGGAACTATATGTCTGTACATTTCATGCCCCTTTGCATTGTTTTATTGATTGTCTTCCATTTGAATCTAAATTTCAAATTCAAATTCAATTGCATTTGAAAGCATGTCTTTTTCTCTCTCAATTCCTAGTTGGGCCCGGCCCACTATTCTTTTTCGTTTTCCTTTCCCATTTTTCCCTTGTGGCCCAGCCTAGCCAGCTCTCTCTTCTCTCCCGCGCGGCTTGGCCCACGGCCTTCCCTCTTCTCTCCTCTCTCCTTTCCACCGCGCGGCCCAGCGGCTTCCCCGGCCCAACTCCCTCCGCACGGCCGCCGTTCCTTCTCATTCCCCTTTCCTTCGCTGATGGGTGGACCCCATCTGTCTGGGTCGTCTTCCCCTCTGAGCCGAGCTCGGACTCGAATGCGAGTCCGGCCAGCACACGGTGGACCTCGCCCACGCGCCGCCTCGGGCCCGCACCCCCAGGAGCCGCAGCCGCCTCTATTTAAAAACCCGCCCATGCCCTAGCTATCCCGAAGCCGCAGCCGCCACCTCCGCCCGTGAAACCCTAGCGTCGAGGTTTCCGCCGCCGCCATTGCCGCCGCGCTTCGGGAACTCGCCGTGCCGCAGTCAGTTGCTCCCCACCGACGAACAAGCGCTACAGAAGCTCCCCGCATCCCTAGCCGTTAGATCTAAATCCAACGGCTTAGATCTAATCTAACCCGAGTCAATAGATCCAGACACTGGTCAAACCGTGGTCATTTTGCATTTTAGCCCTTGAGTTTTATAGAAATCAACCCGCAGTCCGTGGTAGTTCAAAAGTATTCACGAATAGATCCTTTTTCTTCTGTTTAGGGCCCTGACTTTTTCAAAAATAGAACCCGTAGTCCTAGATCCTTTTGTTTTACAATCTAACCCTAGGTCTAAGGTTTATTTATGATCTAGCCCTCGGTTTCTTCGGTCAGAGCCCTTTTAGTTTCAAATCTTCCGCAAATAAGCCCCTAGAATCATGTTTTAGCCCTAACTTCTCTGTTTTAACTCTGTTTTCATCGATTCTTACGCTCACACGATCCTTACGACATATGCAGTAGCATCATTACATTATTTTGCTTAGTTTACATTGATTGGTATACTATTTCTTATTTATTGTATTTGTTTGCTTGTATGTACTTGTGTGCTACGATAGATGGTACGTAGTTCGAGGTTCCGCAAGAGCTGAGCTTTGAAGACGTTCTCGAGCGGCAGCAGTTTGTTGATGAAGGCAAGTGGTCCTTGATCATACTCCAGTCCCAATAACATTATAAATACACACATTTATTTGTTTTGCATGCATGTGTCTAGAATATGATGGATCCCAAATTAAGGATGTGCCTAGTTTCTATTGGATTTCCTAGATTAAACCTAGGTTATTATAATTATGCTGTAGTTACGCTAGTTGCTTTACTTAGATTTTGGTTGGATAATCTGAAAATCATGTTACACTATTTTACACATGTTATGGAATACTCTATTGATGATGATCAAGATCATTGTATTAATTGAAACATGGAGAACCACCCAGGCAAATAGTGCAACCACAATACTACATAGCTCTGATCTTAACTAATTAATTAGAAACTTTAGGTTATGATAATCTTACCGAAAGGGCAAGAGGGGTTGCATCGTCGGGGTATAGATCGGTCCTCTTGAGGCATATTGATATATGTGGTCCTTGGCTAAGGCATTAACTCATGAGGGAGGGTTATGACCGCTTTGACTTGAAACCTTAGCGGATTGTCATATGTTAGGGAATCTTTGTAAAGGCCTCGTAGAGAATCCCTACCACTCACCTCAGAAGTGTTTAAGGGCCTTGCAAACCCGGGCATCAAGGGAAACACGAATTGTGGGTAAAGTGTACAACCTCTGCAGATTGAAAACTGATATATCAGCGGTACTCACGGTTAAGAGCGGCTTGGACACTCACATGATAAATAAACTTTAAGATGGTCTAAATCGATGTTCCTTATTTATTTATTTATTTATGTTGTGGATTATTTACCTCTTATATTTTGTTTAAGGGTTGGTATATACTTACACTTAGTTAATACTTTCTTAATAAAACTTGATCAACTAAAAATGCTTACCGCAGTCAAACCATGTCAGCTTTTCCTTGATTTTAGCAATGCATGTCATATAATTTACTCCACATGCTGAGTACCAACCATAAGTGTACTCACACTTGCTTTATTAAAAATAATGCTGCTCAGAACAAGATAATTATCCGGTGTTCCCTGAAGATTTCGAAGAATACTAGGCGTATGTCTCCCAGTCATCTGCCTGTGAAGTTGAAGTCCGTTGCTAGCTATCGATGTTTATTTATTCGTTTAAGATTAAGACTGTCGGTCATGTAATAAAGTACTATTAAACTCTATTTTGTTAATGCATTGTTTCGGGTATTCACTTGTGACATCTACTGTATGTGCGGAACTTGATCCTGGCGCACATATGGGATGCATCCGGTTACCTTTTCTAAACCGGGTGTGATACTACTTTATAGTGAAATAGTTGCTTATCTGTACCATTATTAAAACCACTCATACATGTGCATTCATATAGACTCGACTACTCTCGTGGACAGAACATATGATCTGGTGCCTGAGTCCGAGAGTGAGCAGCGTAAAGCTCAAGTTAATCTAACAGAAGTCACTGGAGACCCGAACAGCCCCGGTCCATGATCTCAGTATTTCAATTCATGCAACTGCTATTCCTTTTTACCTGTGCATTTAAGTTCATAGGAGTTGATTGGAACCCTAGCTGCATGATCCTAGGCACCAATGTAATGACTATTAGAATGGGAAGTTCAAGTAGTTGCTTTGCTAATAGGTAGTCGAGTGGTTTCCTGCCACTCGCGAGAATTATAGGAGTTGAATGTTTTATCGCATACTGCAACTATAAGGTCAATGGGCGGGGCTGTGGTAAAGTACTCATGGTTGAGGCCCCGTATGAGTAGTGAAAAATGCTAAGGTCACAGTATGTGGTAGCGATGGTTAAGCGTTTGAACATACTAACCACATGTAGAAAATATGGTACTCGATAAGCTAAGTACTTGATCGGCCCAGCAAGTGGACTTTATTTTCACCCTACTTGAACGAAGTTCAGTTGGGTATACGCATGCGAGTGCAGAGCATGGCTCTGTAGTCGAGGAGGGTGACCCTAATCCACAACCCGGAAAGAAAGGGGAAAAGTTGTTTGGAGTGACCCTTCGGAACTCCAGGCATGTGTGTTAGGTTTACCTTGAAAGGTTAAGAAATTTGATTCAAATCATCCATTTCTTGTGGTAATTGAGACTGCTTAATACCCTTGCCACATAGAGTAACAAGAGGAACTATGGCTATGATGGAACTTGTTGGATGATTAATTATTTTTCCACCATGTTTGCTTAGAGATAGATTCTCACTTAGAATGTTTAAATGAACTAGAATATTGAAAGCTAAAATATGAAATTAAGGACTTACTCTTTGTTGCTTTTCAGCAAAAAGAAACCCTAGAACCTTAGAGCCATGCATGCTTAGTAGTCGGTATTTACATACCACTAGTCGGGTAAGCCTTGCTGAGTATTAGTATACTCAGCCTTGCTTCTGGTAATTTTTTCTTGTGTGTCTTTTGCAGATATGATAGCTGGTTTGGCTTGGCCGAGTACTTTTCCGACTGCTTGGTCAGTGGAATGGGATTCGTCCCCAGCCAACAATGACTCTTCCGAGTGATGCCTCTTTTGTTATGATATTATTTTGGATATACACTTGTATTGTCTATCATTATGTGGAACTTGATCCTGCCGCACATATGAGATGCATTCGGTTCCTTTCTAAAATCGGGTGTGGCAGAAGTGGTATCAGAGCAGTGTTGACTGTAGGACGTTAGGCTAGTTAGTAATGGTTGAATTTTAAGACTTATCTTGCTTAGTGACCTAGCTTCTACTTACCTGCTTTCAAAAATTGCTTATTTTTTGATTATATCACTATTATCTCATCCTTGACTTCATGCTTGCCTCTCAAGTGTGTTGGTGTTTTTTTCAAACTTTTCTTACTTTAAGGTCACCTATAGTATTTTCTAAATATTCTCTATCTTGCGCTGTCCTCATTTTTGCTATAGATGGCCAGAACTAGGCAGACCGCCTGTAAGAGCACCCGTGGACCGCCTCATCCGATACATCATCCTTAGGAAGTGCCGGCCAGGAAGAGCCCGAGTAGCCGGAGGACTTACCTGAATTCGTGGAGATCGAGGATGATGATGACGACTATTATGGCTACTATAAAGGAGGCTGGGTGGACACTAACACTAAGGAAGAGCCCATGGAGATGCCTGAAGACCACGCAGACACCACAGGCGATAGTAATGAGGATGCTCAGGAGGAGATGGTGCCGATCCAGGTGCCACAGAAGGAGACAATGCTGAAGATGGTGATGATGACCCAGCTGCACCCGATGGTGGTGACGATGATGATCCAGAGCCAGCCGATTAGGCAGATGAACCGCGACCAGAGCCCCATTACGAGAAGCAGATACATCGTCTGGACTTTGCTGAAGGTCCATTACCAGTACCTCTCTGGAGGGCCATGCAGAGAATCGGCTTCCCACTAATGCCACATTGTGAAGCCTGTTTGTACAAGAATGCTCAGTAGGAGGAGGAGTGGTTAGTGGCAGTGGTGATTAGTGTTCCGGATGAGAAGTATAGCAGCCAGATGGAGTACTACAAGCACTTTGATGACGTGCCCAGGAGGACTTTGGACGCAGGGACCAGTGAAGCTGCCAGAAGAGCTCTCTACTATCTCTGCCATGCTTATCGGGATGAGCTTTAGGGCATCGAGTTTCAGCAGTTCCCACGCTGCATGAAGGGTGCCACCAGTGTGCAGATTCCTATCCCACACCCTGGGGAAGGAATCTTACTCATGGACACCACGCAGGAGTTTGTCGCCGCTCTCAGCACTGACTTGGATGCTGCCGGAGCAGAAATCCAGGAGGTCAAGAGGAAGCTGAGGAAGAAGATCAGGGAGAAGGCAATTCTGGAAGCTCAGCTGAAGGGAGATCAGGAGTTACCCCCGGAGTACGACAGCGACGAGTCCATTGAGTACCTGC
Source organism: Panicum hallii (assembly GCF_002211085.1). NCBI lineage: Eukaryota > Viridiplantae > Streptophyta > Magnoliopsida > Poales > Poaceae > Panicum > Panicum hallii. The sequence goes on along the minus strand of NC_038045.1, from coordinate 34,570,185 downwards.
CAGAGTCACGTCCCCGCAAGCGCGTTCACTACGGAGAGCCTGGCTACCGCACCCGCTACCGTTAGAGATGCTAGATCTAGAAGTTTTAAGTTAGGAGTGTTTTTAAGAGTCCTTTTGTAATCACTAGTTCGAACAGTCTTTATAGTTTGTTTAATCTTAGTTAATATGCTTATATGCTTGGTTTTGTGAGAACAATTTGATTTGGATCTTTATAATGATTGCGGTAAATTGTGGAGTGATGACCACAATTATATCAAGTTTTTAATAAATATAGATAGTTTAGTAAAGCTTGGGTCGTCTATTTTATTTACTATCTTTATCTTATCCTTGCTCCAATCCTTTTTCCATGATTAATTTCATGAGTCTCACTTTTCTAACCGATCAGATGGTGAACACCAGGTCCGGATCAGGGGTTGATCAGCCTGCAGTGCCGCGACAGGAAACAAGCAACAATACCAACCTTGATCCTCAATAGAGTCAACAGCACTAGGTGCCACCAACAGGAATGGAGCAGTTTCTTGCCGCCCAGACTCAGCTGCTAATCAACATGGCAAACACTATCACCAACATGCAGGCTCAGATGAACCAAGCTCCACCACCGCCACCACCACCAGCTAGAGACACGCACAGGGAATTCATGAGCCACAAACCTCCCTTATTTTCTCACTCACCTGATCCTCTGCAAACTGATGACTGGATAGTGGAGAAGATGCTGAACATCGTCCAGTGTACTGATAGGGAGAAGGTCCTTTATGCTTTGGGCAGACTGGAAGGAACCACCGCAGATTGGTGGGATGCTTACAGCGCAGCTCACGACACCCCCAACACCATCACCTGGCAGGAGTTCAGGAACAAGTTCAGGGAGCAACACATACCCAAAGGTTTGATGAAGCTCAAGAAGTAAGAGTTCCTTGCGCTGAAATAAGGAACAATGTCTGTGAGTGAGTACCGGGATAAGTTCATCCAGCTATCTCGCTACGCTCCCGCAGATGTAGCAGATGATGCAGAGAAGCAGGATCACTTCAGGGATGGTCTGATTGGTCCTAGCAAGTATCAGCTGATGGTGCACACTTTTGAAAACTTCCAGAAGATGGTGAACAATGCCATCATGGTGGAACATGCTCGCAAGGAGATGGGTGAGCAGAAAAGGAAGTTTGAGTCATTAGGGCAGTTCAGCAACAACTCACACCCTCGTTTCGCACCCCCGCAAGGAACACCTTTTCGCATTGGAGGACAGGGTGTCAACTACGGGCAGAATCAATACTAGCGCCCCAACCAACAGAACCAGCAGCAGCAAGCTCAGCATGCTGGCTAGTCAGCGCAGCGTCCCAACTTTCCCCAGAATCGCCAGAACACCCCTACTGGAACACCTGTGAGGAACAACACCCCTACTCCCACCGGTGGTAACACGTGCTTCAGATGTGACGAGACTGGTCACTACGCCAATCGTTGTCCCAAGCGAAATGAGCAGAACACTCCAGGCCAGTTTAACAACAGTGGACAGAGGCAGACTCCGCAGCAGCAACAGCCTAGAAACAACAACCAGACATCGCAGAGCAACAAGGGTCAGCAGAACTTTATCTGCGGGCGTGTGAATGATGTTGCTGCGGAGACCACTCAGGAGGCTCAGGACGTTGTGTTCGGCATGTTCCTAGTCAGCTCAGCCCCTGCATCTGTTTTATTTGATTCTGGAGCATCGCATTCCTTTATTTCTGCTCAGTTTGTCACAAAACATGGCATTCCCGTGCATTCGATGTCAAACCACATGCTAGTTAGTTCGCCTGGGGGAAATATGAAGGCCATGTATTAGTGCCTTGGCGTCAGTTTCAAGATTGTGGGTAGGGAATTTCGTGCAAATTTCGTAGTACTGGATTCCAAGGGAATAGACATCATACACGGAATGGGATGGCTGAGCAAGGTTGACGCAGTTATTCAGTATGCCAAAAGGATAGTGATCCTCACGAGGCCAGAAGGTGAACAATTTGAGTTCATTGCAAAATTTCCGTTGGCAGCAGACTGTGCAGCGTATTAGCTGAAGACAGATTTGATCGAGGACATCACAGTTGTGTCTGAGTACCCGGACGTCTTCCCCAATGAATTGCCAGGTATGCCACCTAAACGTGACATTGAATTCCTCATAGATCTTTTACCTGGTGCTGCACCTATTGCTAAGAGGCCATATAGAATGTCAGTTGGTGAATTAGAGGAACTTAAGAAACAGTTAAAAGAATTGTTAGATAAGCAGTTCATTCGCCCTAGTTCTTCACCTTAGGGAGTACCCGTGATCTTCGTTGAAAAGAAAGATGGTACACAGAGGATGTGCGTTGATTATAGAGCTTTGAGGTTACCATCAAGAACAAGTATCTGTTGCCTCGTATAGAAGACCTGTTTGATCAGTTGAAGGGAGCCAGAGCATTCTCCAAGATTGACTTGAGGTCTGGATATCATCAGCTAAGGATACAACCCTTAGATATTGCCAAGACAGCTTTCACTACCAGATATGGGCTTTATAAATATACAGTAATGTCTTTTGCGTTGACTAATGCTCCAGCTTATTTCATGTATCTGATGAATAAAGTGTTCATGGAGTATCTTGACAAGTTCATAGTGGTGTTCGTTGATAATATTTTGGTGTACTCCAAGAATGAGGAGGAACACGAGGAACATTTGAGGCTTGTTCTGCAGAAACTCAGAGAAAATCAGTTGTATGCCAAGTTCAGCAAGTGTGAATTCTTGTTGAAAGAGATCTCGTTCCTTGGTCATGTTATCACAGGCGGAGGTATTGTAGTGGATCCAGGGAAAGTCAGACATGTGTTGAATCCGGAGTTTCCTAGGACTCATGGGATATTACAGGAGATTTATAGAAGGCTTCTCTAAGATAGTGAAACCCCTTACATCACTACTAGAGAAAGAAAAGAAGTTTATATGGTCAGAGGCATGCCAGAACAGCTTTGATGAGTTGAGAAAAAGGTTGACTACCGCACCAGTATTGGTTATGCCTGATATTCACAAGAGTTTTGACATCTACTATCACGCTTCTAAACAAGGTCTTGGTTGTGTATTGATGCAAGAGGGACAAGTGATTGCATATGCATCTCGTCAGTTGAGGAAACATGAGCAGAACTATCCCACACATGATTTGGAGTTAGCAGCAGTGGCACATGCTCTGAAGATATGGAGGCACTATTTGTTGGGTCACAGATGTCAAATATACACCGATCATAAAAGTCTTAAGTACTTTTTCACTCAAAATGACCTCAACCTAAGACAGCGAAGATGGTTAGAGCTCATAAATTAAAGGATTATGACCTGGAGATACACTATCATCCAGGGAAGGCAAATGTGGTTGCCGATGCCTTGAGTCGCAAGAGTTATGTGAATGTGACAATGGCTAGCCAGATGCCTCGAGAATTGTATAAAGAATTTGAACAACTCAATCTTGGGTTCGTTGCTCATATGGAAGGAATCACTATGGAAGTGGAGCCAACTGTTGAACAGGAGATACGGAAGGGTCAGCTTGAAGATGCTAAGATTCAGGAGATAAAGGAGATGATAGAAGCAGGCAAGGCACCTGACTTCACTGAAGATGAACATGGAACGGTTTGGTTCCGAAAGAGGATATGTGTGCCCGATGTGGATCACGTTCATGAGAAAATTTTGCAGAAAGCTCATGACTCGGCTTATTCTATCCATCCTGGCAGTACCAAGATGTATCAAGATCTGAAGGAGAGGTATTGGTGGTATGGCATGAAGCGTGATGGTGCAGCTCATGTGGCACTGTGCGATGTGTGTCAGAGTGTCAAGGCAGAACATCAGAGACCAGCCAGTTTGTTATAGCCATTGAAGGTGCCAGAATGGAAATGGGAAGAAATTGGTATGGATTTTATCATGGAGTTTCCACGCACACGAGATGGTTATGATTCTATATGGGTCATAGTGGATCATTTGACCAAAGTAGCTCACGATTAGCAGAGTTGTATATCTCCCGAATTGTGGGTTTGCATGGGGTACCCAAGAAGATAGTGTCAGATAGAGGTACTCAGTTCACATCTCGATTTTGGGAGAAGTTGCATGAGTCAATGGACACGAAGTTGAATTTCAGCTCCGCTTATCAACTGCAGACTGATGGGCAGATAGAAAGGACAAACCAGATATTAGAGGATATGCTTAGGGCTTGTGCTCTAAAACACGGAGGCAGTTGGGATAAGAGTTTGCCGTTTGCAGAGTTCTCTTACAACAACAGTTATCAGGCCAGTTTGAAGATGGCACCGTTTGAGGCATTGTATGGCAAGAAGTGCAGAACTCGATTGTATTGGAGTGACACAGGTGAAAGCCAGTTGTTCGGGCCTAAAATCACTAAAGAGGCCAAATGACAGGTACAGGTTGTCCGTGAGAATCTGAAAGTGGCTCAATCGAGGCAGAAAAGTTACGTAGATACGCGAGGACGGGGGCTAACTTTTAAAGAAGAAGAATTTGTGTATCTGAAAGTGTCACCTATCAGAGTTTTGCGCAGATTTAAGGTCAAAGGGAAGTTGTCACCTCGTTACATTGGCCCATTCAAGATCTTGGAATCGAAAGGCGAGGTAGCCTACCAGCTAGAGCATGTACTGTGAATTAATAGTAATTTATTTAACTATACAAAGAAATATAAGGAAATATAGGCTTTGTGCATTTCATGCCGTATTGCATTGTTTTATTGTTTGTCTTCCACTGAATTAAAATTTCAAATTCAAAATCAAATGCATTTGGATACAATTCTTTTTCTCCCTCTTTTTCTCTTTGGGCCCGGCCCACTTTATCTTTCTCTTTCCCCTCTCTCTTTTTCTTCCACGTGGCCCAAGCCCAGCCGGCATTTCTTTCTTCCCTTTCCTCCCCGCGCGGCCCAGTCCAGCAGCCAGTCCCGCGCCTCCTTTCCCCGGCCCAACGGCCCACCCGAGTGCCAGCACTCTCCTCTCTACCCATCTCTCGCTCGCTGATAGGCAGGGCCCGCCTGTCAGGGTCGTCCCCGACCTCGAGCCAAACTCGGGCTCAAGCCCGAGTCTAGCCACGGCATGGCACGGCCGCCCCGCCGCGCGCTGCCCCGAGCCCGCACACCAAGGCTCCGCGGCCGCCCTATAAAACCGCCGCCCCGTGCCCTAGGCTCCACACATCCCGCAGCCGCCGCCTCCTTGCCTCGCAACCCTAGCCGCGCCTCCACCTTCACCGCCAAGCTCGAGCACGCCGCCATCTTGCCGCTCCGCTGCCGCTCCGTCGCCCCGTCCACTGCTGAAGCTTCACGTGGAGGTGGACATCATCGCCAGGCCCTTTTCTCTCTCTTTCCCCGCCTTCTCACGTGCGCAATGCCTCGCCGGAGCTATACGACACAACACCTCCGCCGTTCGCCTTTCCCTGGCTTCGTCTCGTCAATCCAATCCCCTAGACGTGTTCCCCGTAGCACCCGTGTCCTTCCCATGCAGCCCGCGATCGAACCGTGGCCGGAATCACGTTTACGCGATTCTCCGACGAGCCGCCGCCGCCCGCCGCCGTCTGCCATCACCGCCAGCGCCAGCGCTGCCGCTCCGCCTCCACCAGCCGCTTCTCAGCCGCCCAATCCGGATCCGACGCTTCTCAACCCGCAGTCCACGGCAGTTCAAAAGTATTCACGAGTAGACCCTTTTTCTTCTGTTTAAGCCCCTGTCCTTTTCCAAAATAGAACCTGCCATCCCTAGCCCCTCTGTTTTTCAATCTAAACCCAAGATCTAAGGTCTAATTATATTTTAGCCCTTGGTTTCTTTGTCTAGAGACCTTCTAATTTCCAATCTTCCACCAATAAGCCCCTGAAATCATGTTTTAGCCATAACTTCTCCGTTTTAACTTCGTTTTCATTGATTCTCATGCTCACGTGACCCTTGCGATGTATACAACAGCTTTATAATGATGTTTTGCTATATTTATATTGTTTGGTGTACTATTTCTTAATTATTGTATTTGTTCGTTTGTATGTACTTGTGCGTTGCAATAGACGGTGCGCAGTTCGAGGGTCCGCAAGAGCAAAGCTTTGAAGATGTTCCCGAGCAGCAGCAGTACTTTGGCGAAGGCAAGTGGTCCTTGATCATATTTCGGTCCTAATAACTTTATAAATACACATATTTACTTTAGATGCATGCATGTGTTTATAATATGATGGATCCCAAACTAAGAATATGCCTAGTGTCTTTTGAACTTCCTTGATTAAACTTGGGTTGTTATATTTATGTTGTAGCTATGCTAGTTGCTTTTACTTAGACTTTGGTTGGGTAACTGGACACATTGGAGAGAATCACCCAGAGTAAGAGGATTCGGATGTGTAAGGTTCAATGGAGTCACCAGGCAGAGGGTGAGGGTACATGGGAACGAGAGGACGAGTTACAGGCAGAATTTCCCCAGCTCTTTGCTAACCCAACCGAATCTCGAGGACGAGATTCCTTCTAAGGGGGTAGGTTTGTAACATCCTAATTTTCAAATTAGAAATCTAAATAAATTTTACTAGATTCTTTCAGTATCCATAAGGTTTTTATTAAAATTATTTTAATTTTAGAGCATTTACCGTGAATTAACAGTAATTTACTTAACCATAAAAAGAAATATAAAGAAATATAGGTCTTGTGCATTTCATGCCGCATTGCATTATTCTATTACTTGTCTTCCATTTGAATTTAAATTTCAGATTCAAATTCAAATGCATTTGAATGTTTTTCTTCTTCTCCCCCTCTTTCACTTTTGGCCCGGCCCACTCTCTCTTTTCCCCTCTCTCCGCTTCATCCTGCAAGACCCGGCCCAGCAGCCTTTTCTTTTTTTCCTCTCCACCGCGCGGCGCAGCCCAGCCTGCCCTGCCCTTCCCCTTCCTTTCCTCCCGCGTGGCCCAGCCCAGCCGGCTGCTCCGTGTCAGTGTTTAACCGGCTGCCCACCGAGGGATATACCCAAGGTGGTAAGTTTTGGGTGAGGAGACGGTGAGATCAGGAACTCGAAGGTGTAAGGAACACAAAGCTTAGACAGGTTTGGGCCGCAAGACGCGTAACACCCTACGTCCTGTATAGTGATTTGTATTGCCTTTGGTGTAGAATGACCTAGAGATCGTGTTTTGAGAGGGGTCCCTGTCCTCCCTTATATATCCGAGAGGCTAGGGTTACAAAGACACTAACCAACACGAGCTAAGCAATCATACCAGAACACATCTCGAGTAGATTCCTCCTGTATCGGTTAGCCTTATCTCCTATTTAAACGGAATAAATAAGAGAAAAACGAGATAAATAAGAGATAAGACGGACTTAATCTCTTAAACTACGTCATGTACCCAGTCCCATGGCCCCGGGTCTGACAAGCCCCCGAGCTCTTTGTAGCTGAGTACTTCAGGCTCATCGAGTACCTTCGAAGGAGTCTTCGACTTCTTCTAAAGCTTCGTCTTGAAGTCTTTCTTCGAGTACTTGCTTGGCTGCATCAAAGCTATGAGGTGCTCATGCCCCGAATTTTTATTATGGTGTGCGATTTAAAAATCTCACTCCATATGGAGTAGCCCCGAGCCTTAGGTTGAATCGGAGAATCAAGCTGAGGGTCCCATTAGTCTGTAATCCTCCTTATCTTTCAAAGAAATTTGAAAAATAAGTAGTCGATGCCACGTCTCCCGCAGCCCCCGAGCCTTAAATCCAAATCCCACAAATTTGGAGATAAGGATCCGAAAACCGTGGCATGCAGGCTAAAAAATGACATCTTGAGAGATTACCAAAATGATGATACAAATGATGGAAATTAGATCGTGAACCCGAAAAACCCCTTTTTTCGGGCTAATTAGCCCTGAAAAAATGATTAATCAAATATTTAATCCAAACAGTCCACCAAATGACCCCTCATCTTTGGAATATTCCCAAAAAATGACTCTTGAACTTCGGAACAGTAACTTGTCCCCACACTGCTGGTTATTTAACCCCACGACAACAGTGGGAAAAAACTGTGCTTTCAATCTGCATTTTGCCAAGAACCGCCAAAATCCCCAATCAGGACCAAGCACCGCCGCCATACCCCCAAAGAAATCCTCCCACTCCAACCTCCCCGCCCCTCTCCCCGCAGCCCCCGAGCATCTCGTGGCAAGCGAATCGGAGATGGCGCCCAAGAAGTCAGAGATCGAAGGGAAGAAGAAGGAAGCGCAGCCATCGACCGCGGAGTGGACACACAGTAAGTGCTCCCTCAACGATCTAAACAAACTAGTTTCCAAGGGGTTGCTGCAAGAAAAGAACCTTGTCAACTGGCGCCCCTCCTACCGCGAACCTTTCCCCATGGAAAATGTTGACGAAATCGTCACATTTCTCCATTTTGCCGAATTGGCCCTCCCCTCTTGTTCCTTCTTCCGGGGCCTTCTGTATTACTACGGGCTTGAGCTTCATCACCTCAATCCGAATTCTATCTGCCACATTTCAATTTTTATCTATTTCTGCGAAGCTTTCCTCGGAATCGAACCCCACTGGGATCTTTTCTGCTTCCTCTTTCGCATCAAACCACAGCTCATATCAAAGAACCTTTCCATTGAGGGGGGCGCCGGCATCCAACTGTGACAGCAGGCCAGCGACAAGTATCTCACATACAAATTCCCCTCCAACCTTCCCGGGTGGAAGAATCACTAGTTCTATATCGAGAACCACGCTCCCCAACTCCCAGTAAAATCAAACAAACCACCTGTGATGAGGCCAGAATGGAATCGTGAACCTTCTGGTGGGGACATGGACCAAGTCAGGGAGTTACTGGACATCATAGAGGCGCAGAAGATGAAGGGAGTGACCGGTGCCTCCGTCATGTTCGCGTTTTTCAAACACCGTGTCCAGCCAATCCAGCAACGCCACCGCCTGGGATTCGAGTACACAGGCCCCGCTGATCCTTCTCGCATGTGCGCAGAGGAATTATCAAACGAAGCCGCGCTCCAGTGAGTTCAGCGGGTGTTGCTAGATGTGGACGCCGTGCCATATGTGCCAACATTATTTTTCGCGCGAAATCCGTCCAAACCGGTGAGTATTCGACTTTTTTTTGTTGAAAACGACCTCTGTTACTCCATTACTTAACTGAAGAGCCTTCTGCAGGGACACACAGAGCTGTACCTGTAACGCCCACGTTTTTACCTTATTCAAATTACAGCACAAATCGCTCGCTATAAAAATTCTTTCGTCAAGCTCAGATCGCTCCTAAACCCTCTATCGTCCGAGCTCTTAATCGCCCAAAACATTTCCCGACGTCCCGCCATCTGACATCCAAAAATTAATCACCATCCTTTCTCTATTCCTCGACCCGCGCGCTGTGCCGTGTGCTCAACCCTGCGCTTGTGACCGTCGCCGCGAATCCCGCCGACGCAGCCCCCCCTCCCGCGTCGCGCCGCACTCTCGCGACTGTCGCCGCGAATCCCGCCGACGCAGCCCTCCCTCTCCCTTCCTTTCTCCCCTGTTCCTCTTTTCCCCCTTCTTCTTTTTCCCCTTTCTCTTTCTCCTTTCCTGCTCCTTCCCTCGTTCCCCTGCACGCACAGCACGACGCCGAGCAAAGCTCGACGCCGAGCGCCCGGCCACCACCCCCTCCCTCCATTGACGACTCCACAGGAACAGCCTAACTTGGCCCCTCCTCTGCGCACGCCATGCCCCCTTGCCGTCTTGGCGCTCGCGCTGCCCCTGCGTGCCACGACGCCGAGCAGAGCCGACCGCCGCGCCTCGCCTCGCCACTGGCCGCCCCCCCCTGCGCAGCGCGTCCCCCAGGCCGCCCCTCCCCGCTACGCGCCACCGATCGCCCTGCGCATCGACGACTCAGAGCCACCACCGCCCCCACCGCCATTACTGGCTGCCGTGCTCCGGAGCTCGCCGGCCTCCACCGCGCCCCCTCCTTCCCGCCCTCGCCGGCCTATAAATACCCCCGCGCCGCGCCCCACCACCACCACCGCCTCTACCGTCGCCCCTAGCTCCCCCTCCCCGGCCCTACACTACTGCCTTCACCAGGCCCTCCGCCCGCCGCCCCTGGCTCTCGTGGGCAGGCCGCCTCGCGCCACCCCGGCCCGTGGTGAGTAGAGGAATAGGTCCCCCGTGCTCCCCTCTCCGTTTTGCCCCCGCCCCCGGTCGCCGCCGTGCCCCGGAGCTGCCGGAATCGGCGCCGCCGCCGGCCCCTCTCCCCTCCTCTGTTCCTGGTAATGGGAGGAGGAAGAAGGGCACATTTGCCCTGAGCCCCCTGCCCTTCTGCCTATCCCCTTAAGAGCCCCACCTCTCCTTAATCCCTTTTTCCAAATAAACCCCATGCTCATTCTATTTAGGAAATGAACCCCCCTCCTATACAAAATAATTACGGATAAACCCCCGACCTTTTCCAGGGTACCCTAGGTATTTCTAGAAATTCTAACCAAGCCCTCCTCTCCCAACAGTAATTACAAATCGGTCCTTGGACCCTTATCCCTTCCCTAAAACCCCGTTCGGCCTATCATTTCATGCGCCAAAAACCTTCCGTTTGCCCCGAAACTTTACCACGCCATTTCTATCATAATGTCGGCCATGCCATCAAGAAATCTACCAAAAATATTCTTTCTACCATTGTTTCTTAAGTTATTCTTAATTCGGGCTCGAAGATAAAACCTTTATTTCTTTTTATGTATTGATTGATTGTTTATATGCGCCGTAGATCACAAAGCGACCGAGGGGGAACCCGTCGACGAGCAATACTGCGAGCAAGAGTCCGAGAACCAGTACCGTGAGCCCGAACCTGAAGGACAGTACCTTGATCAGGACTTCCTGGAAGGCTTTGTGAATGGCAAGTCCAATCCCATCCTTTGATGCATGTTTATCCCAGCTTTATAAATACAACCTATTGGCCTGTTTTATAAAATGCATCGTTTTATTGCAAGACCTGGTTGGATAGCCACCCCTTGATTGTTATGACCATTCCCTGATGACCTAGGATTTGCCCTATTAGATGATAACTACTGCTAGAGATGTTTATTACCTGTTATTCATTTTATTATATTTTAAACCACAACCACAAGTGCTTTACTAAAAATAAGGGTACGAGTGTTTCGAAAGATAAAGCGGGATTTTGAGAAAATAAAATAAAGACATAGTCTGACGAGATGGACGGCGTTTTCTCTGTGAAATGCCACTAGTGTGCTCCTAACTTTGTGGTTGAGCATGGTCGGGAGATGTCCGTCTGGTCAAAATAAGGACGAACTGAGGTGTCATCTTGCCTAACCCATTTATCGTACAACCATTCGACCGTTGTGTGGGCAACGGCTTAGCATAATCCCCACTAGTTGTTCTACTAGCCAAAAGGAGAGCGGGTGAGCAACGGGAGACCATGGAAAAGGAATACGATCTGTGTGAGTTATGTTCCGGTTATGACTTTGATGGGTCATTAACCCCATGGTAGCTTCCGTATTGGCTAGTTGGATTCAGCTAAGGTGGGTAATGGCTTCGTTAGGATCCGCCGCGGCATTAAGGTGTTCGTAGCGCGGTACCCTACTTGTGGGTAAAGTGTACCCCCTCTGCAGAGTGAAAAATCTATTCGAATAGCCGTGTCCACGGTATTGGGCGCGTTACGGCATGGTCACTTCAATAGATGTTTTGGGATGATTGGTTTTGTGGCGTGAGATGTTTTGAAAGTACTAGGCAGTTGTGCAGTCAGCTACTGTGGACGCGGAGTCCGGTGGCATTAAAACTTGGATCCTTGGTGTAGGATCAACTCCACCTATTATTCGATTACCATAAAAATGTCTTGAGAAAACTCTTTTATTAAAATGAACCCTTGCATGTGTAAAACCTCGCTTTATCGCAAATAAACCCTAACCTCACCCTTGATATACCCGTGCATGATCTTTATTATTTCCCCTCCGCGGGTGTGGTTGGACTTGTTGAGTACCCTTGTACTCACCCTATATATATTTGTGGTTTTCTTCAGAGGAAGACCCGGACTTCTTGATCGAAGACGTCGAATAGAGGTTGTGTCCGCGCCCAACTTTGCCTGTGGTGTTGGCCCTCCGCAAGATGCTTCTGCTAGCGTGTTACTCTGAGCCCGAGCTGGATCCCATGTGGATCACGCTTTGGTGTATCACCATAGCTGTTTTATTACTAATTATCGTTTGTATCGAGTGCCCGCCTCCTCGGAGGTTTGTACGGTAATGTACCATCTGATGTAATAAATGTGTATCAGCCTCCTGGGACTGATTTTTATATCACATTTAAGTCACCTCGGATGAGGGGACGCTTCAGTACCGCAGCTACCCACCGCGACCCGACATCCCCCGGCCAGACCACCTCCTCCCCAGCGCCGCTGTTGAGGCGAAGAGGGCTCGCCTTGCTGCAGCTCAGGCAGCAGCGGGTCCACACAAGATGTGAGCTCCCAAGTGGAGGAGGGAGCTGAAAGAGAAGCGTGTCGGGATGACTCCTCCGAGCCAGGCGTGGAGTTGACCGACGCTTTGCCGTTGGTGCCACAAGGTCGTCGGATAGTGCGGAAGCGGAAAGCGCGAGAAGTCGAATCTTCTGGGTACTTGTTATTGCCTTATTGTATTGCCACACGTTGATGTTATGCCGTGCTTACAATGTCCTCCTGTAGTCCTTCCGCTTCCTCCTCCCGGGCCGAGCCCGAAGAAGAAAGAACAAGCCCATCGGCCGCCGCAGCCGTCACCATCGCTGTGGCGGGGACCACGCCACAAGCTGGTGAAACCCCGCCGCCAGCAACAGGGACGCCGCGTCAGGCCGTGCAGATGAAGAGGGCCATCAAGAAGAAATCTATACTGTAAGTCTGCCTCTGGTTGCACAACAAATATTTTGATCTTTCGACTTGTGTGTTGACTGACTTCAACTTCGTTAGAGCTGCAAGCGCCGCGGACCTCCAGCTGACACCAGCTTCGACTACGCCAGCCCCCGGGTCTTCGACCCGAGAGGAATCCTCAAGCGCTGGCCAGTCACAGCTGCGCCAGCCCCCAAGCCATCGGCCCCAGAAGGGTCAGCGCCCGCGGAGCCAGACCCGGGGCAGACACGACGCTGCCCGACCTGTCGCCTCCCGAGCTCCGACAAGTTGAGGTCGGGGCCGGTGGCAAGAAACAAGTCGAGGCCACTAGCGCCGCTCCTACGGATGGCACAGGTAAGCATCTGACCGCCCCGGCTAGCTACCAGGATCCGCATGCTGTATGATGAGAATATTTGTGATTGCAAGTGCTCAGCAGTCGACTATTGAGGAAGCCGTGGGAACCTCCAGGAGACCTGTTGAGCTGCTCCTGGCTGGGTCAGGTTGTCGAGATGTCGTCGCCGCCGACCTGGCGGGTGACCTGCTGCTGACAGATGGCAAAATAGAGAACCTCAAGAAGGCACATGACTTTACCATGGTAAGACCTGAACACTTTTCTGCCGGTAACTATATCGAGTTGCTTATCCGGATTTCCCTTTTCATGCAGAGTGTGATCTCCCACTCCTAGAAACAAGCGGAAGAACTGAGGACCCTTGCCTGTGACCGCAAGGAACTTGCTGCCCTGAGAAGACGCCTTGACAACGAGAGGACGGAGAACTTGCATCTTGAGAAGGTCAACATCGAGCTCCAGCAACAACTTGAGGAATAGAAGAAGGAGCTCGAGGCACATAAGCATGCGCACCAGGAGCAGCTCAAGGAGCAAAAGAAAGCGCACCAAGGTAGGCCATTGCTTCCCTCGGGTACTTGCACTGTATGACTCAACCTGGATTCTGAAAAGCTTTCCACCACAGAGCTTAGGAGAATCTTAATGAGTAAAGAAGAGCTACTTACTGATGTGAAGAACCTGCTCCATCGCCGTACAGATGACGTCGAGAGGCTGCAGAAGGTGATCGGCGACACTGAGCGACAGTTCGTCGACAGCCTTCAGCGAATCAAGATGCTGGGCGAAGAACTCGAAGACCTCAGGGGGGCCCCTGCTAGAGCGGCTCTGCGAGGCCCCAAAGAAAGTATTCAAATTCCTCTCTGAGGCTCCTGTCACATGCGTCAACAACGCCCTCGCGATCGTGAAGTCCTTCCTGCCAAACGCGCAGCTGGAAATATTTGCTCAAGGCATGGCGGCGGACTGCACCAAGGATCAATTTGACAGATACCTCCTAGAAGCCCAACCTGTATCAGAATGTATAGTTCAAAGTGTAATGCAGGATTAGGGTACTAAAAATAAGTATTCACTTCCTTGTATATATGGTTTCTTTTGGTGTCTCTACTTGTGTATGTGCCTAGGCTGAATTGGAATCCAGGCCTACAAGGCTTAAGTAGTAGACACTACCCTGGGTGCAACGACCCTAAAGGTAGCCATAGCTCCATGTAGGAACTTATCTAACAAGTTGTCCACAACCCGAACTCGTGGGTCTAAAACTGTTAGAAAAGAACGCGAGCATCGTCGCGCGATTGCCATGCTTAAGGCAAAATGACCCCGAGTGCATCGACTCTGGACGTAATTAGGGTCGCTCCTCATAGGAGCGCGCTCCGCAAGTTAGGTAGGACCCGGATGGATGGATCAGACTTGTTGGGAGCAAATGCGGGCGTTGCCGCTGGTATGCCGTGCTCTTCGTAGAAACGAGACTACTCTAGGTGCAACCCCGCAGGATGTAGTCGAGGTAGCTCTTTGTACGAGCTCATCCAACAAACTAGGTATAAACCAGTCGAACGGATTGATTATGTTGGGGAAAATGTGACTGCTGTCGCGTGCGACCATCCAAGGTCGCGGCGGAAATCAATATGTAGAGGATTTGGGCGGAGCGGAGGGTTCCGTCAAAAATGAAGTCAATAAGATATGATCGTGGCCGTAGCCTCCGTAACATTCACGACAAGAAGTCGATTTATATAAGTACTGCTCATGACAGTAGCCTCCTTGTGTTTGTAAAGGGATGTGCAAACCGAATCTCGTGGCACATAGCCTCCAAATTGATTCGAGGAAAAGAGATCTTCTAAGCTCCCGGGGATTCGGCTATCACCGGGCATCTTCTTATGGGTAGAACTTGCGCAGGTTCTGGATGTTCCAGGAGCTCGGGACATTGTAGCCGATATGACCCTAGCCTTGTGACCTGCTTGATGACAAACAGGCCCTCCCACCTTGAGTTGAGCTTGTGTAAGCCGGATTCCTGAATGTGACGCAAGACCAAATCACCAACGCTGAATGACCGCTCCCTCACGTTGCGATCATGATATTGCCGGATCCCCTGCAGATATCGAGCTGACTGAACAAGAGCGGTGCAGCGAACCTCTTCAACAGAATCAAGCTCTAACTACCTCGCCTCGTCCGCCTCGCCTTCATTGTACATTTCGACCCTTGGAGACTTCCACATGATATCGGCTGGTAAAATAGCTTCAGATCCGTATATGAGGAAGAAAGGCATTTGTCCTGTGGCTTTGGACGGCTAGGTCCGAAGCCCCCAGACGACATGTGGCAGCTCATGCACCCATTTGCCTCCCTTCTTGCTGTTTTTGTCATAAAGTCTCTTCTTGAGGCCGTCGATTATCAAGCCATTCGCCCTTTCGACTTGTCCGTTGGCCCTTCGGTGTGCGACCGAGACATATTTAACTTTGATGCAAGCATTCTCGCAGAACTCCCAGAACTGGTTGGCCGTGAAATTTGATCCCAAGTCCGTGATGATGGTGTTGGGGAAGCCGAAACGGTGCAAAATATCCAAGATGAAGTCGACAACCCGATCTGGGGTGAGCTTGGCTATCGGCTTGTACTCAATCCACTTGGTAAACTTGTCGATAGCCACCAGAACATGGGTGAAACCGCCTGGCACCGTTGTGAAGGGCCCAATCATGTCGAGGCTCCAACAAGCAAAAGGCCAGGATGGCGGTATAGTGATGAGGCTATGGGCTGGAACATGAGTCTGTTTGCTGAAGAATTGACAATTTTGGCACCTGCGCATGAGATCCCCCACGTCGGTCACTGCAGTGGGCCACCAGAAACCGGTGTTGTATGCTTTCCCTACCAGCGTTCTTGAAGCTACATGGTTTCCGCAGACGCCCTCGTGGATCTCCCGCAGTATGTCGTAGCCATCTTCCTTTGTGACGCACTTCATGAGAACTCCTGACCGAGCGCCACGCCGATAGAGCTTGCCGTTGACCAGGACAATACCCTTGCTTCTGCGCAGGACGCGTGCCACCTCCGCGCTCCTGGCATCAATTCCCGCTGGTAGCCTTTGATCTCGAATGAAGTCAATGAAAGCCTCTCGCCAGTCCTCCCCCAGCACCATAACCTCTCGATCGGGTTGTTGGGGACCCGTGTTGATGGTTACCTGCGGAGAAGACTTGATGGATGGCTGCTTGAGCTCCTGGACAAAAACTCCCGGCGGGACCTGAGCGCGTGTTGACCCCAATTTGGACAGAATATCCACGCAAACATTGTGCTCCCGCAACACATGGTGAACCTCCAAGCCAGAAAATTTGCTTTCCAACTTGCGCACTTCCTGTACATAAGCATCCATCGTCTCCTTGTTGCAGTCCCATTCTTTGTTGACTTGTTGAACGACAAGAAGAGAATTGCCATACACAAGTAGTCATTTGATCCCTAGTGATACCGCCCACAGGATCTGAAGGACATACTTCAATTGTTCACCTCGTGGAGAAATAAGCAGAACATCAGCGCAGCCGCCGTCGAGCTTGAGGGACCCATCAAAGTACATGGTCCAGTGCTCTGGCTTGTCGACTGGAGTTGGGACTTGATTCTCTCTCCATTCAGCCATGAAGTCGACTAGAGCTTGTGACTTGATTGCAGTGCGTGGCTTGAAGTCGAATGACAAAGCCCCCAGTTCCACTGCCCACTTGGATATACGCCCCGTGGCATCTTGATTATGAAGGATATCCGCCAACGGGAAATCCGTGATCACAGTGATCTTATACTCGTCGAAGTAATGGCGTAGCTTTCTTGATGTGATTAAGATTGCATATAAAAGCTTTTGAACAGCTGGATACCGTACCTTGGATTCGGAGAGGACCTCGCTGACGAAGTAGACAGGCCTCTGCACTCCAAACGCATGGCCTTCCTCACCTCGCCTGACTACAATAGCACTGCTGAAAACATGAGTTGTTGCCGCAATGTAGAGTAGTAGATCCTCCCCTGGCAATGGTGCTGTAAGGATCGGAGGTGACTGAAGGTGATGTTTCAGATCCTGCAGGGCCCGCTCGGCCTCTTCCGTCCATTGGAACATATCTTGGCATTTCAGGAGCTTGAAGAAGGGTAGTCCTCTCTCCCCGAGTCGGGAGATGAACCTGTTCAGGGCCGCCATACAACCTGTTAACTTCTGCACATCCTTGATTGTGGCCGGAGCCCCCATATCAGTGATGGCCGTGATCTTTATAGGGTTGGCTTCGATGCCCCGGTTGCTAACAATGAACCCGAGCAATTTCCCTGAAGGTACTCCAAAAACGCACTTGGTAGGATTGAGTTTCCACCGAAATCTGCGCAGACTGCTAAATGTTTCTTCCAAATCTGCAATCAAGTCGCTGGACTCCCTGATCTTGATGACCACGTCGTCCACATAAGCTTCAACATTCCGGTGCAGCTGATCCGTGAAACACATCTGGATCGCATGCTGATATGTCGCTCCTGCATTCTTCAACCCGAAGGACATGGTTTTGTAGGCATATGTCACGTACGGGGTGATGAATGCAATCTTGATTTGGTCCTCCTCCTTGAGCGTGATCTGATGATAACCTGAGTAATAATCAAGAAAACAAAGAAGGACGCAACCAACCGTCGAATCGACAACTTGGTCAATGCGCGGCAGCCCAAAATGGTCCTTTGGGCAGTGCTTGTTGAGATCAGTGTAGTCGACACACATTCTCCATTCATTGTTCTTTTTCTTTACAAGAACAGGATTCGCTACCCACTCTGGATGGATTACTTCTTTAATGAATCCAGCCGCAAGAAGTTTAGCGATCTCCCGTTTGATGGCCTCACGCTTATCATGGGCAAACCTTCGCAGGCGTTGCTTTTTAGGCGTAGCCTTCGGGTGTACATTCAAAGCATGCTCGATCAACTCCCTGGGCACCCCTGGCATATCCGCTGGTTTCCACGCGAATATGTCTCAGTTAGCCCGAAGGAAGCTGACGAGCGCGAGTTCCTATTTGTCACCTAAGCCCACGCCGATGACAGCGGTCTTAGATGAATCTCCCTCCTGAAGCTAGATCGTCTTGAGGGCCACGTCATCAGTCGACTGGATGCTCAACTTGCTAGCCTTCTTGGAGGGAATCTCCAGCCCGGACTGGGAAAGCTGCTGCACGGCCGCGAGTACTTCTCCTGAAGCATCTGGCACGCGAGTAGTCGAAGCATACTGGATCGCCTCCTGATTGCAGTCGTACGACTTCTTCAAGTCGCCACGGAGGGTGAGTACTCCACTGAGTCCTGGCATCTTAAGAAGCAGATAGATGTAATGCGGCACTGCCATGAGCTTGGCAAGTGCCGGACGACCCAATATTGCATGGTAAGAAGATTCGAAGTTAGCCACTTCGAATTTGATGAACTCAGTATGATAGTTCTCCCGCGTGCCGAAGGTGACTGGGAGGACCACCATACCAAGCGGGTGCGCCGTGTTACCTGGGACGATGCCGTAAAAGGGGGACTTGCTGGGAACCAGCATGTCCTTGAAATCCAGGCCCATTTTCTTCAGAGTGCTGACGAAGATGAGATTGAGCCTGCTCCCGCCATCGATGAGGACCTTGGTGAGCTTGACCTCCGCCACCACAGGATCCAGGACCAAGGGGAACTTACCGGGCTCCGAAAAGCTTGTCCACTGGTCATCGTGAGAGAATGAAATGGGGACCTTCGACCAACGGAGTGGTCGTGGTACCACCGGCTCGACAGACAAAATCTCCCGGAGAAGCAGCTTCTGGTCCCGCCTCGAACCAAAATCCTCATCTTCCCCGAAGATGACGTTGACGACCTTCAAAGCGTCTTGAAACTTCGGGTTGCGCCCGTGGTCCTCTTGACCGTCGTCCTCAGGTTCCTTGTCCGCAAGCTTCTTGTTCTTCTTTCCACCACCGGAGTTGCTGAACGTCCTCCGAAGGTGGTAGCAGTCAATGGCGGCATGATTGGCACCTGGGTGCCAAGGGCACTTCTTCTGTAGGAGCTTCTCAAACTCCTCCTGCGTCATCGACTTCTTGCCCCGCGAAGGACGATCGATAGCCGCGATGATATCATCTGGCTTTCGTTTCCGGGGTAGACCCAAAAAGTCCCGCTGGCCTTTCTCGTTGCGGTTGTTGTTTGGGCGCCTCAGATTGCTATCTTGACGCCGCGGGAGCCGCTCCCGCATCTTCTCCTCCTGTTCAGACCAATCGTGCATCATATCATGAAGGCCCACAACAGTCTTTGGCCTGTTCCGCCCAAAATCTCTATAGATGCCTGGGTTAGTGATGCCGTTGTAGAAACAATCAATGATGTCGTCCTCCGAGATGTTCGCGATGGTGGCGCGTTTCAGACCCGGGGCCACGGGACTGGGTACATAACGAAGTTTAAAGAGGTCTAAGAGATTAAGTCCATCTTATCTCTTATTCGTCTTGTTTATCTCTTATTTATGCCGTTTAAATAGAAGATAAGGCTAACCAATACAGGGGGAATCCACTTGAGACATGTTCTGGTACGATTCCTCAGCTGGTGTTGGTTAGTATCTTTGTAACCCTGGCCTCTTGAATATATAAGGGAGGGCAGGGACCCCTCTCAAAACATGATCTCTAGGTCATTCTAGACAAAAGGCAATACAAACCACCATACAGGACGTAGGGTGTTACGCATCTTGCGGCCCGAACCTGTCTAAGTTCTGTGTTCCTTGTACCTTCGAGTTCCTGATCTCGGCGTCTCCTCACCCAAAACTTACCACCTTGGGTATATCCCTCGGTGGGCAGCCGGTTAAATACCGACAGCTGGCGCGCCAGATAGGGGAGCGCATCGAAGATCCACCGGCAAACTCGATGGCATCTTTCAATTTCATTAGGTCAGTTCCCTCTCAGGGAACGACATTCATTTTTGGCTCATGGGTCTGCATCGCAGATGGTGTGGGCAACTTTCGGTGATTTCTCGTCGACATGAGGCCGAAGACCTTCACTGTGGATCCTCGCAGCAACCTCGACAAGTTCGTCGACGGGCTCGACAACTTGCCGCTCCATGCCTTCGCAGCACAGATCGAGATGGAATCTGCTCCAGGCTCAACTTCTTCTGGTGTTGCGACAACTTCTCCTGGTTTGGACTTGTTCCAATTTAGGGATCTGCATAGCCGATCTCAACTTGGCTCATGCAAACCGGCCACTGATCTTCAGGAGGCCAACATCTCTAGGTCCCTCTCCATGTTGGAGGAGGACCTGGACTTTTTGCTCCCTCTCTGGTTGTATTGTGCATTGGAGGGGCATGATGCTCTCCGATCTACTCGAGGCAGAGGGTCGACTTGTGGCTCACCTCGAGCCCTTGCCTTTTCAAAAAGTCAAGCCATTGGCTACCGCGGCGGAGGGGTCGACTGAGCTAGTCGACGAAAGCTCTCATGAGCTTTCCTCCCGCCAGGTGCTGATGATGGGG
This sequence comes from Panicum hallii, assembly GCF_002211085.1. Lineage (NCBI taxonomy): Eukaryota > Viridiplantae > Streptophyta > Magnoliopsida > Poales > Poaceae > Panicum > Panicum hallii. The sequence goes on along the minus strand of NC_038045.1, from coordinate 34,549,673 downwards.
TGCCAAAGAAGGCGAGGATGATGGGGATCTTCCCATCATCAACTTTGAAGCGGTCTCCAAAGATGAGATCATGGCCAACGCTGGCGATGAGAACGACGCCGACCGTGAGGTGTGGAGGGCCAGGAACAGGGCCCGCACAATCCGGCGGAGGAGGGCCAACGAGCGTAGGCGATCTATGCATCGCGAGCTTGACCCTGAGTTTGCCGCTGTAAGCGAGCGGGGTTTCAGGACTCCGGTGGCCAACATCGCTAGGGTAACGGCCATCCTTGAGCGCAGCCACGATCCGGAAGTGCGTCAAGCACTTCTTTACCCGCAGAGGGCTTGGATCCAGTTGGATCAGCACAACCCGGCATCCACCATTAGGGAGGAGCGTGTGGGAGAGAGTCGAAGTCAGGCTCACAGCCGAACAACTGGCGGCCGTCCTCAACACCAGCTCAGCAACGACAACTCTCGCGGCACTCTGGCTCCAGGCTGGAGGCAGCAGCCACCACAAGGGGGTCATCCGCGGCAGGCCAATCATCGACCTTCTCCAGAGGACCTGCGCCAGCACATCAATGAAGGTCGTGACGCGCAGACAGTGATCTCCTCCAGGCGCAAGGTTCGCGAAGAAGTCGAAACTGAAGGTACTGACTGTAGCGACCAATTCCCTATGTTTTCTGCTCGTTTTAGCAGCTACAAGTATCCAGAAGGCTTCAAACCGATTGGCATTACCAAGTACGACGGCAAGCAAGCTCCTCAGCAGTGGCTCCGTTGCTACTCCACGGCCATTGAGGTCGCAGGGGGGTCGAATATCACCAAAGTCGTCTACTTCCCGATGGCTTTGGACCCTGCACCGCTTACTTGGTTGGAAAGTCTCAGCAACAACTCAATCGACTCCTGGGAGCACCTTAAAAAGGTCTTCATCGACAACTTCCAGGGAGCGATTGCTCATGCAGGTACTCGTCACGTTCTTGCTCAGTGTAAGCAGGAACGTAATGAGCTTCTGCAGTCCTACACACGTCATTTCTTCGACGTTTGCGCCACCATCACCAACATCTCGGAGGATGACATCATTGATTGTTTCTACAATGGCATCACCGACCCGGGCATCTACAGGGATTTTGGGCGGAACAGGCCGAAGACTGTTGCGGGCCTTCGTGATATGATGCACGATTTGTCTGAGCAGGAGGAGAAGATGCGGGAGCGGTTCTCGCGGCATCAAGATAGCAATCTGCGGCGCCCAAACGACAACTGCAATGACAAAGGCCAGCGGGACTTTTCGGGTCCGCCCCGAAAACGAAAGCCAGATGATGTCATCACGGCTATCGATCGTCCTTCGCGGGGCAAGAAGTCGACGACGCAGGAGGAGTTTGAGAAGCTCCTGCAGAAGAAGTGCCCTTGGCACCCAGGTGCCAATCATGCCGCCATTGACTGTTACCACCTTCGGAGGACGTTCAGCAATTCCGATGGTAGCACGAAGAACAAGAAGCCTACGGACAAAGAACTCAAGGATGATGAGGATCAAGGGCGTAACCCGAAGTTACAAGATGCCTCGAAGGTCGTCAACGTCATCTTTGGTGGAGATGAGGAATTTGGTTCCAGGCGGGACCAGAAGTTGCTCCTCCAGGAGATTTTGTCTATTGAGCCGGTGGTACCACAACCACTCCGTTGGTTGGAGGTCCCCATCTCATTCTTTCGTGACGACCAGTGGACGAGCTTTTCGGAGCCCGGTAAATTCCCCTTGGTCCTGGATCCTGTGGTGGCGGAGGTTAAGCTCACCAAGGTCCTCATCGATGGCGGGAGCGGGCTCAATCTCATTTTCGTCAGCACTCTGACGAAAATGGGCCTGGATTTCAAGGACATGCTGGTTCCCAGCAAGTCCCCCTTTTACGGCATCGTCCCAGGTAACGCGGCACATCCGCTTGGTACGGTGGTCCTCCCAGTCACCTTTAGCACGTGGGAGAACTATCGTACCGAATTCATCAAATTCGAAGTGGCTAACTTCGAATCTTCTTACCATGCCATATTGGGTCATCCGGCACTCGCCAAGTTCATGGCAGTGCCGCATTACGTCTATCTGCTTCTTAAGATGCCAGGATTTAGTGGAGTACTCACCCTCCATGGCGACTTGAAGAAGTCATATGATTGCAATCAGGAGGCGATCCAGTATGCTTTGACTACTCACGTGCCAGATGCTTCGGGAGAAGTACTCGCGGCCGCGCAGCAACTTTCCCAATCCGGACTGGAGATTCCTTCCAAGAAGGCCAGCAAGTCGAGCATCCAGTTGACTGATGACGTGGCCCTCAAGACGATCCAGCTTCAGGAGAGATATTCATCTAAGACCGCTGTCATCGGTGCGGGCCTAGGTGACAAATAGGAACTGACGCTCGTCAGCTTCCTACGGGCTAACTGAGACATATTCGCGTGGAAACCAGCGGATATGCCAAGGGTGCCCAGGGAGTTGATTGAGCATGCTTTGAATGTACACCCGAAGGCTACGCCTAAAAAGCAACGCCTGCGAAGGTTTGCCCACGATAAGCGTGAGGCCATTAAACGGGAGATTGCTAAACTTCTCGCGGCTGGATTCATTAAAGAAGTAATCCATCCAGAGTGGGTAGCGAATCCTGTTCTTGTAAAGAAAAAGAATAATGAATGGAGAATGTGTGTCGACTACACTGATCTCAACAAGCACTGCCCAAAGGACCATTTTGGGCTGCCGCGCATTGACCAAGTTGTCGATTTGACGGCTGGTTGTGTTCTTCTCTATTTTCTTGATTGTTATTCAGGTTATCATCAGATTGCGCTTAAGGAGGAGGACCAAATCAAGACTACATTCATCACCCCGTACGGGACTTACGCCTACAAAACAATGTCCTTCGGGTTGAAGAACGCAGGAGCAACCTATCAGCGTGCGATCCAGATGTGTTTCGCGGATCAGCTGCACCAGAATGTTGAGGCTTATGTGGACGACATCATCATCAAGACCAGGGCGTCCGACGACTTGATAGCAGATTTGGAGGAAACATTTAGCAGTCTGCGTAGATTCCGGTGGAAACTCAATCCCACCAAGTGCGTTTTTGCAGTACCTTCAGGGAAATTGCTCGGTTTCATCGTCAGCAAACGGGGCATCGAAGCCAACCCTGTAAAGATCACGGCCATCACTGATATGGAGGCTCCGGCCACAATCAAGGATGTGCAGAAGTTAACAGGTTGTATGGCGGCCCTGAACAGGTTCATCTCCCGACTCGGGGAGAGAGGACTACCTTTCTTCAAACTCCTGAAACGCCAAGATAAGTTCCAATGGATGGAGGAGGCCGAACGGGCCTTGCAGGATCTGAAACATCATCTTCAGTCACCTCCGATCCTTACTGCACCGTTGCCAGGGGAGTATCTACTACTTTACATTGCGGCAACAACTCATGTTGTCAGCAGTGCCATTGTAGTTGAGCGAAGCGAGGAAGGCCATGCGTTTGGAGTGCAGAGGCCTGTGTACTTCGTCAGCGAGGTCTCTCCGAATCCAAGGTACGGTATTCAGTTGTTCAAAAGCTTTTATATGCAATCTTAATCACATCAAGAAAGCTACGCCATTACTTCGACGAGTATAAGATTACTGTGATCATAGATTTCCCGTTGGGGGATATTCTTCAAAATCAAGATGCCACAGGGCACATATCCAAGTGGGCAGTGGAACTGGGGGCTTTGTCAATCGACTTCAAGCCACGCACTGCAATCAAGTCACAGGCTCTAGTCGACTTCATGGCTGAATGGAGGGAGAATCAAGTCCCCACTCCAGTAGATAAGCCAGAGCACTGGACCATGTACTTTGATGGGTCCCTCAAGCTCGACGGTGGCGGTGCTGGTGTTCTGCTTATTTCTCCACGTGGTGAACAATTGAAATATGTCCTTCAGATCCTGTGGGCGGTATCCAACAATGAAGCCGAGTATGAAGCCTTGCTTCACGGGCTTCGTTTGGCGATATCACTAGGGATCAAGCGACTACTTGTATATGGCGATTCCCTTCTTGTTGTTCAACAGGTCAACAAGGAATGGGACTACAACAAGGAGATGATGGATGCTTATGTACAGGAAGTGCGCAAGTTGGAAAGCAACTTCTCCGGCTTGGAGGTTCACCATGTATTGCGGGAGCACAATGTTGGCGCGGATATCCTGTCCAAACTGCGGTCCACACGTGCTCAGGTCCCGCCGGGAGTCTTCATCCAGGAGCTCAAGAAGCCATCCATCAAGTCTTCTCCGCAGGTAACCATCGATGCGGGTTCCCAACAACCTGATCGAGAGGTTATGGTGCTAGGGGAGGACTGGCGAGAGGTTTTTATCGACTTCATTCGAGATCAAAGGCTACCAGCAGGAATTGACGCCAAGAGCGCGGAGGCGGCATGCGTCCTGCAAAGGAGCAAGGGTTTCGTCCTGGTCGACGGCAAGCTTTATCGGCGTGGCGCTCGGTCAGGAGTTCTCGTGAAGTGCGTCACAAAGGAAGATGGTTACGGCATACTGCGGGAGATCCACGAGGGCGTCTGCGGAAACCATGCGGCTTCAAGAACGCTGGTGGGGAAAGCATACAGGGCCGGTTTCTGGTGGCCCACTGCAGTTACCAACGCGGAAGATCTTGTGCGCAGGTGCAAAAATTGTCAATTCTTCGGCAAACAGACTCATGTTCCAGCCCATAGCCTCATCACTATACCGCCATCCTAGCCTTTTGCCTGTTGGAGCCTCGACATGATCGGGCCCTTCACGACGGCGCTAGGCAGTTTCACCCACGTTCTGGTGGCTATCGACAAGTTTACTAAGTGGATTGAGTACAAGACGATAGCCAAGCTCACGCCAGATCGGGTCGTCGACTTAATCTCAGATATTTTGCATCGTTTCGGCTTCCCCAACACCATCATCACAGACCTGGCATCAAACTTCACGGCAAACCAATTTTGGGAGTTCTGTGAGAATGCTTGCATCGAAGTTAAATATGTCTCGGTCGCACACCCAAGGGCCAATGGACAAGTCGAAAGGGCGAACGGCTTGATAATTGACGGCCTCAAGAAGAGACTTTATGATGAAAACAGCAAGAAGGGAGGCAAATGGGTGCATGAGCTGCCACATGTCATCTGGGGGCTTCGGACTCAGCCGTCCAAAGCCACAGGACAAACACCTTTCTTCCTCGTATATGGATCTGAAGCTATTTTACCAGCCGATATCATGGGGAAGTCTCCAAGGGTCGAACTGTATAATGAAGGCGAGGCGGACGAGGCAAGGCAGTTAGAGCTTGATTCTGTGGAGGAAGCTCGCTGCACCGCTCTTGTTCAGTCAGCTCGGTACCTGCAGGGGATCCAGCGATATCATGATCGCAACGTCAGGGAGCGGTCATTCAGTGTTGGTGATTTGGTCTTGTATCGCATTCAGGACGAATCTGGCCTACACAAGCTCAACTCAAGGTGGGAGGGCCCTTTCGTCGTCAAGCAAGTTACAAGGCCAGGGTCTTATCGGCTACAATATCCTGAGGGTCAGGATGTCCCGAACTCCTGGAACATTCAGAACCTGCGCAAGTTCTACCCATAAGCCGAGGCCCGGTGATAGCTGAATCCCCGGGGGCTTAGAAGATTTTGTTTCCTCGAATCAATTTGGAGGCTATGAGCCACAAGATTCGGGTTGTACATTCCCTCTTACGCGCACGATAGCCGCGGTCACGTGCAAACACTTATATAAATCGACTTCTTGTCGTGAATATTATGGGGGCTATGGCCACGTTCATATCCTTTTGACTTCATTCTCTGACGGAACCCTCGGCTCCATCTAACTCCTCTACATATGGATTTCCGCCGCGACCTTGGATGGTCGCACGTGACAGCAGTCGCATTTTTCCCAACATAATCAACCCGTTTGACTGGTTTATTCCCAGTTTGTTGGATGAGCTCGTGCACAGAGCTGCTTCGACTACATCCTGTGTGGTTGCACCCAGAGTAGTCTCGTCCCAGCCAAGAGCATGGGATACCAGCGGCGATGCCTGCATTCGCTTCCAGCAAGTCCGATCCGTCCGTCTGGGTCCTATATAACTTGCGGAGCGCGCTCGCGTTCTTTCCTAACAGTTTTAGACCCACAAGTTCGGGTTGTGGTCAACTTGTTAGACAAGTTCCTACATGGAGCTATGGCTACCTTTAGGGTCGTTGCACCCAGGGTAGTGTCTACTACTTACACCTTGTCAACCTGGATACCAATTTAGCCTAGGCACATACACAAGTAGAGACATCAAATGAAAACATATATGTAGAAGGAAGCGAATACTTGTTTTCAGTACCCTAATCCTGCATTACACTTTGAACTATGCGTTCTGATACAGGTTGGGCCTCTAGGAGGTATCTGTCGAATTGCTCCTCGGTGCAGTCCGCCTCCATGCCTTGAGCAAATATCTCCAGCTTCGCGCTCGGCAGGAAGGACTTCACAATGGCGAGGGCGTTGTTGACACATGTGACAGGTGCCTCGGAAAGGAACTCCATCACTTTCTTTGGGGCCTCGCAAAGATGCTCTAGCAGGGGCCGGGGGCTTGCTTCGCCTTCTTCTGGTGGATCCACCACGTCCACCAGCTCCCGGGCAGCCCCCCTGATGCTCTCGAGTTCTTCGCCCAGCGTCTTGATTCGCCGAAGGCTGTCGACGAACTGTTGCTCAGTGTCGCTGATCACCTTCTGCAGCTTCTCGACGTCATCTGTACGGCGATAGAGCAGGTTCTTCACGTCAGTAAGTAGCTCTTCTTTACTAGTTAAGATTCTCCTAAGCTCTGTGGTGGAAAGCTTTTTAGAACCCAGGTTAAGTCATACAGTGCAAGTACCCGAGGGGAGCAATGGTTTACCTTGGTGCGCCTTCTTTTGCTCCCTGAGCTGCTCCTTATGTGCCTCGAGCTCCTTCTTCTGCTCCTCGAGTTGTTGCTGGAGCTCGGCGTTTACCTTCTCAAGATGTACGTTTTCCGTCTTCTCGTCGTCAAGGCACTTCCTCAGGGCAGCGAGTTCCTTGCGGTCGCGGGCAAGGGTCTTCAATTCCTCCGCCTGTTTCCGGGAGTGGGCGATCACACTCTGCATAAAAAGGGGAAACCCAGATTAGCAACTCGATATAGCCACTGGCAGAAAGGCTCTCAGGTCTTACCATGGTAAAGTCATGCGCCTTCATGAGGTTTCTACATTGTCGTCCGTCAGCAGCAGGTCATCTGCCGGGTCGGTGGCGACGGCATCTTGGCCACCAGACCCAGCCAGCAGCAACTCAGCGGGTCCCCCGGAGGCTCCCGCGACTTCTTCAGTAGTCAGCTGCTGCGCACCTGCAATCACATATGTTCTCAGCTTACAGCATGCATATCCCGGTAGCCAGCCGGGGCGGTCAGATGCTCACCTGCGCCATCCATGGTAGCGGCGCTAGGGGTCTCGTCTTGTTTCTCGCCACTGGCCCCGACCTCGACTTGTCGGAGCTCAGGCGGCGGCAGGTCGGGTAGCGTCGCGTCTGTCCCGGGGGTTGGCTCCGCGGGCGCTGATCCTTCTGGAGCTGAGGCCTCGGGGGCTGCCGCAACGGCGACTGGCCCAGCACTTGATGATTCCTCCCGGGCTGGGGACCTAGGGGCGCGGGTAGTCGAAGCTGGCGTCAGCTGGAGGTCCACGGCACTTGCAGCACTAATGAAGTCGAAGTTAGTCAATACATAGGTCGAAAGATCAAATCATTTGCTGCGCAACCAGAGGCAGACTTACAGTACAGATTTCTTCTTAATGGCTTTCTTCATCCGCACGGCCCGACGCGGCGTCCCCGTTGATGGAGGCGGGTGTGGCAGAACCGCTCGAATTATTCCGGCTCAAGTGCGCTATTGATCGCCGTACAACTGCAATCAGCCCAACGCACTTCAAACGGAACAATCATTTGGTCTGTCGGGTCTCCGCCCGATACAACCACGGTTCAGCAGGATCGAAGCAGGTTTACCTTGCACGAAGGCGAGTTCACATCACAGAATAGCTCATCAATTTTAATTTACAGCCATATATATACATTATTACAAAACGAGTTCAAAGAGAAGTAAATTTATACAACCATGTTCAAACTGACAAGCATAACAGCTTGTCTAAACTCACAGCGGAAGAAAAAAAAAGTTTTACGCGACTACACACGTCGTGAAGGCAAACACCAAGCTTAGCCCAGGGCTTGGTGTCACTCCGGAGGGTCAGAGCCGGCCGGGGACGGGTCCCACTCCACGGACCAGCCAAAAGGAACGGACGTTGGCCACACAAGGTTGTCCGTGGGATTCTCATAGGTCGAACATGAAAACAGATATTGGCAAGGTTGAGTATTCTAATACTCAGCAAGGCTTACCCGGGCTGGGTATACTTAGCCCATAACTAGACTCATGAAGGCATTGTAAAGGCTCTGGGTTTATTTTCAGCTGAAAAGTAACAAAGAGTATGAACTATTTTCAAGTTTTAGCTTTCATCTTCTAGTTGAGTAATTATTCTAGATTAGCACCTACACTAAGCAAGCAAGGTAGTGATTATCATTCATCAAGATTATCCATCCTTAGTTCCACTTCTTACTCAATGTGGCAGAAGGGATAAGCAGTCTCAATCCTCGTGAGAGGCGGACGATTCGAATCGAATTTAACCTTGCAAGGTAAACCTAACACACACGCTTGGAAGATCCAATGATCGTTCCGAAGCAACCGTTTGCCTTTCATTCCGGGTCGTGGATCAGGTCCACCACAAGCGACTGCAGGACCGTACGCACACCCAATGTGTACAGGACATACGTCTGTAGCGCGACTACAAAACCCGTATTCCTGTCTGCCTTGCAGAACGTACTCCCGCACATCGGTGCGTGTAAACATAACATAAAATCGAGTGGTGGGAGGTATGTCCACTTGCCGGGCCGATTGGTTACTAGGCTTACCGCTTACCATATTTCGCGGCATGTGGCTAGTACTTTCAAAAACTTAGCCACCACTACCACACATTTCGACCTTAAGACTTTTATCAAAACAGACAGGGTAAAACCTCAGGTCATGATACAACACATGACCCTGTCCGTCATCCTTATAGTGGTTGTAGAAATGTAAACATGCAACTCCTATATCGCGCGAGTGACAGGAAATCACCCGACTTCTACCGGTCCTATTAGCGAAGCATCTAACCGATAAGGACTCGGGAGCATTACATTGGATTCCTAGGATTCATGCATCTAGGGTTTCACTTCAATTCCTAGACTTAATGCAAGATATAATATAGATAGATATAGATTGCAGTGTAAATAAAATAGTGGGATATGTCCGGGGCTTGCCTTCTGGAGTGGGGGTGAGGGCAGGAGTGTCAGAGGTTTCCGAACTCGGGTTCGGAGCTTCAGTTAGTCCTTCGACGACTTGCGCTGGATCTTCTGGAAAGCCTTGGTTTTGTCCTAAGACCAGTTCGTAATCCCCGTCGTCGAGTATCGTTGATTCTATATGAGATGCAATAAAGTAAATAAGGTGGAATTCAAATTTAGAATTTCACATTTCAAATATTATAACTCATCCAATTAACACACAAACATACATGAAATAAAGAGGTTTTAGATTTAAAACACCATTTATATAGATATGGTAGAGTTTATTGTAATAAAAACTAAAATATTTGCATTAAATTTGAAATGAACTAAAATTTGAATTCAAAACTTTTAAATAAAAGATTATAGAAATTTGATTATACATTAAACATTATGAAATATTACATTAGTAAATGATAAAAGATTCCAATTAGAGAAGGCTATACATTGGGTTTATTTCAAATTTGAAAGTTTCAAAATAAAAGAAGTTAAGTTTAAATCAAAGTTAAGTTTGAAATTTTTCACAAAGTTATCTGGAGCTCATGGAAAATTTATGCCAAACTTCATAAGTAATCAAGCATTGAAAATCAAAGTTATGTATAAGTTATTCCCTAATCTTAGGTTTAAAATAAAGATAAAAGTACATTGTTTCACACTAAACTTTATTAACCAAAGTTATAGAATTCGAAATCTAGTTTCTAACAAAACTAGTTTTGCCATTTTAGGATTTTTCTGTGAATTACTACGAATTTTACAAGGCAGAAAATGCTTTCACATGAAATAATAGACATCCTTTATACATCAGTCCCTGTGTTTCACAAATAACCCCCTGGAAATAAAACACCTAGAGCAATCAAATCCAGGCCATGGCCGGCGGTGGGGGGGGGGGTACATGTCCGGCCAAATTCCGGCCGGGGAGGTGGCCGGCGGTGAGGGGAAAAGGAATGGGAAGCACGAGGGGGTCTTGGGCTACCTGTGGGTGGTCTCGGGGGGGCTCGGGACGGCCGGAATCGAGCTGCCCACGGAGGGCCGGGCCGGCGGCCGGAGGCACACGGCGGCGGGGTGGTTCCGGCGTGCGGGGAAGGAAATGGCCGGGCTGAAGAGCTGCAGTGGGGCACGGGGAAGGTAGGGGCGCTGTCAATTTGGGGAGGAAAAGAGCGGAGGGGGAAGTTCCACGGCGACCGAGCTCACGGCGGCAACAATGGAGGCGGCAAGCTCCTGTACGCGCGCGGGGAGGGTCTGGAGCGCCCTTTTATAGGCAAACGCAGTGGCAAAGGGAAGCACGGTAAGCTGGGCTCGAGTTTAGGGTCGCTACCGGGGGAGGTGAACCTCGGAGGTGCGGCGGCGGCAGGGGCACCGGCGTGCAGCTCTGCACAGGCGCCGTGGCGCGCAGCTGGGCGCCAACAGGGGAGGGGTGAAGCGGTGGACGAGCAGAGGGACGACGCGTGGACGGGGAAGAGCAGGGGGATGGACGACGGCAGCCAAGGGCGAGGTACTGCGCCGGCGGCAGGAGCACCAGTCGTGCAGCGGCGCAGAACAGAGGAGCAGGGCGCAGGGAGGAAGAAGGGGATGAACTGATTTGTGGACTGATCTGTAAATTCAGAGAAAGGCAGGGACCTTACTGTAAAGGACTTGCAACTTTTAAACCAGTGCTCAAATGAAGATGGTCCAAAAAGCAAAAGTTCATGGTTTTTCAAACTCTACAACTTCTCTTTAAGGTTCATCTGCATTTGAGCAATAGTTTTAGAGATAAAATAGACTTAGTAATACTTTCACTTTTTATGTAAATCCCATGGTAAAATTACTTTTACATATATGCCCAAGGGTAATTTCACTTGTTTTTGCCATTTAACCACAGATATCACTTTTTGCAAAATAACCCTTATGTTTTTAAACTTTTCCCCCATTTCCACCCATTTTGCATAAAAGGACCTTTAATTAAAATTAATTATATAAACATCACTTCTTCCACAACATTGCACATATTAAACACACATTTTGTCATACTTTGGACATAAAAACATAAAAACAATCTAAGGTGTGACCAAGCTAATTACCTGAGTGTCACAGCCTTCCCCCCTAAAAAGAATCTCGTCCCGAGATTCCGGAATAGAAAGGAATGGAAAGATCAAGCTCGAAGATTGGTTTGGAAGAAATCGGGAAAGTTGTGCTGAAGATAAGATTCGGTTTCCCATGTTGCCTCTTCTTCCGTATGATGGTTCCACTGAATCTTGTACATTCTGGTGGTTTCTCTTCTGGTGCTTCTCTCTTTAGTGTCGAGGATTCTGATTGGATACTCTGCGTAGGTCAGATCCGGTTCGATTTCGATAGCTTGGGAATCGATGATTTCGGTGGGAATCTTAACACACTTTCTAAGTTGGGACACATGAAAGATGTTATGGATGGCCGCTAATTGAAGAGGAAGTTGGAGACGGTAAGCTACAGGTCCACAGATTTCAAGGATTTCAAAGGGTCCGATGTATCGAGGAGCAAGTTTTCCTTTTACACCGAATCTTTGAACACCTCGGGTAGGAGATACTCGAAGATATACGAAGTCTCCGACGTGAAACTGTAATGGTCTTCTTCGTATATCCGTGTAGCTTTTCTGTTGAGATTGGGCGGCCTTTAGATTATTCTGGATAAGCTTGACTTTATCCTCTGCTTCTATAACCAGATCGGGTCCAAAAATTTTACGTTCGCCGGTTTGTGACCAACTCAAAGGAGTTCGGCATCGGCGACCGTATAATGCTTCAAATGGGGCCATCTTAATACTTGTCTGATAGCTATTATTATAAGAGAATTCTGCTAATGACAAGTATTTATCCCAGTTTTTGTCAAATTGGAGTACACAAGCTCGGAGCATATCTTCCAGAATCTGGTTTATTCGTTCAGTTTGCCCATCTGTCTGAGGATGATAGGCAGAGCTTCGAATTAACTTAGTTCCAAGAGCATCATGAAGTTGCTCCCAGAATCTAGCAACAAATTGCACTCCACGATCAGAAACGATCGTTTTAGGTACTCCATGAAGACGAACAATTTGATCTAGATAAATCTCGGCATACCTTTTGGCATTATATGTGGTATGCACGGGAAGAAAATGTGCAGTTTTGGTTAATCGATCAATGATTACCCAAATAGAGTCATGCCTCCGAGAAGTGTTGGGCAAGCCAATAATAAAGTCCATACTGATATCCTCCCACTTCCATGAAGGAATGGTTAGGGGTTGAAGGATACCAGCAGTCTTCAAATGACTGGCTTTGACTCTTTGGCAGACATCACATTCCGACACATATTTGGCAATTTCTCGCCTCATACGAGTCCACCAAAAGTTCTGTTTCAGATCCTGATACATCTTCGTACTGCCAAGATGTATAAAGAATTTGGACAAGTGGGCCTCGTCCATTATTTGCCTGCGGAGCCTATGGTCCTTGGGTACAACAATACGTTCGTTGAACCATAAAACCCCTTTAGGATCAACTAGGAAGCATTTATACTTCCCTTCTCCTTGTTTTATCTTTTGTTTAATGATTTTGATCCCTTTATTATGCTGTTGCGCTAGAACAATACTATCTTTAAGTGTGGCTTCAACCGAAAGATGGTTTAAGTCACCTTGGGAAATGATCTCTAAGTTGAGCTTACTCATTTCCCAACAGAGAGTTTCATCGAATGCTTCAATGGATAGGCAAGAACAATGCACCTTGCGACTAAGGGCATCTGCAACGACATTGGCCTTGCCCGGATGATAATGCATTTCCAAATCATAATCCTTGATAAGTTCTAGCCAGCGCCTTTGCCTCATATTTAGATCCGCCTGGGTAAAGATATACTTGAGGCTTTTATGATCGGTGTAAATATGACATTTCGTACCCATCAGATGGTGTCTCCAGATCTTTAGGGCATGAATAACTGCTGCGAGTTCGAGATTATGGGTGGGATAATTTTGTTCATGAACCCTAAGTGCTCGTGATGCATATGCAATTACTCGGTTGTCTTGCATAAGTACACAACCAAGTCCAGTTCTCGATGCATCACAGTAGATGTGAAAAGGTTTTGAGACATCTGGTTGAGCTAAGACTGGAGCAGTCGTAAGATGATTTCTGAGAATATGAAATGCATCTTCGCATTTTTGATCCCAGGAAAATTTTACACCTTTCTTTAGTAGTTCGGTCATAGGTTTGGCTATTCTGGAAAAGTCAGGAATAAAACGGCGATAATAGCCAGCTAGACCGAGAAAACTACGAATTTGATGGACGGAGGTCGGGGGTTTCCAATCCATCACTTCTTGTACTTTACTGGGATCGACGGATATTCCGTCACCAGAAATGGTATGGCCCAGGAATTTGACTGTATCTAGCCAAAATTCACATTTAGAGAATTTGGCATACAGGTGGTGGTTTCTTAATCGCTGAAGGATGACACGGAGATGCTTAGCATGATCTTCTGGAGTTTTAGAATAGATCAAGATGTCATCAATGAAGACCACGACAAACTTGTCGAGCTCTTGCATGAAGACGGAATTCATGAGGTACATGAAATAGGCTGGGGCATTAGTGAGACCAAACGACATGACAAGATACTCGTATAGACCATACCGAGTGGAGAAGGCTATTTTTGGAATATCACTGGGCCGAATCTTAATTTGGTGGTAGCCGGAACGAAGATCTATTTTTGAAAACACCTTGGCCCTGGCTAACTGATCAAAGAGGATATCAATGCGGGGTAGAGGATACTTATTTTTAATGGTCACCGCATTGAGAGGACGGTAATCGACACACAGCCTTAAGCTATTGTCTTTCTTTTTCACAAATAGGGCTGGACAACCCCATGGTGATGCACTTGGACGAATAAAGCCTTTGTCTAAGAGATCTTGGAGTTGGGTTTTTAATTCGGCTAACTCATTAGGAGGCATTCGGTAAGGTCTCTTAGAGATAGGGGCTGTACCAGGTTGGAGTTCTATGATGAACTCGATATCCCTGTCTGGGGGCATTCCAGGTAAGTCATCTGGAAAAACATCTGGATATTCACAAACGACTGGAATATCCTCAAGCTTGACCTTAGATGCAGCATAAGTGCAAGAGTTAAAGGATTTTGGTTGTGGAAGATAGAGGATGGTAAGTTCGTGTTCAAGTGAATCTATCTCCACAGTGCGAGAAGAGATATCCAAAGACACATGGTACTGCGCCATCCAGTTCATTCCTAAAAGGACATCCATTCCCTTTAGGTCTAACAGAAGTAAATCTGCTTTTATCACCTGACTACCCAATAGAAGTGGTACTTTCATACAGATTTGATTTGATAGGGTTTTCCCACCAGGAGTGATTATCTTATAATCTTCTTTAGTAGGGTAAATATCCAATCCTACTTTACTTCCACATTCTTTACTGATAAAACTATGGGTAGCACTGTCACACCCGGTTTTTAAAGACAAAACCGAATGCATAACTATATGTATGCCAGGATCAAGTTCCATACATATAGTGACTTCATCAGTGAATAATCAGCAACAGCATCACGAAAAGAGAATTAAAAGACTATAAAGATTATCAGAGTTATACAGCTTATCCTGGAAACGAAGACTCCAAACTTCACAGGCAATCGACCGGGGGTTGCGCAGGCCTAGAACTCAGCATCATCTTCAAAAGACTTCACATCACTTTCTCCTCTGAGCAGCAATTATAACAAGCGTGAGTACACTTATGGTTGGTACTCAGCAAGTGTTGGGAATTATATGACATGAAGGCCAAAAGCAAGGAAAGGCTGACTGGCTTACTGCGATAAGCAATTTTAGTTGGTCAAGTTTTATTAGCACCTGATTGCTAAGGTATAAGTTTATACCAAAACCCACTTTAAAAGAAAAAGAAAAGATATAGCATAAGCATAACCACAACCATAAACATGGTCCACAATAACCATAACCATAACCATGGTCCATGATTTAATTCATCTTCAAGTTCAATTATCATGTGAGGGTCCAAGTCGCTCTTAACCGTGAGCACGGCTGATATATCAGTTTTCACTCTGCAGAGGTTGTACACTTTACCCACAATTCGTGTCTCCCGATTTGCCCGAGGTAGCTAGCCTCTTAAACACTTCCGAGGTGAGTGGCAAGGGATTCACTACGAGGCCTTTACAAAGATTCCCCAACTTATGATAATCCGCTAAGGTTTCAGGCCGCAGTGGTCATAACCCTCCCTAATGAGGAAATGCCTTAGCCAAGGACCACATATATCAATATGCCTCAAGAGGACCGGGCTATACCCCATCAACGCACTCCCCTCTTGCCCTTTCGGTAAGATCATCACAAGCTAGAGTTTCTAATTAATTAGCCAAGACCAGAGCCATATAGTATTGTGGTTGCACTGTTTTCCTGGGTGGTTCTCCATGTTCCGATTAAAACATATAATCTTGTGATTAACATCACCAAGAGCATGAACATGGATAAAATAGGTGAAACATCATCATTGTTGCCATCATGATTATATACTATTCCCAAACCAGAACCAGTTGAAGCAACTAAGCAATAGCTACCCAACAGTAAAGATAAAACCCAGGTTGACAAGGAATGATCACAAAGACTAGGCATATCCTTAATTAGGATCCATCAAAATTAAGACACATGCATGCATAAAGAAAAAGTTATATTTATTGTGATTATTAGGACAAAAGCATGATCAAGGAAACACTTGCCTTTCTTTTAGAGAATAGCTGCTCAGAGTCTTCAATTCTTGTTCTTGAATCTCTAAATCTTCAAAGCTGTTGGATCACGCTCCTTCTAACGTCACACAAGCAACGGGCCCAAAACATACAAGCAAGCAAACAAACAAGAACGACTAAGAACAGATACAACAAACAAAAAGAAAGCTTTAAAAGAGCGAACTAGAGGATAAGGCTCGCTGCTACGGTCACGAGAGCACAAGAAATGTGGAAAACGGAGCTAGGGTTGAAAAGATACAGCTATCGGGAGATTTATATTATAAAAGAATAAAAGAACGATAGGCTTTCATTTATTTTAATTTAGAAAACCAATGTAAAAGATATTCAAAAGAGAATACCTCTAATTATAATTAACTCATATTATATTTGCATTTATAAAGACGAAGTAGAACTTAGTCAAATTTTATATACAATTCTCTATGTACAAATTACACTAATTAAATAATTAATTAGAAAAGAAAACTTGTGAGAACATCTAAACGCATAACTTTATGATTCGAGTTGAACTAAACAAATTAAATTACAAACACATTTAAGTTCATATTAATCAAATTAACATTAATTATGAAAACCGGAGAAAAGACTTAATTGGATTTTATTTCGGAAAACTAGATGAGAGGATATTATTCAAATTAAATTGATATTGAATTTTAAAAACAGGAATTACGGCACAACAACGCTACTAAACGATAGCTTAGGGTTTTAGAAGACTAACGCAAAAAGAACGGATCGAAACGGATATAAAACGCGGAAACTACGCATAAAACAGCGCTGCAGGGACCTATACGCAATTAACTATAGACTTTAAGGGTTAGCTGAAAAGAAATACAAGACACAGAAAATAGTGCTTGCAAAATAGGAAAAGATTAGGGTTAGATCTGAAAAGATTCCATGGTGGGGCTGGATTGAAAAGATGGAAAAGATCTAGGGGTTTTCTGCAATTTTCGCTAGACACAAAAATGCACACGATATTTACAGGATTCTTCAGGGACTAAATTGAAAAAGCTTCACAGCACAGCTCCAATGGTGGTGGCGGGTACTGTAGCTCAGATTCCCGTCGATTTAGGGCACGAGAGGTCGCGGGAAGCGGGGCAAAAGAAAGAGGACGACGAGGGGATTCCGTTCCATACCTAACTTACCCCGGGGACGCATCGTAGAGATCGAATTTCGCGGAGGAAGTTGTGCCGGCGGGTCTGTTCATCCTGTTCCAAGCGATTCTGCTCCTGTTCGTGGTTCCTGTTTTGGTGGTGGTCTGCTGCGCACCAGGGAATGGCGCACGTGAAGAAGGGTGTGGCGGCGCTGCACAAGAAAAGAAGTGAGGGGAGGCTAGGGTTACGCGAGAATTTATAGGGCACGCAGGAGCCGACGCAGGGGAGAAAATTAGGGCCGGCTACCGGGAACGGGAGGTGCAAGGCGCGTTTAAAATGACCTGCAGATATCATGCTGGACTCCAACTCGAACAAGGATAAGGACGCGACGGCGCATCGGGCTGGAACTAGTTCCTGAGTCCAGATTGCCCATGGGAGAGATGAGATAGGGCTAACCAGCGGGTCCCACAATTTAACGAGCAGGGGACCGATGCGAGGTCGAGGGATTCGGTTATGGGCCGAAACAGGATCGGGTGAGGGCTAAAACACGAAAACAAGCTGACAGGGCTGGTTGGACGTGAACGAGCTGTTCGAGAACGCGAAAAAGAGAAAAGAGAGATCAGGCCAAGTCGTTGGGGCTGATGGCGATCGAACATCATCGGAAAAATACCGAAGACGAGCCACGAGGCGTCGTTTTCAAGCTTGACTTGATCGGGGGAAACGGTTAGAGGATCGGGAGCTCGATGGGACATCTCAAAGATTCGGAGAGGACAAGGTTAAAAGGACGTATATCAAGATACAGCTCGGTCCGACTGCGATGAAAATCAAAATAGAAATATTTTCCAGAACACATTTTCAAGTTTAAAATAAATCAAGAAAAGTCCAGATAAATATTTTAAACTAAGAAAAATATATCCGGAAGAATCCCAAAATTTTCAGAGAAAAACTCGGGAGGTAAATTTAGGACACGAGGAATCCAAATAAAATATTTGGACTTCATGAAAAAGAATTTTAGAGCTTTCCAAATAAAAAAATGGATCTAGCTCTAAGATAAATAGAATAATTGCCAGAAAAATCTTTAAAATTCTCAGAAAATTCTATTGATAGATGAACATATTGTAAAAGATAGTCACATCCTAAAATTAAATATTTTAGGGTGTGACAGAACTACCCCCCTTAAACAGAATCTCGTCCCGAGATTCGCATGGGCTAGTGACAAAGACGAGAGTCAGGGCAAAAAGATTTCATCAAGGAGACGACAAGATAATAAGGTCGGTATCGAGAAAAGGGAGAATTTGGATTTGGATCTTCACTTGCTTTCAGCTGGATTGAGCAGAAGGCGTTACGAGAGATTCACAGGGGCTGGTGATTGGAAGGGGAGATAGAACACAGAGTTTTTTTTTAAGGGGTAAGACAAGATGGCAAGATGGGTAACAAGAAAAGAAGGGAAGATGATTGGATCTTTTCCACGTGCTTCCAAGCAGATGGGGTTGACGAGAGATTACAAAATCTTGTGGTCGAAAGGAGGCGACAAGGTAACAAGATGGGTATCAAGAAAGAGAGAAAATGGATTTGGGTCTTCTGTGCTAACTTTTGCTAAGGAGCAAGAAGACGTCATTGGTGAGAGATTTGTAAAGTCTAGAGGTAGAAAGGAGAGATCAGGCAAAAGAGCTTCTGACAAGGAGAAAAATGATATGACAAGATGGGTATCGAGACAAAAAGATGGAATTTGAGTTTGGGTCTTTTCTGCTGGCTTATGCTTTGGAACGTGAGGATATCGTGGTTGAGAAAACTAAGGGAGAAATGATGTCATTGCAGGCACAAGTCCCACAACACATCAATGAGAAAAACAAGGAGTCTAAGCAGTCAAGAGCAAACAACAAGCATTACAAGCACACCAAAACAAACCATCAAACAACCGAAACTAGCGTTTTTCAACTGAAAAGGGGAAAACCTCTTAAGTATGGGTCATATCCTAAAGCTTCAGCATTTTTGATGTAGGCATCTCTCTCAGCTTGTCTGGCAGACATTGACTTCTTGAGTGTAACGCCTATGAGTCCAGTGTAGTCTTCAGTTGCTCTAGCTTGACTTCTTGTAGTAGACTGCTACTTCCATTCTTCAGGGTACAAGGTCGGACAATCTAGCGTTTGTAACAAGAGAAAAGGATAAAATAAATCCACTTGGAATAGAATACAAGGGGATTTCCAAAGTGGACCAATTTGAAAATCAAGGAGAAGGTAAATTGGAACAACGGGTACAACGTAACCCATGCCATTGAGGGTACAGGTAAACAAGGAGATTGTGAGATGTAAAAGCAATGGAAATGAGGGAATAAAAGAAAAAGAATACAGAGTTAGATAAAAGCAGCATAAGGATGAGACAAATGAAGAAGGATGAGAAGTAAACAACAAGAGGGTCAAGGATATGGTAAAATATGACTTTTATGTCAAAATAGATCTTAGAAAACGACCATTGCTATCTAGGCTGGCGTTCTACGGTCGACACAGCTCTGATACCACCTCTGTCACACCCGGTTTTTAAAGACAAAACCGAATGCATAACTATATGTATGCCAGGATCAAGTTCCATACATATAGTGACTTCATCAGTGAATAATCAGCAACAGCATCACGAAAAGAGAATTAAAAGACTATAAAGATTATCAGAGTTATACAGCTTATCCTGGAAACGAAGACTCCAAACTTCACAGGCAATCGACCGGGGGTTGCGCAGGCCTAGAACTCAGCATCATCTTCAAAAGACTTCACATCACTTTCTCCTCTGAGCAGCAATTATAACAAGCGTGAGTACACTTATGGTTGGTACTCAGCAAGTGTTGGGAATTATATGACATGAAGGCCAAAAGCAAGGAAAGGCTGACTGGCTTACTGCGATAAGCAATTTTAGTTGGTCAAGTTTTATTAGCACCTGATTGCTAAGGTATAAGTTTATACCAAAACCCACTTTAAAAGAAAAAGAAAAGATATAGCATAAGCATAACCACAACCATAAACATGGTCCACAATAACCATAACCATAACCATGGTCCATGATTTAATTCATCTTCAAGTTCAATTATCATGTGAGGGTCCAAGTCGCTCTTAACCGTGAGCACGGCTGATATATCAGTTTTCACTCTGCAGAGGTTGTACACTTTACCCACAATTCGTGTCTCCCGATTTGCCCGAGGTAGCTAGCCTCTTAAACACTTCCGAGGTGAGTGGCAAGGGATTCACTACGAGGCCTTTACAAAGATTCCCCAACTTATGATAATCCGCTAAGGTTTCAGGCCGCAGTGGTCATAACCCTCCCTAATGAGGAAATGCCTTAGCCAAGGACCACATATATCAATATGCCTCAAGAGGACCGGGCTATACCCCATCAACGCACTCCCCTCTTGCCCTTTCGGTAAGATCATCACAAGCTAGAGTTTCTAATTAATTAGCCAAGACCAGAGCCATATAGTATTGTGGTTGCACTGTTTTCCTGGGTGGTTCTCCATGTTCCGATTAAAACATATAATCTTGTGATTAACATCACCAAGAGCATGAACATGGATAAAATAGGTGAAACATCATCATTGTTGCCATCATGATTATATACTATTCCCAAACCAGAACCAGTTGAAGCAACTAAGCAATAGCTACCCAACAGTAAAGATAAAACCCAGGTTGACAAGGAATGATCACAAAGACTAGGCATATCCTTAATTAGGATCCATCAAAATTAAGACACATGCATGCATAAAGAAAAAGTTATATTTATTGTGATTATTAGGACAAAAGCATGATCAAGGAAACACTTGCCTTTCTTTTAGAGAATAGCTGCTCAGAGTCTTCAATTCTTGTTCTTGAATCTCTAAATCTTCAAAGCTGTTGGATCACGCTCCTTCTAACGTCACACAAGCAACGGGCCCAAAACATACAAGCAAGCAAACAAACAAGAACGACTAAGAACAGATACAACAAACAAAAAGAAAGCTTTAAAAGAGCGAACTAGAGGATAAGGCTCGCTGCTACGGTCACGAGAGCACAAGAAATGTGGAAAACGGAGCTAGGGTTGAAAAGATACAGCTATCGGGAGATTTATATTATAAAAGAATAAAAGAACGATAGGCTTTCATTTATTTTAATTTAGAAAACCAATGTAAAAGATATTCAAAAGAGAATACCTCTAATTATAATTAACTCATATTATATTTGCATTTATAAAGACGAAGTAGAACTTAGTCAAATTTTATATACAATTCTCTATGTACAAATTACACTAATTAAATAATTAATTAGAAAAGAAAACTTGTGAGAACATCTAAACGCATAACTTTATGATTCGAGTTGAACTAAACAAATTAAATTACAAACACATTTAAGTTCATATTAATCAAATTAACATTAATTATGAAAACCGGAGAAAAGACTTAATTGGATTTTATTTCGGAAAACTAGATGAGAGGATATTATTCAAATTAAATTGATATTGAATTTTAAAAACAGGAATTACGGCACAACAACGCTACTAAACGATAGCTTAGGGTTTTAGAAGACTAACGCAAAAAGAACGGATCGAAACGGATATAAAACGCGGAAACTACGCATAAAACAGCGCTGCAGGGACCTATACGCAATTAACTATAGACTTTAAGGGTTAGCTGAAAAGAAATACAAGACACAGAAAATAGTGCTTGCAAAATAGGAAAAGATTAGGGTTAGATCTGAAAAGATTCCATGGTGGGGCTGGATTGAAAAGATGGAAAAGATCTAGGGGTTTTCTGCAATTTTCGCTAGACACAAAAATGCACACGATATTTACAGGATTCTTCAGGGACTAAATTGAAAAAGCTTCACAGCACAGCTCCAATGGTGGTGGCGGGTACTGTAGCTCAGATTCCCGTCGATTTAGGGCACGAGAGGTCGCGGGAAGCGGGGCAAAAGAAAGAGGACGACGAGGGGATTCCGTTCCATACCTAACTTACCCCGGGGACGCATCGTAGAGATCGAATTTCGCGGAGGAAGTTGTGCCGGCGGGTCTGTTCATCCTGTTCCAAGCGATTCTGCTCCTGTTCGTGGTTCCTGTTTTGGTGGTGGTCTGCTGCGCACCAGGGAATGGCGCACGTGAAGAAGGGTGTGGCGGCGCTGCACAAGAAAAGAAGTGAGGGGAGGCTAGGGTTACGCGAGAATTTATAGGGCACGCAGGAGCCGACGCAGGGGAGAAAATTAGGGCCGGCTACCGGGAACGGGAGGTGCAAGGCGCGTTTAAAATGACCTGCAGATATCATGCTGGACTCCAACTCGAACAAGGATAAGGACGCGACGGCGCATCGGGCTGGAACTAGTTCCTGAGTCCAGATTGCCCATGGGAGAGATGAGATAGGGCTAACCAGCGGGTCCCACAATTTAACGAGCAGGGGACCGATGCGAGGTCGAGGGATTCGGTTATGGGCCGAAACAGGATCGGGTGAGGGCTAAAACACGAAAACAAGCTGACAGGGCTGGTTGGACGTGAACGAGCTGTTCGAGAACGCGAAAAAGAGAAAAGAGAGATCAGGCCAAGTCGTTGGGGCTGATGGCGATCGAACATCATCGGAAAAATACCGAAGACGAGCCACGAGGCGTCGTTTTCAAGCTTGACTTGATCGGGGGAAACGGTTAGAGGATCGGGAGCTCGATGGGACATCTCAAAGATTCGGAGAGGACAAGGTTAAAAGGACGTATATCAAGATACAGCTCGGTCCGACTGCGATGAAAATCAAAATAGAAATATTTTCCAGAACACATTTTCAAGTTTAAAATAAATCAAGAAAAGTCCAGATAAATATTTTAAACTAAGAAAAATATATCCGGAAGAATCCCAAAATTTTCAGAGAAAAACTCGGGAGGTAAATTTAGGACACGAGGAATCCAAATAAAATATTTGGACTTCATGAAAAAGAATTTTAGAGCTTTCCAAATAAAAAAATGGATCTAGCTCTAAGATAAATAGAATAATTGCCAGAAAAATCTTTAAAATTCTCAGAAAATTCTATTGATAGATGAACATATTGTAAAAGATAGTCACATCCTAAAATTAAATATTTTAGGGTGTGACAGAACTACCCCCCTTAAACAGAATCTCGTCCCGAGATTCGCATGGGCTAGTGACAAAGACGAGAGTCAGGGCAAAAAGATTTCATCAAGGAGACGACAAGATAATAAGGTCGGTATCGAGAAAAGGGAGAATTTGGATTTGGATCTTCACTTGCTTTCAGCTGGATTGAGCAGAAGGCGTTACGAGAGATTCACAGGGGCTGGTGATTGGAAGGGGAGATAGAACACAGAGTTTTTTTTTTAAGGGGTAAGACAAGATGGCAAGATGGGTAACAAGAAAAGAAGGGAAGATGATTGGATCTTTTCCACGTGCTTCCAAGCAGATGGGGTTGACGAGAGATTACAAAATCTTGTGGTCGAAAGGAGGCGACAAGGTAACAAGATGGGTATCAAGAAAGAGAGAAAATGGATTTGGGTCTTCTGTGCTAACTTTTGCTAAGGAGCAAGAAGACGTCATTGGTGAGAGATTTGTAAAGTCTAGAGGTAGAAAGGAGAGATCAGGCAAAAGAGCTTCTGACAAGGAGAAAAATGATATGACAAGATGGGTATCGAGACAAAAAGATGGAATTTGAGTTTGGGTCTTTTCTGCTGGCTTATGCTTTGGAACGTGAGGATATCGTGGTTGAGAAAACTAAGGGAGAAATGATGTCATTGCAGGCACAAGTCCCACAACACATCAATGAGAAAAACAAGGAGTCTAAGCAGTCAAGAGCAAACAACAAGCATTACAAGCACACCAAAACAAACCATCAAACAACCGAAACTAGCGTTTTTCAACTGAAAAGGGGAAAACCTCTTAAGTATGGGTCATATCCTAAAGCTTCAGCATTTTTGATGTAGGCATCTCTCTCAGCTTGTCTGGCAGACATTGACTTCTTGAGTGTAACGCCTATGAGTCCAGTGTAGTCTTCAGTTGCTCTAGCTTGACTTCTTGTAGTAGACTGCTACTTCCATTCTTCAGGGTACAAGGTCGGACAATCTAGCGTTTGTAACAAGAGAAAAGGATAAAATAAATCCACTTGGAATAGAATACAAGGGGATTTCCAAAGTGGACCAATTTGAAAATCAAGGAGAAGGTAAATTGGAACAACGGGTACAACGTAACCCATGCCATTGAGGGTACAGGTAAACAAGGAGATTGTGAGATGTAAAAGCAATGGAAATGAGGGAATAAAAGAAAAAGAATACAGAGTTAGATAAAAGCAGCATAAGGATGAGACAAATGAAGAAGGATGAGAAGTAAACAACAAGAGGGTCAAGGATATGGTAAAATATGACTTTTATGTCAAAATAGATCTTAGAAAACGACCATTGCTATCTAGGCTGGCGTTCTACGGTCGACACAGCTCTGATACCACCTCTGTCACACCCGGTTTTTAAAGACAAAACCGAATGCATAACTATATGTATGCCAGGATCAAGTTCCATACATATAGTGACTTCATCAGTGAATAATCAGCAACAGCATCACGAAAAGAGAATTAAAAGACTATAAAGATTATCAGAGTTATACAGCTTATCCTGGAAACGAAGACTCCAAACTTCACAGGCAATCGACCGGGGGTTGCGCAGGCCTAGAACTCAGCATCATCTTCAAAAGACTTCACATCACTTTCTCCTCTGAGCAGCAATTATAACAAGCGTGAGTACACTTATGGTTGGTACTCAGCAAGTGTTGGGAATTATATGACATGAAGGCCAAAAGCAAGGAAAGGCTGACTGGCTTACTGCGATAAGCAATTTTAGTTGGTCAAGTTTTATTAGCACCTGATTGCTAAGGTATAAGTTTATACCAAAACCCACTTTAAAAGAAAAAGAAAAGATATAGCATAAGCATAACCACAACCATAAACATGGTCCACAATAACCATAACCATAACCATGGTCCATGATTTAATTCATCTTCAAGTTCAATTATCATGTGAGGGTCCAAGTCGCTCTTAACCGTGAGCACGGCTGATATATCAGTTTTCACTCTGCAGAGGTTGTACACTTTACCCACAATTCGTGTCTCCCGATTTGCCCGAGGTAGCTAGCCTCTTAAACACTTCCGAGGTGAGTGGCAAGGGATTCACTACGAGGCCTTTACAAAGATTCCCCAACTTATGATAATCCGCTAAGGTTTCAGGCCGCAGTGGTCATAACCCTCCCTAATGAGGAAATGCCTTAGCCAAGGACCACATATATCAATATGCCTCAAGAGGACCGGGCTATACCCCATCAACGCACTCCCCTCTTGCCCTTTCGGTAAGATCATCACAAGCTAGAGTTTCTAATTAATTAGCCAAGACCAGAGCCATATAGTATTGTGGTTGCACTGTTTTCCTGGGTGGTTCTCCATGTTCCGATTAAAACATATAATCTTGTGATTAACATCACCAAGAGCATGAACATGGATAAAATAGGTGAAACATCATCATTGTTGCCATCATGATTATATACTATTCCCAAACCAGAACCAGTTGAAGCAACTAAGCAATAGCTACCCAACAGTAAAGATAAAACCCAGGTTGACAAGGAATGATCACAAAGACTAGGCATATCCTTAATTAGGATCCATCAAAATTAAGACACATGCATGCATAAAGAAAAAGTTATATTTATTGTGATTATTAGGACAAAAGCATGATCAAGGAAACACTTGCCTTTCTTTTAGAGAATAGCTGCTCAGAGTCTTCAATTCTTGTTCTTGAATCTCTAAATCTTCAAAGCTGTTGGATCACGCTCCTTCTAACGTCACACAAGCAACGGGCCCAAAACATACAAGCAAGCAAACAAACAAGAACGACTAAGAACAGATACAACAAACAAAAAGAAAGCTTTAAAAGAGCGAACTAGAGGATAAGGCTCGCTGCTACGGTCACGAGAGCACAAGAAATGTGGAAAACGGAGCTAGGGTTGAAAAGATACAGCTATCGGGAGATTTATATTATAAAAGAATAAAAGAACGATAGGCTTTCATTTATTTTAATTTAGAAAACCAATGTAAAAGATATTCAAAAGAGAATACCTCTAATTATAATTAACTCATATTATATTTGCATTTATAAAGACGAAGTAGAACTTAGTCAAATTTTATATACAATTCTCTATGTACAAATTACACTAATTAAATAATTAATTAGAAAAGAAAACTTGTGAGAACATCTAAACGCATAACTTTATGATTCGAGTTGAACTAAACAAATTAAATTACAAACACATTTAAGTTCATATTAATCAAATTAACATTAATTATGAAAACCGGAGAAAAGACTTAATTGGATTTTATTTCGGAAAACTAGATGAGAGGATATTATTCAAATTAAATTGATATTGAATTTTAAAAACAGGAATTACGGCACAACAACACTACTAAACGATAGCTTAGGGTTTTAGAAGACTAACGCAAAAAGAACGGATCGAAACGGATATAAAACGCGGAAACTACGCATAAAACAGCGCTGCAGGGACCTATACGCAATTAACTATAGACTTTAAGGGTTAGCTGAAAAGAAATACAAGACACAGAAAATAGTGCTTGCAAAATAGGAAAAGATTAGGGTTAGATCTGAAAAGATTCCATGGTGGGGCTGGATTGAAAAGATGGAAAAGATCTAGGGGTTTTCTGCAATTTTCGCTAGACACAAAAATGCACACGATATTTACAGGATTCTTCAGGGACTAAATTGAAAAAGCTTCACAGCACAGCTCCAATGGTGGTGGCGGGTACTGTAGCTCAGATTCCCGTCGATTTAGGGCACGAGAGGTCGCGGGAAGCGGGGCAAAAGAAAGAGGACGACGAGGGGATTCCGTTCCATACCTAACTTACCCCGGGGACGCATCGTAGAGATCGAATTTCGCGGAGGAAGTTGTGCCGGCGGGTCTGTTCATCCTGTTCCAAGCGATTCTGCTCCTGTTCGTGGTTCCTGTTTTGGTGGTGGTCTGCTGCGCACCAGGGAATGGCGCACGTGAAGAAGGGTGTGGCGGCGCTGCACAAGAAAAGAAGTGAGGGGAGGCTAGGGTTACGCGAGAATTTATAGGGCACGCAGGAGCCGACGCAGGGGAGAAAATTAGGGCCGGCTACCGGGAACGGGAGGTGCAAGGCGCGTTTAAAATGACCTGCAGATATCATGCTGGACTCCAACTCGAACAAGGATAAGGACGCGACGGCGCATCGGGCTGGAACTAGTTCCTGAGTCCAGATTGCCCATGGGAGAGATGAGATAGGGCTAACCAGCGGGTCCCACAATTTAACGAGCAGGGGACCGATGCGAGGTCGAGGGATTCGGTTATGGGCCGAAACAGGATCGGGTGAGGGCTAAAACACGAAAACAAGCTGACAGGGCTGGTTGGACGTGAACGAGCTGTTCGAGAACGCGAAAAAGAGAAAAGAGAGATCAGGCCAAGTCGTTGGGGCTGATGGTGATCGAACATCATCGGAAAAATACCGAAGACGAGCCACGAGGCGTCGTTTTCAAGCTTGACTTGATCGGGGGAAACGGTTAGAGGATCGGGAGCTCGATGGGACATCTCAAAGATTCGGAGAGGACAAGGTTAAAAGGACGTATATCAAGATACAGCTCGGTCCGACTGCGATGAAAATCAAAATAGAAATATTTTCCAGAACACATTTTCAAGTTTAAAATAAATCAAGAAAAGTCCAGATAAATATTTTAAACTAAGAAAAATATATCCGGAAGAATCCCAAAATTTTCAGAGAAAAACTCGGGAGGTAAATTTAGGACACGAGGAATCCAAATAAAATATTTGGACTTCATGAAAAAGAATTTTAGAGCTTTCCAAATAAAAAAATGGATCTAGCTCTAAGATAAATAGAATAATTGCCAGAAAAATCTTTAAAATTCTCAGAAAATTCTATTGATAGATGAACATATTGTAAAAGATAGTCACATCCTAAAATTAAATATTTTAGGGTGTGACAAGCATCGGAATCAAAAAGAACAATAACGGGATGATGGTTAATAGAAAATGTACCCGTCAGTATTGGTGCCCCTTCAGGGAGTTCGGAGAGTGTAGTGAGATTCACCCTCCCTTGTCGGACCTGCACCACTTGTCTCTTACCCTTGCCCTTGTAGTTTGGATTAGATGTTTGCCCTTGGAATGATTTCCTAGGTTGAGGGCAATCCTTAATGAAGTGGGACGGGCTTCCGCAATTGAAACAACGATTATTGTTGTTTCTTGGAGTAGCTGGCGGAAAGCTCGGCCGCAGACCTTGTTGGGGTTGTTGTTGAGTTTGGGACAGGGGTGGTCGGTTGAATTGTGCTTGCTGGGGAGGTCGGGCTACCCATCTGCCAAGTAAATTGCCTCGAGGCGGAGCTCGAGGAGCGTTGCTTGGAACCAACCGATACCGTGGCGACTGTGGAGTTGCAGGCCCTGTGGGTGCTTTTTGTTTCTTTTCCGCTCTATGGGCGGCAATGCAATCTTCCTGAGTAATGGCCATGTTGACCAACTCATTGAAATCGTTGGCCTTCACTAAATTCAACCATTCTTTGAGCTTGGTGTTTAGGCCTCGACGGAAGCGATCACATTTGCGGGCATCAGTGTCCGCATGTGATCCCGCATACTGGCACAAGTGATTGAAAACTTGCGCATACTGGGTGACAGTGCGGGTACCCTGAGTCAAATTCAAAAATTCATTGAGCTTCCGCTCAATGAGTCCTGCTGGTATATGATGTGCTCGAAAGGCAGTCCGAAACTCATCCCAAATGACCACGTGTTCGGCGGGTTGCATTGCATGAAACTGGTCCCACCAAAGACGTGCATGGCCTCGGAGTTGCTGGGCTGCGAAGAGCACCTTGTTCTCCTCTGAACATGGAGCTGACAGTAAAGCGAACTTAGATTCGATAGTCCGCAACCAGGCATCTGCGTCCAGAGGCTCATCGGCCTTATGGAATATAGGAGGTTGGGTGCTGAGAAAGTCCTGATAAGTGGCCGATAGAGGTTCTCCTCGGCCTCGAGGTTGCTGCTGGAAATGGCCCATCTGAGCTTGTACAAGTTGATTTAGAAGCTCGGTTTGCCGGGCCATAACCTCGGCCAGGTTTGGAGGTGGCGGTGGTGGTTGCTGAGAACTACCAGGTTGTCCTGCCCGGAATCCTTCCGGGGTTCCACGAGTAGCTCCAACCATCTGAAATCAAGGAGACATCCATTGTTAACCATAATCTTGCTCCAATTTCAGATAATATGCAATTATCAAACAGACTTGTAACGCATATGTCCCATTCAATCCACTTGTAACAGATGCACCGATATTGAATAGGATAACCAAAACTCAGGATTTGGATTGCTACATAGATATTAATATCCTTACATCTTACATCAACACACTCAAACTGTTACAACCTCTTACCTAAAAGTACATGCCACACATACCACAAGTGGCTTTATAACTAGGTAAACTACACACCACCTAAGTTACATCCAGCTACAGCAAGGAGAGTGACGTGCTAAAAGTCATCAAGGTTTCCCACTGATGACTGGCTACCAGAAGAGGAATGATGGGGACTGATGACAGGATCTCCATGCTCAGAATCAAGTTCTGAGACTCCTTCAATCTCCTCTGGATCTTCTTCTTCAGCTTCAGGTGCTGCAGGTGCAACGGGAGGAATCGGGGGCTGCTGCAATTCTTCAATCTGAGCTTGAGCATCATCCACCGCAAGGATCAGATCTTGAACTTGTGCCTGTAGAAATTCAATAACAGTATCTCGCTGAGTGATTATGTGATCACTCTCGTTGATCTGATCTTCACGATGATGGATGGTTTCATCCCGTGCCGCGAAAATCTCTTCCTTTTGAGTCACTAAAGCCTGAAGCTGATCCACTTGAGTATTTTGTCTATCAGCTTCTCTATAGTGACCTCGGGCAATATAGATTGCTCGGCCCAACTCATGACGCAGAAGTAGATGATAATGATATTGTACATTCATAAACCGCATCATCCCTTGGAGTGCTTCCTCCGGTGGACCATCCAATCTATGACTCTCAGGGACGATTCTGAGATTCCATTCTGGCTCATCGGGGTTTGTCATGGAGAATAACCCAATGGGCTTTCCTGCAACTTCTTTTGGATGCTGAATACAGAAACGGTAGATTGCCTCTAATGCCGCTGCTTCAATAGTATCCACAATACGATAACCCATTACATTAACTTCGATGGGCGACCATTGAGAGTGAAATGGATGCTGTGGAATTGTCATTATGACATGAGCTCTATGAATCCCATCCTCCATAAACTCGACAGCATCATACTGAGGAGGCTCCGTGTAGTAAAAAGACTGCAAGGACTCCCAAAGTAGACGTGGAAAACCTTCCCAATGGAGGGCATTAGTATGAAGATGCCCCTCCGAATCCCAGAAAACGTTAGAAGGTGTTGCCATCTGCGACCAGAATGCAAATGGTGGAACTTTTTATCTTGTTAAGAGAGCACAAGATAAACAGAACAAGATAGTCAATGCTGATAACAGCAAGGACTGATAATCAGATGAAAACCTAGAATTCTATATAGGATACCCAACCTAATACTATCCTTAGAACTCCATTAGCCCATTCCAAAGACAAACAACATATCCTTCATATATGAAAATCCCTTTTGTTAACAGATTATGCATGCACGCACTACTCGTCCTCACAACCAAAACAACTGCCGAATATGTTCGGACTTACGTAGTTAGTTTCGGTGGCATAACCATACGTCTCTCACTATATATAACTAATCGATAAACCCTACGCATCCTAATAGCGTAATCGTGGTTAGTGTACCTGCAGAAGAATACACACATATATATATTTCATGAACCTTTCATGGCAACACGACATGAAAGCGTCCCCAAACATTACTGTTCACTATATAAACAGCATCTGTACAATTACCGCCGTACAGACAACGTTAACATACGTTATCAAAACAACGTATTCACGGGGGTACCGCAAAATGCGGGGGTATGAACAGCGATCGCCATACCCTGCGCCGAACCATATACTCCAAATATAATCAACCTAAGTTGGTATATTGGCAGCATCTCAAGTAGACCACTGCTTGAGAAACAGCGTTCGGTTCGCATCACCGACGGGAAGGCCAAGCTCCCTCAGTTGGCTGAGGATCCTTACCTTCTTACCTTCGTTCGTAGATGTCGTTACAGGAAGTAAGGTTGAATTGTGCAGGAATTTAAGTTTTGATGGAAAGTAGTGCTGCAAGTCAGAACTATCTATACATATATAGATACTATTAGCCACCTGATATTTTCCCATATAAACCCCTAGGGCTTTACGTTCTAAGCACAACCTTAACGGATCCAACGTACTTTGTAAATTCATTTGTTGGCAAACTTTTATCCAGAAAACACTTTTTAAGAGCTATTCTAGATGTAAAGATAAACCTACAGCTCCGATACCAGCTGTGGCAGAACCGCTCGAATTATTCCGGCTCAAGTGCGCTATTGATCGCCGTACAACTGCAATCAGCCCAACGCACTTCAAACGGAACAATCCTTTGGTCTGTCGGGTGTCCGCCCGATACAACCACGGTTTAGCAGGATCGAAGCAGGTTTACCTCGCACGAAGGCGAGTTCACATCACAGAATAGCTCATCAATTTTAATTTACAGCCATATATATACATTATTACAAAAGGAGTTCAAAGAGAAGTAAATTTATACAACCATGTTCAAACTGACAAGCGTAACAGCTTGTCTAAACTCACAGCGGAAGAAAAAAAAAAGTTTTACGCGACTACACACGTCGCGAAGGCAAACACCAAGCTTAGCCCAGGGCTTGGTGTCACTCCGGAGGGTCAGAGCCGGCCGGGGACGGGTCCCACTCCACGGACCAGCCAAAAGGAACGGACGTTGGCCACACAAGGTTGTCCGTGGGATTCTCATAGGTCGAACCTGAAAACAGATATTGGCAAGGCTGAGTATTCTAATACTCAGCAAGGCTTACCCGGGCTGGGTATACTTAGCCCATAACTAGACTCATGAAGGCATTGTAAAGGCTCTGGGTTTATTTTCAGCTGAAAAGTAACAAAGAGTATGAACTATTTTCAAGTTTTAGCTTTCATCTTCTAGTTGAGTAATTATTCTAGATTAGCACCTACACTAAGCAAGCAAGGTAGTGATTATCATTCATCAAGATTATCCATCCTTAGTTCCACTTCTTACTCAATGTGGCAGAAGGGATAAACAGTCTCAATCCTCGTGAGAGGCGGACGATTTGAATCGAATTTAACCTTGCAAGGTAAACCTAACACACACGCTTGGAAGATCCAACGATCGTTCCGAAGCAACCGTTTGCCTTTCATTCCGGGTCGTGGATCAGGTCCACCACAAGCGACTGCAGGACCGTACGCACACCCAATGTGTACAGGACATACGTCTGTAGCGCGACTACAAAACCCGTATTCCTGTCTGCCTTGCAGAACGTACTCCTGCACATCGGTGCGTGTAAACATAACATAAAATCGAGTGGTGGGAGGTATGTCCACTTGCCGGGCCGATTGGTTACTAGGCTTACCGCTTACCATATTTCGCGGCATGTGGCTAGTACTTTCAAAAACTTAGCCACCACTACCACACATTTCGACCTTAAGACTTTTATCAAAACAGACAGGGTAAAACCTCAGGTCATGATACAACACATGACCCTGTCTGTCATCCTTATAGTGGTTGCAGAAATGTAAACATGCAACTCCTATATCGCGCGAGTGACAGGAAATCACCCGACTTCTACCGGTCCTATTAGCGAAGCATCTAACCGATAAGGACTCAGGAGCATTACATTGGATTCCTAGGATTCATGCATCTAGGGTTTCACTTCAATTCCTAGACTTAATGCAAGATATAATATAGATAGATATAGATTGCAGTGTAAATAAAATAGTGGGATATGTCCGGGGCTTGCCTTCTGGAGTGGGGGTGAGGGCAGGAGTGTCAGAGGTTTCCGAACTCGGGTTCGGAGCTTCAGTTAGTCCTTCGACGACTTGCGCTGGATCTTCTGGAAAGCCTTGGTTTTGTCCTAAGACCAGTTCGTAATCCCCGTCGTCGAGTATCGTTGATTCTATATGAGATGCAATAAAGTAAATAAGGTGGAATTCAAATTTAGAATTTCACATTTCAAATATTATAACTCATCCAATTAACACACAAACATACATGAAATAAAGAGGTTTTAGATTTAAAACACCATTTATATAGATATGGTAGAGTTTATTGTAATAAAAACTAAAATATTTGCATTAAATTTGAAATGAACTAAAATTTGAATTCAAAACTTTTAAATAAAAGATTATAGAAATTTGATTATACATTAAACATTATGAAATATTACATTAGTAAATGATAAAAGATTTCAATTAGAGAAGGCTATACATTGGGTTTATTTCAAATTTGAAAGTTTCAAAATAAAAGAAGTTAAGTTTAAATCAAAGTTAAGTTTGAAATTTTGCACAAAGTTATCTGGAGCTCATGGAAAATTTATGCCAAACTTCATAAGTAATCAAGCATTGAAAATCAAAGTTATGTATAAGTTATTCCCTAATCTTAGGTTTAAAATAAAGATAAAAGTACATTGTTTCACACTAAACTTTATTAACCAAAGTTATAGAATTCGAAATCTAGTTTCTAACAAAACTAGTTTTGCCATTTTAGGATTTTTCTGTGAATTACTACGAATTTTACAATGCAGAAAATGCTTTCACATGAAATAATAGACATCCTTTATACATCAGTCCCTGTGTTTCACAAATAACCCCCTGGAAATAAAACACCTAGAGCAATCAAATCCAGGCCATGGCCGGCGGTGGGGGGGGGTACATGTCCGGCCAAATTCCGGCCGGGGAGGTGGCCGGCGGTGAGGGGAAAAGGAAGGGGAAGCACGAGGGGGTCTTGGGCTACCTGTGGGTGGTCTCGGGGGGCTCGGGACGGCCGGAATCGAGCTGCCCACGGAGGGCCGGGCCGGCGGCCGGAGGCACACGGCGGCGGGGTGGTTCCGGCATGCGGGGAAGGAAACGGCCGGGCTGAAGAGCTGTAGTGGGGCACGGGGAAGGTAGGGGCGCTGTCAATTTGGGGAGGAAAAGAGCGGAGGGGGAAGTTCCACGGCGACCGAGCTCACGGCGGCAACAATGGAGGCGGCAAGCTCCTGTACGCGCGCGGGGAGGGTCTGGAGCGCCCTTTTATAGGCAAACGCAGTGGCAAAGGGAAGCACGGTAAGCTGGGCTCGAGTTTAGGGTCGCTACCGGGGGAGGTGAACCTCGGAGGTGCGGCGGCGGCAGGGGCACTGGCGTGCAGCTCTGCACAGGCGCCGTGGCGTGCAACTGGGCGCCAACAGGGGAGGGGTGAAGCGGTGGACGAGCAGAGGGACGACGCGTGGACGGGGAAGAGCAGGGGGATGGACGACAGCAGCCAAGGGCGAGGTACTGCGCCGGCGGCAGGAGCACCAGTCGTGCAGCGGCGCAGAACAGAGGAGCAGGGCGCAGGGAGGAAGAAGGGGATGAACTGATTTGTGGACTGATCTGTAAATTCAGAGAAAGGCAGGGACCTTACTGTAAAGGACTTGCAACTTTTAAACCAGTGCTCAAATGAAGATGGTCCAAAAAGTAAAAGTGCATGGTTTTTCAAACTCTACAACTTCTCTTTAAGGTTCATCTGCATTTGAGCAATAGTTTTAGAGATAAAATAGACTTAGTAATACTTTCACTTTTTATGTAAATCCCATGGTAAAATTACTTTTACATATATGCCCAAGGGTAATTTCACTTGTTTTTGCCATTTAACCACAGATATCACTTTTTGCAAAATAACCCTTATGTTTTTAAACTTTTCCCCCATTTCCACCCATTTTGCATAAAAGGACCTTTAATTAAAATTAATTATATAAACATCACTTCTTCCACAACATTGCACATATTAAACACACATTTTGTCATACTTTGGACATAAAAACATAAAAACAATCTAAGGTGTGACCAAGCTAATTACCTGAGTGTCACAGCGGGGCTTCACCAGCTTGTGCCGCGGTCCCCGCCACGGCGATGGTGACGACGGCGGCGGCCACGGGGCTTGCCCTGTCTTCTTCGGGCTCGGCCCAGGTGGAGGACGCGGAAGGACTACTGGAGGATGTCATAAGTACAACTCAGCATTAAGGTACCGCATTACAACAAACCAGTAGGCTCTTACCCGGAGGTTTCGAGTTCCTGCGCCTTGCGTTTGCGCACCAGTCGATGGCCTTGTGGCACCAGTGGCAAAGCGCTGGTCAACTCCACGCTTTGCTCGGAGGAGTTGTCCCGGCGTGCTTCTCCTTCAACTCCTTCCCCCGCCTACGAGCTCACGCCCTCGGTGGACTCGCTGCTGCGAAGAGCTGCAGCAAGGCGAGCCTTCTTGGCTTCAGCGGCGGCAGTGGGGAGGAGGTGGTCTGGTCGGGGGATGTTGGGTCGCGGCGGGTAGCTGCGGTATAGCTCTGTGTGCCCCTGCAGAGAGTTCTTCGGTTTAGTAATGGAGTAACAGAAGTTATCTTCAGCAAAAAAGAAGTTGAATACTCACTGGTTTGGGCGGATTTCGTGCAGAAAACAATGTGGGCACGTACGGCACGGCATCCACATCCAACAGCACCCGCTGAACTCGCTGGAGCGCGGCTTCATCTGGCAAATCCTCTGTGCACATGCGAGAAGGATCAGCGGGGCCTGTGTACTCGAATCCCAGGCAATGGCGCTGCTGGATGGGTTGGACGCGGCGTTTGTAAAATGCAAACATGATGGAGGCGTTGGTCACTCCCTTCTTCTTCTGTGCCTCTATGACGTCCAGCAGCTCCTTGACCTAATCCATCTCCCCGTCGGAGGGTTCAAGATTCCACTCTCCCCTCACTACAGGTGGTCTGTTCGACTTCGTCGGGAGATGGGGAGCATGGTTCTCGATGTAAAACCAATGGTTCTTCCATCCAGGAAGGTTGGAGGGGAATTTGTATGAGAGATATTTGTCGCCGGCCTGCTGACGCAGTTGGATGCCGGCACCCCCCACAACGGAAAGATTCTTGGAGGTGGGCTGTGGTTTGATGCAGAAGAGGAAGCGGAAAAGATCCCAGTGGGGTTCGATTCCAAGAAAAGCCTCGCAGTAATAGATGAAAATTGAAATGTGGCAAATAGAATTTGGGTTGAGATGATGAAGCTCAAGCCCGTAGTAATACAGAAGGTCTCGGAAGAAGGAACAAGAGGGGAGGGCCAACCCCCGTTCGGCAAAATGGAGAAATGTGACGATTTCGTCAACGTTTTCCATGGGAAAAGGTTCACGGTAAGAGGGGCGCCAATTGACAAGGTTCTTTTCTTGCAGCAACCCCTCGGAAACTAGGTTCTTAAGATGGTTGAGGGAGCACTTACTGTGTGTCCACTCCGCGGTCGAAGGCTGCGCCTCCTTCTTCTTCCCCTCGATCTCTGCTTTCTTGGGCGCCATCTCCAATTCGCTGGCCACAAGATGCTCGGGGGCTGCGGGGAGAGGGGCGGGGAGATTGGAAGGGGAGGATTTCTGCGGAGAGGTGGCGACGGCGTTTGGCTCTGTTTGGGGATTTTGGCGGTTCTTGGCAAAATGCGGGTTGAAAGCACAGTTTTTTCCCACTGTTGTCGCGGGGTTAAATAACCAGCGGGGTGGGGAAAAGTTACTGTTCTGAAGTTCAAGGGTCGTTTTTTGGGAATATTCCGAATATGAGAGGTCATTTGGTGGACTGTTTGGATTAAATATTTGATTAATCATTTTTTTTAGGGCTAGTTAGCCCGAAAAAAAGGGTTTTTCGGGTTGATGATCTAGTTTCCATCAGGTGTATCATCATTTTGGTAATTTTTCAAGTCATCATTTTTAGCCTGCATGCCACGGTTTTTAGATCCTTATCTCCATATTTGTGGGATTTGGATTTAAGGCTCGGGGGCTGCGGGGTACGTGGCATCGACTACTTATTTTTCAAATTTCTTTGACGGATAAAGAGGATTGCAGATAAATGGGACCCTCAGCCTGATTCTCCGATTCAACCTAAGGCTCGGGGGCTACTCCATATGGAGTGCGATTTTTCAAATCGCACGCCATGTTGAAAATAAAAATTCGGGGCATGAGCACCTCATAGCTCGATGCAGACAAGCAAGTACTCGAAAAAGGACTTCAAGGCGAAGCTTCAGAAGAAGTCGAAGACCGCTTCGAAAGTACTCGATAAGCCTGCAGTACTCAGCTACGAAGAGCTCGGGGGCTTGTCACATCCGAGGCCACGGGACTGGGTACATAACGAAGTTTAAAGAGGTCTAAGAGATTAAGTCCGTCTTATCTCTTATTCGTCTTGTTTATCTCTTATTTATTCTGTTTAAATAGGAGATAAGGCTAACCAATACAGGGGGAATCCACTCGAGATATGTTCTGGTATGATTCCTCAGCTGGTGTTGGTTAGTATCTTTGTAACCCTGGCCTCTCGGATATATAAGGGAGGGCAGGGACCCCTCTCAAAACATGATCTCTAGGTCATTCTACACCAAAGCAATACAAACCACCATACAGGACGTAGTGTGTTACGCATCTTACGGCCCGAACCTGTCTAAGTTCTATGTTCCTTGTACCTTCGAGTTCCTAATCTCGGCGTCTCCTCACCCAAAACTTACCACCTTGGGTATATCCCTCGGTGGGCAACCGGTTAAATACCGACAGCGCAGACGTCGAAGAAGCGACGCGTGTAGGACCGCAGAAGCTCGTTACGCTCCTGCTTACACTGAGCAAGATCATGATGAGTACCTGCACGAGCAATCGCTCCTTGGAAGTTGTCGATGAAGACCTTCTTGAGGCGCTCCCAGGAGTCGATTGAGTTGTTGCTGAGGCTTTCCAACCAAGTGAGCGACGCAGGGTCCAAAGCCATCGGGAAGTAGACGACTTTGGTGATATTCGAACCCCCTGCAACCTCAATGGCCGTGGAGTAGCAACGGAGCCACTGCTGAGGAGCTTGCTTGCCGTCGTACTTGGTGATGCCGATCAGTTTGAAGCCCTTTGGATACTTGTAGCTGCTGAAACGTGCAGAAAAAGCAGGGAATCGGTCGCTACAGTCAGTACCTTCAATTTCGACTTCTTCGCGGACCTTGCGCCTGGAGGAGATCACGGTCTGCACATCGCGACCTTCATTGATGTGCTGGCGCAGGTCCTCTGGAGGAAGTCGATGATTGGCCTGTCGCGGATGACCCCCTTGCGGTGGCTGCTACCTCCCGCCAGGGGCTTGGCTCCCGCGAGCGTTGTCGTTGCTGAGCTGGTGTCGAGGACGGCCTCCAGCCGTTCGGCTGTGAGCCTGGCTCCGACTCTCACCCACGCGCTCCTCCCTGATGGTGGACGCCGGGTTGTGCTGATCCAGTTGGATCCTGGCCCTCTGCGCATAAAGGAGTGCTTGATGCATATCCGGATCATGACTGCGCTCGAGGATGGCCGTCACCCTGGCGATGTTAGCCACCGGAGTCCTGAAACCCCGTTCGCTTACGGCAGTGAACTCAGGATCAAGCTCGCAATGCATAGACCGCCTACGCTCGTTGGCCCTCCTCCGCCGGATTGTGCGGGCCCTGTTCCTAGCCCTCCGCGCCTCACGATCGACGTCGTTCTCATTGCCGGCGTTGGCCGTGATCTCATCTTCGGAGATCGCTTCAAAGTTGACGATGGGAAGATCCCCATCATCCTCGCCTTCTTCCGCCATTAGCACCTGGCGGGAGGAAAGCTCGTGAGAG
The DNA here is from genome assembly GCF_002211085.1 of Panicum hallii. Taxonomy (NCBI): domain Eukaryota; kingdom Viridiplantae; phylum Streptophyta; class Magnoliopsida; order Poales; family Poaceae; genus Panicum; species Panicum hallii. The sequence continues at coordinate 34,510,771 of NC_038045.1, read as the reverse complement.
CTTACGTCGACTAGTTCAGTCGATCCCTCTGCCGCGGTAGCCAATGGCCTGCCCTCTTGAAAGGGCAAGGGCTCAAGGTGAGCCACAAGTCGACCCTCTACCTCGAGTAGATCGGAGAGCACCATGCCCCTCCAATGCACAATGCGCCCCTCCGGCAAGGAGGTGATCACCAGATCACTGGCGCCAGAACAACCCGAAGCCCCCCGACACGCGGTGGCTTCAAGCTTTCCATCCTGGAGCAGAAAGTCCAGGTCCTTCTCTAACATGGAGAGGGACCCAGAGACGTTGGCCTCCTGAGGATCAGTGGCCGGCTTGCATGAACCGAGTTGGGATCGGCTATGCAGATCCCTAGATTGGAACGAGTCCAACCCAGGGGAAGTTGCCGCAACACTGGATGAATTCGAGCTTGGAGTAGCCTCCACCTCGATCTTTGTTGTAGAAGCATGGAGCGGCAAGTTGTCGAGCCCGTCGACGGACTTGTCGAGGTCAATGCAGGGATCCGCAGCGGAGGTCTTTGGCCTCATGTCGATGAGGAATTGCCGGAAATTGCCCATACCATCTGCGATGCAGACCCACGAGCCAAAAACGAATGTCGTACCCTGGGAGGAAACTAACCTGGAGAATTGGAAAGATGCCATCGAGCTCGCCGGTGGATATTCGACGCGCTCCACTACCTGGCGCGCCAGCTGTCGGTGTTTAACCGGCTGCCCACCGAGGGATATACCCAAGGTGGTAAGTTTTGGGTGAGGAGACGCCGAGATCAGGAACTCGAAGGTGAAAGGAACACAAAGCTTAGACAAGTTCGGGCCGCAAGACGCGTAACACCCTACGTCCTATATAGTGATTTGTATTGCCTTTGGTGTAGAATGACCTAGAGATCGTGTTTTGAAAGGGGTCCCTGTCCTCCCTTATATATCCGAGAGGCCAGGGTTACAAAGACACTAACCAACACCAGCTAAGGAATCATACCAGAACACATCTCGAGTAGATTCCCCCTGTATCGGTTAGCCTTATCTCCTATTTAAACGGAATAAATAAGAGATAAGACGGACTTAATCTCTTAAACTACGTCATGTACCTAGTCCCGTGGCCCCGGGTCTGACACTCCGCTCCTCCTTTCCTGGCCCAGCAGCCCAACCCGACGCCCCTCTCTTCTCTCCCTCTCTCACCGCCAGGCGGGCCCCGCCTGTCGGGCTCATCCCCTACCTCGAGCCTGACTCGGGTTCGATCCCGAGTCTGATTAGGATGCGGCGGGTCGCACTGCCCTATGCACGCACGCCAAGGGCCCCGGCCCTCGACCCTATTTAAGGCGCCACCCCGCACTGCTGGATCCCGTCAACCCCACAGTTGCCGCCACGCCTCACAAACCCTAGTCGTGCAAGTCCGCCGCCGCTGCACCTCATCCGCCATCACAGTCGCCACCTCGCCACTCCTCTTTTGCCGGGAGCTGCCACTAAAGTTCCGTCTTGGGGTAAGGGTCCTTGCCAGCCTGTTTTCCCCATTCCTCTCCCTTTCCCACCGCGATGCTTGCTCGCCGTCGCCACCGTGCCGCGGCTCGCCGCCGTCCGCCTTCCCCGGTCCCCGGCGCCTCGTTCCAAGCCCCTAAACGTGTTTCCCTCCTTAATCTCTTTGTCCCAGACCAAACGCGATTCGCCGACAAGTCCACCGCCGCCCACCGCCATTTGGCTTCGTCGCCAGCGTCCAGCGCCGCCACCTCGAGCCGCCAGCCGCTCCCAGCCTTCCGATCGAGATCCAACTGTCTACATTAGATCTAGACCGGGGTCAAATAACCCCGTACTGGTCAACCCTAGGATCTCTTGCACTTTAGCCCTGAGTTCTATCGAAATCAACCCGCAGTCCACGGCAGTTCAAAAGTATTCACGAGTAGATTCTTTTTCTTCTATTTAAGCCCCTGTCTTTTTCTAAAATAGAACCCGCCATCCCTGGCCCCTCTGTTTTTCAATCTAAACCCTACATTTAAGGTTAATTTATGTTTTAGCCCTCAGTTTCTTTGTTCAGAGCCCTTCTAGCTTCAAATCTTTTACAAATAAGCCCCTGGAATCATGTTTTAGCCATAATTTCTCCGTTTTAACTCCATTTTCATTGATTCTCGCGCTCACACGACCCTTGCAACGCATATAGTGGCTTTATAATGTTGTTTTGCTCTGTTTATATTATTTGGTGTACTGTTTCTTATTTATTGTACTTGTTTGTTTGTATGTACTTGTGGGTTGCGATAGATGGTGCGCAGTTCGAGGGTCCGCAAGCGCAAGGCTTTGAAGACGTCCCTGAGCAGCAGCAGTACTTTGACGAAGGCAAGTGGTCCTTGATCATATTCCGATCCTAATAACTTTCTAAATACACACATTTACTTTATATGCATGCATGTATCTATAATATGATGGATCCCAAACTATGGATGTGCCTAGTTTCTTTTGAACTTGATTAAACATGGGTTGTTATATTTATGTTGTAGCTACGCTAGTTGTTGTTACTTAGACTTTGGTTGGATAACCAGAAAATCACGCTACACTGGTTTTACTCATGTTCTGGAATATCTTTATGGTGATAATTAAGATCATTGCATTAATTGGAATATGGAGAACCAACTAGGAAAATAGTGCAACCACAATACTATATGGCTCTGATCTTGGCTAATTAATTAGAAACTTTAGCTTGTAATGGTCTTACTGAAAGGGCAAGAGGGGAGTGCATTGATGGGGTATAGCTCGGTCCTCTTGAGGCGTAGATATGATCCTAGTTAAGACATCTTCCTCACTAGGGAGGGTTATCGACCACTGCGGCCTGAAACCTTAGCGTACCGTTGCAAGTTAGGGAATCTTTGTAAAGGCCTCGTAGTGAATCCCTGCCACTCACCTCAGAAGTGTTTAAAGGCCTTGCAAACCCGAGCAATAAGGGAAACACGAGTTGTGGGTAAAGTGTATAACCTCTGCATAATGAAAACAGACATATCAGCCGTGCTCACGGTTAAGAGCGGCTTGGACCCTCACATTATAACTGAACTTAAAGATGATCTAAATTGATATTCTTTATTTATTGTTATTATCTTATCTCTTTTATTTATTTAAGGCTTGGTATATACTTACATTTAGTTAATGCTTGCTAAATAAAACTTGGTCAACTAAAAATGCTTATCGCAGTCAAACCATGTCAGCTTTTCCTTGATTTTTGTAACACCCTAAGGTAATTTCCTCAAAATTTTAATTAATTTATTTGGGCTTAAACAAATTTTCCAAGCTTTACTTTAATTTTCGTGGCATTTAAAGTAATTTATAACGCAAGAAAATAAAATTTATCATAGGATTAAAGTGTTTGTGCATTCGTGCCGCAGCATTGTTTTATTTGTGTTGGGTGTATAGGTTTGAATTCAAATCGCATTTGAATTCAATTAGAATTGTTTGAATTAATGAGTTAGAAAAAAACAAAAGAAGAAAAGGAGAAGGGATGAAAGAAGGCAGCCCAACCCAGCCCGGCCCATCTCTTCCCCCTCTCTCCTCTTTCCCCTCTCTTCCGCATGGGCCAGCACCCCCCCTCCTTTCTCTCTTCCCCCGCGTGGGCCGAGCCCCGGCCCAGCTCCCCTCCTTCCCTTGGGCGCCTCTCTCTTCTCTCCCTTTCTCCCCGCACGGGCCGTGCCACGGCCCAGCTCCCCCTCAGCCCGCGCCCTCCTTCCTCTTCCGCTGACTGCTTGGCCCCACCTGGCAGCCCCGTCTCCTCCCTCTCCCCTCCTTCTCCCCGGCGCAACCTCCCTCCCGAGATCTCCGGCGAGCTCCCCTGCTCCGGGCCCGCGCGCCAGGGTGCCGCAGCCGCCCTACAAAGCCGCTGCCTGCACCTAGGGTTCCCCACGTCGCCGCCATACCCCCGCACGCCTAACCCTAGCCGCCAATCGCGCTGCCGCCGCCGGTGTCGCGGGTCGCCGCCGCGCCGCCTCCTCGCCGCCTTCCGCCGTCGCTCAGGCACCGTGGGCTTGCCCCGGTGGGGTAAGGACACTCCCCCGCCCCTCCTTTCCCTCGATCTCGCCTCTCCGCGGCCGCACGCGCTCGCCGGCGTCCCCGAGCCGCGCGCCGCCGTCGCCCGGCCGCTACGGCCACCGCCTCCGCCCCCTTTTGCCCCAATTGAGTTCCCCGTGTCCGTCTCTCTCTCCCCGACCGGATCTCGTCGCGCATCGCCCGCGGAATCGCTCCGTAGCGTGTCCTCCGGCGAGCCTCCGCCGCCTCCGCCGCGCCTAGCGCCTCCCCACCGCCGGAGCCGGCCGGAGCCTCCCTCAGCCGTCCGATCCGAGCATACGGTCTGGATTAGATCCAGACCGGTACGCGATCCAGGCCGTTAGATTTCAAAGCGACGATCTGGATTAGATCCCAGTCCATATTAGATCTCAGCCGCTCGTTTAAAATCCGGTGGACAGCGTGAACTTCGGCCGCGGATCTCACCTCAACCGTCCGATCGAGATCCAAGCGCCCAGATCCGCAGATACCCCTTCGTTTTAAGAGTCTAACCTCAGCCGCCCGATCCGGATCTAAGGGCCCAGGACAGATCTTACCCCTTCAGCCGCCCCTTTTTGCTAAAGAGTCCCTGTGCTTTAGGGAAATCAACCCGCCGTACACCCCTAACTCAAAAGTATTTACGATCAGGTCCTTTTCTTTCCGTTTGGCCCCCTGAGCTTTCCAGTTTTCATGCCCGCGGTCCAGTCTAAGGTTTTTAGCGAGTTAGCCCCTGAGTCTAGGCTTTAATTAGGTTTTAGTCCTCGGTTTTTGTGCAGAAGCCCCTGGAAGTTAGGTTTTTCTTACAAATAGGTCCCTGGATCCTGTTTTAAGCGTAGTTTTCGCGTTTTAGCTCCGTTTTAGGTGTTCTTTATATCCACGCGATCGTTGTAACGCGTAGAATAGATCTAGGCCAGTTTCACGTGTTGTTTTATTGTATTGGTGTACTGTTTTTCTTATATTTTGCTATTGTTTGCATGTGTGTGCATGTGTGGCCCATGTCTTGCTGTTACGATCGTGAGTAGACGCGGAGCCTTTGGATCAGTACCCGGAGCAGCCGTCTTCCGAGCAGTTCGAGCAGCAGCCGGGAGAGTACGAGGAAGGCAAGTATAACATGAACCTCCTATCACTTTTAAATACAATTTCATACTGCATTTTAATTCTGTATACCTATAAGGATTTCCTAGCCACCTTTATATCCTTATATATCCTTTGGGTTGCATTTTGGTTAGTTGTGCTAGGTTGCTGCGCTATAACAAATCTTGGTCCTTTTTAATTAATTTGATTAATGGTCTTATGCAACTTAATTCTGGAGCCGACCCTCTGTGCTGTGTGCTTGAGTGGTTTGTGCGTCCTTAAAATATGTTTTTGTTAGAAACATGGTTTAGGGGGCCAGCACGGTGCTTAGTGCTTGGTTGGCCACTCTCCATAAGGACCGGTTCATAGAGCGACAACCTGGGACAACCGCGCAACCACAAGACTGGTATGGGACGGTCTTGACTTACTAATTAGGTCATTTTGGTTCGGGAGTAACTTACCTGCGTGGGCAAGAGGGGTGGTAAGCTTCAATGGTCCCTGCTCCTCCGGCTTGGTCTGTGCTGTGTGTCTTGTACCCCCGGAGGTGGGCCCCATCGTCGCTGATCCAGAATCCTTAGCGGTTACACCTTACCAACGTATCCTTTGTAACGGTCTCGTAGTGTGCTTGCTAGCCATCTCACCTAAGGAAGTGTGATGAACAGCTAGCGTAGCCCACGACTTGTGGGTAAAGTTGTGCAACCTCTCGAGAGTGTAAAACTGATATATCAGCTGTGCTCACAGTCATGAGCGGCCCAGATCCTCCGTCTGATTAGTGGGGTTATCAACCTTTGACGAGGGCGGTTCCCCGGGTGGTTTTGGTTTGGATGGTTCTCAGTAGTTCTTAATTAATATTGATTAATTTATTATGCAATTGGGTTTATGGTAATTCATCCACTTGTAGTATTTAGCTTTAATAAAATATGCCAAGACTAAAAGCTAATGCAGTTGAGTCAGTTAACCTTAGAGCCTCATGCTCGTGTTATACTTGTTGAGTACGAGTTTGTACTCACACTTGCCTCTCCACTCTTTTGTTCTATTTTGGATATCTTCGACTGCTGCTCAGTGCCCGGCAACGTGGAGGACTACGTCAGCGGCTTCGACGACTTCTAGGCGTTTGTCTCCCAGTCGACGTCCCTGTGGCGCCCAGCTCTTCATGTATTCCTTTTACGCTTCCGCAACTCTTGAACCGATTCTTGATTCGGTTGTAATAAAAATAATTCATTATATTGATTCATTTACGTTTTATATTAATGTTATTCGTGACATGTGTTGTGATATCTTGATGATCTGTTGTATATATGCGTGACTTGATCCTGGCGCATATATGATTGCTCGATTTATGTTCTTATAAATCGGGTGTGACAGATTGGTATCAGAGCCGTGTCGACTGTAGGACGAAGCCTAGGTAGAATTGGTCGAGTTTAGGACTTCATTTCTCTTGCTTGCCTCCGCAAATCTTCAGCCATCGTTTTTCTGCTCCTATTCCTTGAGTCTTAATCCCTCGATTTGCTGTTTTTCCCGCCTTTCCGGAGAAGTAGCTGAAGTTTTTCGTAGACGTTGGCCTGAGTCGCCTAATCCGGTAAGTTATAAGTTTAGGTTGTCCCGATGAAATTATGCTAGAACGAGTGTGTTAGTCGAGTAGTGTGGAAAACTCGACTAATTTGTGAATATTGAATGTTTGTTATTGTGCAAATGCTTGATTTGGATTTTTGGTTGATTGCATAGGCTAGTAGTTAAACTTGTTCATGCAAATCGACCTAACCCCACTTGAACGAAATAATAAAATTGAGTTAGAACGTTGGGGGTAAAACCTATATTCCTTTCTTTCTGTCATATCCGTCCGAAGTTTCATTTCCGCAGCTACACCATATCCTTTTCTCATAAATTTCGGTTGTTGTAATCAGATGGTGAACACCAGGCGCACCGGTTCCGGTTCTGACCAGCAGGAGCAGGACAACCAGGGTACTGGCCAGCCGCTACCGATGCCGCCACCACTGACCCCGGAGCAGTTCTTCCAGCTCCAGATGCAGATGATGGCTACCCTGAACAACACAGTTCAGGCTCTGCAGCAGATCCACGCTCAGCCACCGCCTCCTCCGCCGCCTCAGCCCCGTGACAGGCGTGCGGATTTTCTGAGAGGTCACCCTCCGACCTTCTCTCACGCCACGAACCCACTCCAGGCGGACGACTGGCTTCGTTCGGTGGAGCGCCAGTTGGTTGTTGCGCAGTGCGACGACCGGGAGCGGGTTCTGTACGCAGCAGGGCAGCTGCGAGGTTCCGCTCTTGACTGGTGGGAGTCCTACCCAGCTCGGGATCGTGAGGCTCTCACGTGGGACCAGTTCCGTGAGCGTTTCAGGAACCATCACATTCCTGAGGGCATCATGAAGATGAAGCAGAAGGAGTTCCGTGCCCTTAAGCAGGTAAAATTTAACGGAATTCCTTACCATTTCTTTTGAGCTTGATCTATCCTTGACTTCTTTCGTAAAACCTGACCATTGAGCGATTTCTATCCTTGTCATCCATGTTCGTTATTTCAGGGATCCATGACGGTGACGGAGTATCGTGACCGTTTCCTTCAGCTTGCCCGCTACGCCCCTGCTGACGTCGCTCGTGATAGCGACAAGCAGGAGTACTTCAAAGAGGGACTGGATGATCACATCCAGTATGCGCTGCTGAACCACCGCTTCGACAACTTCAACCAGCTGGTTGATGCGGCCCTCAACACCGAGCGCAAGCGCCGGGAGATTGAGGATAAGAAGAGGAAGATGGCTCCATCCTCTTCGGGCAGCAACACCCGTCCCCGCTATCAGCATCCTCAGCAGCAGCAGCAGAGGCCGCCACAGCAGTACCAGCAGCGGCAGCAGCTTCCGCCTCGTCCTCAGCAGCAGCAGCAGGCGGGACAGGGTCAGAGGCTTCCAGCGCCTCCGGCTCCACCAGCTCAGAGGCAGGGAGCGCCCACTCCTCCTCCTGGGCAGCAGGCTCCGGCACTTCCTCGAGTGTGCTTCCACTGCGGCGAGCCAGGGCACTACGCCAACGTCTGCCCTCGGAAGGCACAGGCAGGACAGCAGGGCCGTGCAGCACCGCCCAAGGCCCCAGCTCAGGGCAGGGTGAACCACGTGACGGCCGAGTCAGCGGCCGAGGCTCCTAACGTGGTTATTGGTACGTTCATGGTTAATGCCCATCCTGCTACAGTGCTTTTTGATACTGGTGCTACACATTCTTTCATCACCCAGTCTTTTGTTGAGCATCATGGTATTCCTACTAGCACATTAAAGAGGTGCATGTTAGTATCTTCACCGGGAGGGCAGTTGAGGTCTCATGTCTTCTGTCCCAGAGTCAGTGTGGCCATAAGGGGGGTAGATTTCAGTGCGAATCTGATGGTGCTAGACACCAAGGGCATTGATGTGATCCTCGGGATGGAGACTCTCGCTAAGTGGGGAGTCCGGATAGATTGTGCTCAGAGGACGGTTCTTTTGTCAGCACCCGATGGTCAGGAGGTCACGGTTGGTGCCACAGAGCCTTCTGGATTTCTTCATCAGATGGAGGCTAGACCCACGGATGGTATTCGCGTGGTGTCTGAATTCCCGGATGTCTTTCCGGATGATTTGCCAGGTATGCCGCCTGATCGCGACATTGAGTTTTCTATTGATCTCTTGCCTGGCACAGCTCCTATTGCTAAGAGGCCCTATCGTATGGCTCCTGTCGAGCACGAGGAGGTTAAGAAGACTGTCGATGAGTTGCTAGCTAAGGGTTATATCCGTCGCAGTTTCTCTCCTTGGGCTTTTCCTGTATTGCTTGTAGAGAAGAAGGATGGCGCGAAGAGGATGTGTGTCGATTATCGGGATCTGAATGCAGTCACTATCAAGAACAAGCATCCATTGCCCCGTATTGAGGATCTCTTTGATCAGCTTCAGGGTGCTTGTGTATTCTCGAAGATTGATCTGCGTTCGGGTTATCATCAGCTGAAGATTCGTCCTGAGGATATTCAGAAGACGGCATTCACCTGCAAGTATGGGTTATATGAGTATACGGTCATGTCTTTCGGCTTGACTAATGCTCCGGCTTTCTTCATGCATCTGATGAACAAGGTTTTCATGGATTATCTGGACACCTTTGTGGTGATATTTATTGATGATATCCTGATATATTCCAAGTCAGAAGCGGAGCATGAGAAGCATCTGAGGCTTGTGTTGCAGAGGCTCAGAGAGCACAAGCTGTATGCCAAGCTCAGCAAGTGCGAGTTTTGGATTGACGAGGTTCCGTTCCTCGGTCATGTTATCTCCAAGGGAGGTATTGCGGTGGACCCCGGAAAGGTGAAGGATGTGCTTGACTGGGTTGTACCGCAGACGGTGAAGGAAGTCCGCTCTTTTCTGGGTTTAGCAGGTTATTATCGGAGATTCATTGAGAATTTCTCCAAGATTGCGAAGCCTTTGACTTCCTTGCTGGAGAAGGGTGTGGATTTCTCTTGGACTGATGAGCGCCAGAGTGCCTTCGAGGAGCTGAAGAAGAGGTTGACTACGGCGCCAGTCCTTACTCTGCCAGATCAGCGCAAGAGGTTCACAGTGTATTGTGATGCTTCGAGAGATGGTCTTGGTTGTGTCCTGATGCAGGAAGGCCGAGTGATAGCTTATGCTTCGCGGCAGTTACGCCGGCACGAGTTGAATTATCCCACTCATGATCTGGAGTTAGCCGCAGTTGTGCATTCTCTGAAGATATGGAGGCATTACTTGTTTGGGCAGAGGTGTGATATTTACACCGATCACAAGAGCCTCAAGTATATTTTCACTCAGAGTGAGCTGAATATGCGGCAGAGAAGATGGCTAGAGTTGGTCAAGGATTATGACCTGGAGATTCACTATCATCCGGGCAAGGCCAATGTTGTAGCAGATGCTCTGAGCAGGAAGAGCTATGTTAACATGGCCGTGGCTTTTCAGATGCCTCAGGAGTTATGCGAGGAGTTTGAGCAGTTGAGTCTGGGTTTCTTGCATCACACCTCGGGTACATCATTCGAGGCGGAACCCACTCTAGAGGCCGAGATCAGGCAGCATCAGAAGGAGGATCAGAAGCTGCAGGAGATTCGTGAGTTGCTCAAGATTGGCAAGGCTCCTCATTTCAGAGAAGATGATCAGGGTACCTTGTGGTACAAGGGTCGTATATGTGTGCCGGATGTAGCAGATCTCAGGAAGTTGATTCTGAGTGAGGCTCATGATACAGCATATTCTATCCATCCAGGCAGCACGAAGATGTATTACGACCTAAAGGAACGATTCTGGTGGTATGGAATGAAGCGTTCCGTTGCGGAGTACGTGGCTATCTGCGACACTTGTCAGCGTGTCAAGGCAGAGCATCAGAGGCCAGCAGGGTTATTGCAGCCGTTGAAGATTCCAGAGTGGAAATGGGAGGAAATCACTATGGACTTCATTGTTGGCTTGCCTCGTACTCAGAAGGGGTACAACTCCATATGGGTAGTAGTGGACCGGTTGACAAAGGTGGCTCATTTTATTCCGGTGAACACTACTTATTCAGGTGCTAGACTCGCAGAGTTGTACATCTCCAGGATTGTCTGTCTGCATGGTGTTCCTAAGAAGATTATATCTGATCGAGGATCTCAGTTCACTTCACGGTTCTGGGAGCAGTTGCACGATTCGTTGGATACGAAGCTGCGCTTCAGTACTGCTTATCATCCTCAGACAGATGGACAGACAGAGAGAACCAACCAAGTGTTGGAAGATATGCTTCGAGCTTGTGCTATTCAGTATGGTACCAGCTGGGATAAATGCCTGCCATATGCTGAGTTTTCTTATAATAACAGCTATCAGGCCAGTCTGAAGAAGTCCCCGTTTGAGGCTCTGTATGGTCGGAAATGTAGGACTCCGTTGTATTGGGATCAGATTGGTGAGAGGCAGGTATTTGGTCCGGATATTGTTGAGGAGGCCGAACAGTTGGTACAGCAGGTGCGAGAGAATCTGAGGGTCGCTCAGACTCGTCAGAAGAGTTATGCGGATGTGCGTCGCCGAGATTTGACCTTTGCAGTGGGTGATCATGTATATCTGAAGGTCTCGCCGATGAGAGGAATCCGCAGGTTTAATGTACGAGGGAAGCTAGCTCCTCGGTACATTGGTCCGTTCAAGGTGTTGGAACGGAAAGGTGAGGTGGCATATCGTCTGGAGTTGCCACTCAATCTCTCAGGAGTGCACGATGTGTTTCACGTGTCTCAGCTGAAGAAGTGCTTGAGGGTGCCAGAAGAGCAAGCACCGATCGAAGGGTTGGATGTGCAGGAGGATCTGACCTATGTTGAGCATCCGGTGAAGATTCTGGAGACATCTGAGAGGGTTACTAGAAATAAGAAGATCAAGATGTGCCGTGTTCAGTGGAGTCATCATACGGAGGATGAGGCTACTTGGGAGCGAGAAGACGAGCTAAGGAAGACATACCCCGATCTCTTTGCTAGCTAGCCTATCCGAATCTCGGGACGAGATTCCTGTAAGGGGGGTAGGTTTGTAACACCCTAAGGTAATTTCCTCAAAATTTTAATTAATTTATTTGGGCTTAAACAAATTTTCCAAGCTTTACTTTAATTTTCGTGGCATTTAAAGTAATTTATAACGCAAGAAAATAAAATTTATCATAGGATTAAAGTGTTTGTGCATTCGTGCCGCAGCATTGTTTTATTTGTGTTGGGTGTATAGGTTTGAATTCAAATCGCATTTGAATTCAATTAGAATTGTTTGAATTAATGAGTTAGAAAAAAACAAAAGAAGAAAAGGAGAAGGGATGAAAGAAGGCAGCCCAACCCAGCCCGGCCCATCTCTTCCCCCTCTCTCCTCTTTCCCCTCTCTTCCGCATGGGCCAGCACCCCCCCTCCTTTCTCTCTTCCCCCGCGTGGGCCGAGCCCCGGCCCAGCTCCCCTCCTTCCCTTGGGCGCCTCTCTCTTCTCTCCCTTTCTCCCCGCACGGGCCGTGCCACGGCCCAGCTCCCCCTCAGCCCGCGCCCTCCTTCCTCTTCCGCTGACTGCTTGGCCCCACCTGGCAGCCCCGTCTCCTCCCTCTCCCCTCCTTCTCCCCGGCGCAACCTCCCTCCCGAGATCTCCGGCGAGCTCCCCTGCTCCGGGCCCGCGCGCCAGGGTGCCGCAGCCGCCCTACAAAGCCGCTGCCTGCACCTAGGGTTCCCCACGTCGCCGCCATACCCCCGCACGCCTAACCCTAGCCGCCAATCGCGCTGCCGCCGCCGGTGTCGCGGGTCGCCGCCGCGCCGCCTCCTCGCCGCCTTCCGCCGTCGCTCAGGCACCGTGGGCTTGCCCCGGTGGGGTAAGGACACTCCCCCGCCCCTCCTTTCCCTCGATCTCGCCTCTCCGCGGCCGCACGCGCTCGCCGGCGTCCCCGAGCCGCGCGCCGCCGTCGCCCGGCCGCTACGGCCACCGCCCCCGCCCCCTTTTGCCCCAATTGAGTTCCCCGTGTCCGTCTCTCTCTCCCCGACCGGATCTCGTCGCGCATCGCCCGCGGAATCGCTCCGTAGCGTGTCCTCCGGCGAGCCTCCGCCGCCTCCGCCGCGCCTAGCGCCTCCCCACCGCCGGAGCCGGCCGGAGCCTCCCTCAGCCGTCCGATCCGAGCATACGGTCTGGATTAGATCCAGACCGGTACGCGATCCAGGCCGTTAGATTTCAAAGCGACGATCTGGATTAGATCCCAGTCCATATTAGATCTCAGCCGCTCGTTTAAAATCCGGTGGACAGCGTGAACTTCGGCCGCGGATCTCACCTCAACCGTCCGATCGAGATCCAAGCGCCCAGATCCGCAGATACCCCTTCGTTTTAAGAGTCTAACCTCAGCCGCCCGATCCGGATCTAAGGGCCCAGGACAGATCTTACCCCTTCAGCCGCCCCTTTTTGCTAAAGAGTCCCTGTGCTTTAGGGAAATCAACCCGCCGTACACCCCTAACTCAAAAGTATTTACGATCAGGTCCTTTTCTTTCCGTTTGGCCCCCTGAGCTTTCCAGTTTTCATGCCCGCGGTCCAGTCTAAGGTTTTTAGCGAGTTAGCCCCTGAGTCTAGGCTTTAATTAGGTTTTAGTCCTCGGTTTTTGTGCAGAAGCCCCTGGAAGTTAGGTTTTTCTTACAAATAGGTCCCTGGATCCTGTTTTAAGCGTAGTTTTCGCGTTTTAGCTCCGTTTTAGGTGTTCTTTATATCCACGCGATCGTTGTAACGCGTAGAATAGATCTAGGCCAGTTTCACGTGTTGTTTTATTGTATTGGTGTACTGTTTTTCTTATATTTTGCTATTGTTTGCATGTGTGTGCATGTGTGGCCCATGTCTTGCTGTTACGATCGTGAGTAGACGCGGAGCCTTTGGATCAGTACCCGGAGCAGCCGTCTTCCGAGCAGTTCGAGCAGCAGCCGGGAGAGTACGAGGAAGGCAAGTATAACATGAACCTCCTATCACTTTTAAATACAATTTCATACTGCATTTTAATTCTGTATACCTATAAGGATTTCCTAGCCACCTTTATATCCTTATATATCCTTTGGGTTGCATTTTGGTTAGTTGTGCTAGGTTGCTGCGCTATAACAAATCTTGGTCCTTTTTAATTAATTTGATTAATGGTCTTATGCAACTTAATTCTGGAGCCGACCCTCTGTGCTGTGTGCTTGAGTGGTTTGTGCGTCCTTAAAATATGTTTTTGTTAGAAACATGGTTTAGGGGGCCAGCACGGTGCTTAGTGCTTGGTTGGCCACTCTCCATAAGGACCGGTTCATAGAGCGACAACCTGGGACAACCGCGCAACCACAAGACTGGTATGGGACGGTCTTGACTTACTAATTAGGTCATTTTGGTTCGGGAGTAACTTACCTGCGTGGGCAAGAGGGGTGGTAAGCTTCAATGGTCCCTGCTCCTCCGGCTTGGTCTGTGCTGTGTGTCTTGTACCCCCGGAGGTGGGCCCCATCGTCGCTGATCCAGAATCCTTAGCGGTTACACCTTACCAACGTATCCTTTGTAACGGTCTCGTAGTGTGCTTGCTAGCCATCTCACCTAAGGAAGTGTGATGAACAGCTAGCGTAGCCCACGACTTGTGGGTAAAGTTGTGCAACCTCTCGAGAGTGTAAAACTGATATATCAGCTGTGCTCACAGTCATGAGCGGCCCAGATCCTCCGTCTGATTAGTGGGGTTATCAACCTTTGACGAGGGCGGTTCCCCGGGTGGTTTTGGTTTGGATGGTTCTCAGTAGTTCTTAATTAATATTGATTAATTTATTATGCAATTGGGTTTATGGTAATTCATCCACTTGTAGTATTTAGCTTTAATAAAATATGCCAAGACTAAAAGCTAATGCAGTTGAGTCAGTTAACCTTAGAGCCTCATGCTCGTGTTATACTTGTTGAGTACGAGTTTGTACTCACACTTGCCTCTCCACTCTTTTGTTCTATTTTGGATATCTTCGACTGCTGCTCAGTGCCCGGCAACGTGGAGGACTACGTCAGCGGCTTCGACGACTTCTAGGCGTTTGTCTCCCAGTCGACGTCCCTGTGGCGCCCAGCTCTTCATGTATTCCTTTTACGCTTCCGCAACTCTTGAACCGATTCTTGATTCGGTTGTAATAAAAATAATTCATTATATTGATTCATTTACGTTTTATATTAATGTTATTCGTGACATGTGTTGTGATATCTTGATGATCTGTTGTATATATGCGTGACTTGATCCTGGCGCATATATGATTGCTCGATTTATGTTCTTATAAATCGGGTGTGACAATTTTAGCCTTGCATGTCATATAATTTACTCCACTTGCTGAGTACCAACAATAAGTGTACTCATGCTTACTTTAATAAAACCAATGCCGCTCAAAACAAGATAATTGTCCGAAGTTCCCTGAAGATTTTGAGGAGTTCTAGTCGTATGTCTCCCAGTCATCTGCTTGTGAAGTTGAAGTCCACTGCTAGTTATAAACGTTTATTTATTCACCTAATATTAAGACTTTCAGTCATGTAATAAAGTACTATAATACTCTGTTTCGTTATGATATTGTTTCGGGTATACACTGGTATTGTCTATCATATGTGTGGAACTTGATCCTGGCGCACATATGAGATGCATTCGGTTCCTTTCCAAAACCGGGTGTGACATTATAATAAAATTCCTCGATGATATGAAATTCCTATCCAAAGCCATAGGTCGATCATGTTGCAAACCCTTCCACATATGCAACTTGTTATCTCATTGAGCTTTATCAAATTGTTGCGACCCTTTGTTAGATACATTTCATACTCGCATGATCAAGATCACGTACACGTATACTCATGAAGGTCCATGAGTATTAAAAAAGAGAGAAGAAGGAGATAGCCCATATCCAAGAAAAAGAAAAAAAATAGAGAGGTGGTTCATGAAAAGGAGTCCATACACCATCTACCAAAGATATCCACACACATGCACACCTTGATCATGTTTTATGACTTGCTTCTCCTTTGGATCAAGTTTTTGACTGAGCAAAATATGAGAAACAAATGTGCCTTCGAATTCTCCATATCTACAGCTCGACCAAAACAAACCCGTTTGAGCAGGATGAGAAAGAAAGGCAATATAAAAGCCTTGGTGAGGAATGATACACACTAAGCGATCCAAGAGATCATTTGAGGAACTTTGAATATTCTTTTGAAAAACTCTATAAAATCTCCGGATTGATGGTTGAACAAAGGGGTGACAAAATGATACTCTACAAAAGAAACCATTCTGACTCCCAACCACCTAAGATGAGGTGAAGCTATAAGCCCCACAGGAGTAATGTGAAAGGTAAGAACAAAGACATCTTATTCAAAATCATGGTAACAACACCTAGTTGTGCCTATGGTATAAGTTGCAAATGCAACATTGCAGCAACTCCTGATCAACAACCTAAGTCTAAAACTTTGCTCGGGACAAGCAAAGGGCTAGTTTGGGGAAGTTCTTGACGGTCCTTAAATGCCTAATCCGACCATCAACTATACTCACAAATAAAGGAAAACCATACCTCTTACTCATATATTGTCACACCCTAAAATATTTAATTTTAGGATGTGAATGTATTTTAGGATGTGTTCATCTATCAATAGGACTTTTTGAGAATTTTAAAGATTTTTCTACCAATTATTCTATTTATCCTAGAGCTAGATCCATTTTTTTGGAAAGCTCTAAAATTCTTTTTCATGCATTCCAAATATTTTACTTGGAATCCTCGTGCCCCAAATTACCTCCCAAGTTTTCCTTGGAAATTTTTGGGATTCTTCGGGATATATTTTTCGTGGTTTAAAATGTTTGCCAGGACTTTTCTAGATTTATTTTAAGCTTAAAAATATATTCTGCAAAATATTTCTATTTTGATTCTCATCATAGTCGGACCGAGCCGTATCTTTGTAGTACATCCTTTTAACCTTGTCCTCGCCGAATCCTCAAGACGTCCCATCGAGCTCCCGATCCTCCAACCATTCTCCCCGATGAGGTCATGCTTGAAAACGACGCCTCGTCCCTCGTCTTTAGTGTTTTTCCGACGATGTTCGATCACCGTCAGATCCAATGACTCGGCCTGATCCTTCTTTCTCTTTTCCGTGCTCCCGAATAACTCATTCACGTTCAACCAGCTCTGTCATCTCGTTTTCATGTTCGGCCCTCACTCGAACCTGTTTCGGGCCATAACCGAACTCGCTCGGCCATTCTCGTTTCCTCCTTTCTTTACCTCTTCTTTCCTCTCTTTTCGCAAACTTGTGGGACCCGCTGGTCAACCTAATCTCGTTTCTCATGGGCAATCTGGATACAAGAATGAGTCCCAGCCCGATGCACCGCCTCGTCCCAACTTGCCAAATTCCTTTCTTCTTGTGCCCTAGCCCCTGCCCTTCTTTCTCCTGTGCTCCTGCAGCCGGCGCCGCCATCGCGTCCTCCTCCTCCTGCACCAGGGCATTGCCGCGCCCTACATCTCCTGTGCTACCACAGGCCCTTTGCTGCGCACGAGCAAAACCACCGCCCAGCCATAGAACCTTGCGTCACGCCCCTGCTACAGTGCCACCCCTACCCAGAGCGCTACCACCAGAACATCGTCGAGCCCTTGCTGCGCACAAGCGACGCCACCGCGACGCACCTGCCCAGGCCACCGCTAGAACCCTACACCTCCTGCATCTCGTGCGTCCAAACGTGTCCTGCTGCCGTCGCCCTTCTCCTCCCCGCGCGCCCCTATGCCCGTGTGCACCACCAGAAGCACCGCCACCCCTATGCCTATACACACCACATGGATGTCGTCGCCTCTTCTACTATGTGCCATGGCCCTGCTCCTCCCTCTGTGCTACGCCACATCCCCCTCCTGCACAGCCCTGATGTCCTGCAGGCTGCTGCGATGAACAGAAGTGCAGCCAGGAACAGAACAGACCCGCCGGCGCATCTTCCTCCGCGAAATTCGATTGCCACAATGCATCTCCGCGGTAAGTTAGGTATGGAATCGAATCCTCTCGTCGTCCTCTTTCATTTGAAGAACAGTGGCCTAGAACGATGAGAATTTGAAGAACAGTGGCCGCCGGGCACCATGGCTGTGTTCTTGAGCTTTTTCCAATTTAGTCCCTGAAGAATTCTATAATTATCGTGTAATTTTCTATATCTTGCGAAATTTGCAGAAAACCTCCTAGATCTATTACATCTTCTCAATCCAACCCCACCGTGGAACTTTTCAGATCTAACCCTGAACTTTTCCTATTTTGCAAGCACTATTTTCTGTGTCTTGTAATTCTTTCCTGCTAACCCCCGAGGTCTATAGTTAGTTACGTATAGGTTCCTGCAGCATTGTTTTATGCATATTTTCCGCGTTTTAGATCTGTTTCGATCCGTTCTTTTTGTGTTAGTCTTCTAAAACCCTAAGCTATCATTTAGTAGTGTTGTTGTACCGTAATTCCTGTTTTTAAAATTAGATATCAATTTAATTTGAATAATATCCTCTCATCTAGTTTTCCAAAATAAAATCCAATTAGAACTTTACTCCGGTTTTCATAATTAATGTTAATTTGATTAATATCAACTTAAATATGTTTGTAATTTAATTTGTTTAGTTCAATTTGAATCATAAAGTTCGACGTTTAGATGCTCT
This sequence comes from Panicum hallii, assembly GCF_002211085.1. Taxonomy (NCBI): domain Eukaryota; kingdom Viridiplantae; phylum Streptophyta; class Magnoliopsida; order Poales; family Poaceae; genus Panicum; species Panicum hallii. The sequence goes on along the minus strand of NC_038045.1, from coordinate 34,492,601 downwards.
CACCGGTTTTTTCTAATTAATTGTTTAATTCGGATAATTCGTACATAGATAATTATATACAAAATTTGATTAAGTTGTACCTTATCTTTTATAAATGCAAATATAATATGAGTTAATTATAATTAGGTATATTTCTCTTTTATATCTTTTACATTATTTTTTAAATTAAAATAAATGAAAGCCCATAGTTCTTTTATTTTTTTATAATATAAATCTTCCGATAGCTGTTTCTTTTCAACCCTAGCTCCGTTTTCCGCGTTCCTTTCATTCTCGCGACCCTAGCAAGAGCCCTATCCTTTCGTACGCTCTTTTAAAGCTTTCCTTTTATTTGGTGCACCCGTTCTTAGTTGTTCTTGTTTGTTTGCTTGCTTGTATGATTTCGGCCCGATGCTTGTGTGACGTTAGAAGGAGCGTGATCCAAGATCTTTGAAGATTTACAGTTTCAAGAACAAGAGTTGAAAACTCTGAGCGGCTATTCTCTAAAAGAAAGGCAACTGTTTCCTTTATCATTCTTTTATCCTAATAATCACAATAAATATAACTTTTTATTTATGCATGCATGTGTCCTAATTTTGATGGATCCTAATTAAGGATATGCCTAGTCTTTATGATCATTCCTTATCAACCTGTGTTTTACCTTTATGTGGGGTAGCTATTGCTTAGTTGCTATAATTGGTTCTGGTTTGGGAATAATTTATAACCATGATGAGAACAATGATGATGCTACACCTATTTTATCCATATTCATGCTCTTGGTGATGTTGATCACAAGATTATATATTTTAATTAGAACATGGAGAACCACCCAGGAAAATAGTGCAACCACAATACTATATGGCTCTAGTCTTGGCTAATTAATTAGAAACTTTAGCTTATGATAATCTTACCGAAAGGGCAAGAGGGGTTGCATCGTCGGGGTATAGCTCGGTCCTCTTGAGGCTTTGATATGTGGTCCTTGGCTAAGGCACTTCCTCAATAGGGAGAGTTATGACCGCTTTGACTTGAAACCTTAGCGGATTGTCATAAGTTAGGGAATCTTTGTAAAGACCTCGTAGTGAATCGCTTGCCACTCACCTCAAAAGTGTTTAAGAGGCTAGCTACCTCGGGCAAATTGGGAGACACAAGTTGTGGGTAAAGTGTACAACCTCTGCAGAGTGAAAACTGATATATCAGCCGTGATCATGGTTAAGAGCGGCTTGGACCCTCACATGATAATTGAACTTGAAGATGAATTAAATCATGGACCATGTTTATGGTTATGGTTATGGTTATGCTGTATCTCTCCTATCTCTTTTAATGTGGGTTTTGGTATGAACTTATACCTTAGTAATTAGGTGCTAAAAAAACTTGACCAACTAAAATTTGCTTATCGCAGTAAGCCAGTCAGCCTTTCCTTGATTTTAGCCTTCATGTTATATAATTCCCAACACTTGCTGAGTACCAACCATAAGTGTACTCACGCTTGTTATAATTGCTGCTCAGAGGAGAAAGTGATGTGAAGTCTTTTGAAGATGATGCTGAGTTCTAGGCCTGCGCAACCCCCGGTCGATTGCCTGTGAAGTTTGGAGTCTTTGTTTCCAGGATAAGATGTATAACTCTAATAATCTTTGTAGTCTTTTAATTCTCTTTTCGTGATACTGTTGTTGATTATTCACTAATGAAGTCACTATATGTAGGGAACTTGATCCTGGCATGCATATAGTTATGCATTTGGTTTTGTCCATTAAAACCGGGTGTGACAGAGGTGGTATCAGTAACTTAGTTCCACAGCTGTATTGTCTATCTAGCCATTTCAGGGATACAAGTTCGGAATAAGAAGAAAACAGGAAGAAGACGCAACAAGAACTGCACAGAAGATCACACCCAGTGTTACACTTATAAAAAGGACCCACCTAGCAGAGCAAACGGGCGTGCCAAGGCAGAAATCACCGAGGACCATCACTTGGGTGCACTTACCAACCAACCAGAGGAAGATGGAGCCGTGGGAGGCTCACCTGGGGCTAGCCGAACCCGAGGTTCGGCCGAACCAAGACGCCTTCCTAGTCTCCTGATCTTTGGCGGGAGGATCATCCTTATCTTCCTGATCACGGTGGCCAATGTTTCCATATGAAGAGATGGCAGGAACCAACCTCTCAAGCTATAAAAGGAGGCCTTCCTCCCCCCCCCCCCCGCCTCATTCAAGACACACCACACTTGAAGCCTCTCTCTCCCTCTGTCTAGTTGTGACATGTAATCCTTAGGCTAGTGGAGCTAGGCTAGTTATCCCTCTTAGCGAATCCAAGTCATCCTCGAATTGTTGAGCAACCTTCAGCCTTGGTGTGGCATTGTATTTGACTCATCGGTATTCTACTCATAATATAGAGTTGATTCATGGTTATCTTACTATCTTAATAGTATGCTTTGCCATGTCTTATGCTTTAGGTATCAACATCGGTTTGGTATGCTTTCTGGCTTGCTCTAGTTCTATGCGTGTCAATCATCATGGTGGGGGTTCCGGAGGGGCTAGAGTAGTAATCTTGTGCACGGGCGTGGTGCTCTAGGCATGAGGGACCTATGAAATATGACTGCATCCCACGGTCTGTCGGTCCTTCATAGTCCCCCACATTCGGATGTGGTGTAGGAGTCTAAAGTGCTACTCCAGGTTGCTGGTAGACTAGTACTGGGTAGTCCCCTAGTAATGTTGGTGGTTTAATGCTAATCCTAACCATGTGTTGTATAACCCTTGCTACCTTGAGTAGATATCACTAGGACAACCCATTTTGTGCCTTTGCTTCCCCTAACCTTTGGTTTATTTGTTGTTCTTTATTCATGAGATTGGTTTGTGTGTGTCACATTGCCCCTATACTTCATTTATCATAACTTAGCCCTATTTGAGTTATAGTCTATAGCTTAAGCATCTTGTCTTGATTATGTACTTAGTAAACTCTTTTATACCATGCCATCCTACGGGAAAATATAAATAACGATACCCGAATACTCTCCGGGTGAAGTGCTACAACGGTATATCCGTACGCTTGCGGATTTATTCTATAAATGTTAAGACATACCAACATACATTTCTCAATATTATTGCCAAGGACTAACAATCCTAGTGATGATGCTAAGAAATGCTAACACTTGCAACCCACAAAATTTAAGGTTCAAGGTAAGCTTTTTAAGCCAACTAACCCAAAACTTGGAGAATACAAAGTTGTAAACTAGGCATAAGGAGAAGATAAAATAGAGCAACTATTCATCATTTCAACATGGAAGAACTAAAACATTCTTATAGCACATGGAAAACGAAGAGAAACCAAACAAATTTTTCTTTCATATTCAATTTTTTTATGCGAATGGAAAATGCAATAAGATACATATTACCTTCCGGGGGCTCCTCCCCCAAGCTAGCTCATTGCCCGACGTAGGGGTTGTGCCTGTAAGATTGATAGAATGCCTTTTGCTCTTCTTCTTGTCACCTCAGTATGGCGATGGCTTGGGCAAGCTGCACATCTTGATAGTGGAACTGCCACATTGTGTTGTATATGTGTTGGTAGACGGCGCCTTGGAATTCCTGCTGCTGATTGTGACAACCAGGTAATTAGTTTTATGGATATTAGACCTAGTGTAAAGAGTATGTGCTTGTTATGGTGTTTATGTATAGTACAAATAATTAAGAGTACAGTTGTAATTTCTATAGAATATAGGTCCTTGAGTGCTGATTAAGTGTAATAGATATGCTAGATTGCATGAAAAATGGGTTTTTGTGGAAAACGAGGACCTAAATGTAATTAGTGCAAAGTATGGGTCCTTTTATGCAAATTAAGCAAAGTGTAAAAGTGACTTTTAAAGTTTACTTAGGACTAAACTGCAAGAATGCCAGTCATCATGACAGTCATGAAAACTTTTAAATAGGTCCAAATTTTTGACCAAATCCTTTTGGGAAAGGACGAGGTAATTTAAATTTTACCTTTGTTCAAATTCAACATGTAATGCTGCAAGTTTTGGATTTTTAAGCTTGAGCCCTAAAACAATGTCGTAGGGTTTGAAAAGTTCTATAACTTTCGTTTTGGGCATCCTCTCATTAGATCTTTGTATCGTCGGGAAAAATTAGTTTACCGTAGGGTCCCTGTGTTTCTTCAGTATTGCAAACAGGTCCCTGGGAAAATCCCCTTTGTCTTCCTCCTCTGGCGCTGCACTGGCGCTCTGCTCTGCAGCTCGCCGCTGACCACCTTCGCCACCTCCTGCTGCAAGTCCCAGAGCGCCTTAATTTCTTCTGCAGGCAGCTGTGCTGTTTCCCCCATTGTCCCAACCTCCACTGTGACCATATCTTTCTCCCTGCGCACTGCTTTTCTTCCACACACTCTGCCTCCGCCGCCATTTGCCCCACGCCACCTCCCTCCAGTACGTCCTCCTGTCCAGAGCTGCCGCGGCCTTTTCCTCCCCGAGCCGCTTCGCCGCGGAGGACCGCCTCCATTGGAAATTCCCCCATCCCTCTTTTCCCAGCTCCAACGGACTCAGGCGACACGCCGTCTCCTTCTGGTCCTCCTGTTTCCCCCATGTATGGCGACCTCCGGTTGCCTCCACCCCAAGCCGAAGCTACACCGCCCTGCTCCCCCAAGCCGAAGCTGCACTGCCCCTGCTCCCTCCGAGACCAAGACAACACTGCCGCCCCTGCCCAGCCGGCCAGAAAAGCCTGCGCCAGTAAGCTCCATTTTTCCCCAACGTTGATGTCTCCCTGTGGCCCTTCTCCCCGCTTCCTGATCGCCAAAAGGAGTTCCCGGGGTGCTGCTCGACCTCCCCGACCGCCGGCATGGTCCCCTCCCGTTGGAACCGAACTCCCCAAGCGCCTCCTCTATTCAAGCTCGCCTTGAGGACCTTGTGCAACAATTAGAGCAAGCTCAGGGTGTTTTCTGCGAAGTCTAGACCCATAGGAACAGTAGAGTTTGAGGACCTGTGTGTAAGGGTGCTTGTTATTTCATGTGAAGTGATGCTTCTGAATTGTAAAATCAATAGAAAATAGTAGAAAATTCCAAAAATTGCAAAATCAGTTTTGTTAGAAACTAGATTTTAAGCTCTACAACTTCTATTAAGTGAGTTTGATATGAAACAAAATAGTTTTGAATCTATGTTAAATCTAATATAAGAGAGTGTAATATCCATAGCTCCTGCATGTTAGCTTTGTTGATCCTGATTTTTGGGTATGCAATCTCTGTAGATTAAATATGAATAAATTTTCAAACCTAAGTTTGTTTTGTAATTTAAATTCTTTTAAGTTGATCAATTCAATTTGTTTTATAGTAGAATTAGCTAAGTCTATTCAATGAAACTTATCTAATTAGATCTTTTAGTCAAAATCTTTTAAGTACGCAATGGATCTGTGTTTAAATTTTCAAAACTTTATAACTTTAATTATCCAAGCTTCACATTCAAATTTGAATTTAATTTTGAGTATTTTAATTCTTGTTTTCAATTAAATCAATGCTATAGTCATGAGTTGAATGTTTAGGATTCAAAGCTTAGGTTTCCCTCTTGTATCGTGAGTTCTTGAGTGTTAACCTTCTGGATTGCAGTTTATCGTAAAATAAAGTAAGAAGACTATACATTCTTTAATTTTTTATTCTTGCATATCATATAGATCCGACTGCTTTTGCCGACGGTGTTTACGAGCTGATCGTGGATCGAGCCGTGGAAATTCCTACAGATCCCGGAATCAGAAGAAGGTTGTTCTGAAGACCCCAAGAACTTCGTCAGGGAATTCTCTGAAGGCCCGAACCAAAGTTCGGACGTTATTAACTTGACTAACCCCAGCCCCACCAGTAAAGGCAAGCCCCGGACATAACCCACTATTTTATTACACTGCAATCTATATCTATTTACGTCTTCTATGCATTAAGTTCTTAGAAATTGCTTGAAACCCTAGTTGCATTCTCCTAGGAACCAATGTGATGGATACTAGCACTTGAGTCCGACTAGCTGCTATGCTAATAGGGCCGGTAGAAGTCGGGTGATTTCCTGTCACTCGTGCGATATAGGAATTGTAATGTTTACATTCCTGTTATCACTGTAAGGATGTCGGACGGGAGTTTTGTGCGGTATCATGGTTGAGGTGATACCCCGTCTGTGTTGTTGAATTTTGATAAGGTCGCGGTGTGTGCCGATCGGGGTTAAGCGTTTGAAAGTACTAACCACATGCCGCGAAATATGGTAAGCGGTAAGCCTAGTAACCAATCGGCCCGAGGAGTGGACATACCTCCCACCGCTCGTCTTGCTTCTTCTGGTTACTTATGTTCGACTGAGGAAATACGTGTTGCAAGGGCAACCAGGAATACGGGTTTTGTAGTCGCGCTACAGACGTATGTCCTGCACGAGTGATGTGCGTATGTTCCTGCAGTCGCTTGTGGTGGCTCTGATCCACGAGTCGGAATGAAAGGTAAACGGTTGCTTCGAAATGACCCTTTGGTGTTTCAAGCGTGTGAGTTAGGTTTACCTTGCAAGGTTAAATTCGATTCAGAATCGTCCACCTCTCACGATGATTGAGACTACTTAATCCCTTTATCACACAGAGTAACAAGAGCAACTATATGATGAATAATACTGATGGTTGAGATAAAGAGCTCTACCTTGCTTGCTTAGTTGTAAGTGCTTATCTAGAATGGATAATCACATAGAACTTGAAAGCTAAAAGTTGAAAATAAGGATCTACTCTTAGTTGCTTTTCAGCTGAAACTAAACCCAGAGCTATTATAAGCCTTCATAAGTCTAGTTATGGGCTAAAGTATACCCAATCCCGGGTAAGTCTTGCTGAGTATTAGTATACTCAGCCTTGCTAGTTTTATGTTTTTCAGGTAAAGTCTTGAAGACCCTACTCTTTCCCTACCTTGGCCCTGTGCTCTTCCAGACGGTTGGTCCATGGAATGGAATCCGTCCTCGGCCAACATTGATGATACCGAGTGATGTCGTGCCCGGGCTTAGCATGACATCCGTCTTGTCGACGTGTTGTAGATCATCGCGTATGTTTTCCGCTGCCAAAAACCATAGCTTAAACGGTTTGTAATCTTTTCTCTAAGTTTGAAACTTTGTACTACTTTTATAAACTCTTGTAATGTAATTCCCTGTTATGTAAATTGTGATGGTGATTGTATCTCTGGACTCACCTTCGTGTGAGGTAACCTTATTTGATCCTGTGTATCGGTGGTTTATCGGGACGTTACCCGACAGGCCAAGGGATTATACCGTTTGAAACACGTTGGAGCCCTCGGGAGTGGACTCGCGTACTTGAGCCGGTATAATTCAGGTTGGTTCTGCCACACTGATGTTCTATGTCATCCACCCAGAGGCTGATGTCTCGTATTCCCTGGCTGAGCTTATGAAAGCCTTGAGCTGAGAATGAGCGACGAGTGGCAAAGAGTGGGGGTGTAACACTTGAACTAGAACCACCACTTTGGTTCCAGTGTGCCCTTGCGGCCTGGACCCACTCTACACTGCTCGCGCTCTACCATGCCAAACCTCCAGCTTGCTACTGTTGGGCGGTTTGCTCCCAACCGGGGTGATATTCGGACGTAGACCAGACGCCTACCCAGCTGGAACATACCCTCCAGCGTATCCATGGTACACATATGGTGGTGCTTGCGGCATGTCCATGGCAGCATTCTGCGACATGCTCCGTGTCATATTCCTGACGCACTACTTCTGCGTGTGGCTTCCATTGGCTGCAACTCATAGGTCAAGCTCTGGCACTTATATAAATGATACCCCAGGTTAGGAAGCAGGATTTCATTTACATAGCCTGGGAAAAAGAAAACAAGAGAGCCATCTTGAGCATGTTTGAGTGTATGTCCGTAAACCAAATAATTTTCACCGACCATTAAACGCGGGGAGCCGATATAAGAAATGTTTGCCCAGCTCAAAGCACCCAGGTGCACAGCAATTCGGGTGATCAAAGAAGTACATTCAACGGCACCCACCATGGTAAAATTTTCTAGCCATTGTTTTATCATATACTTCACTGGGAAATCTTGATTTTGATTACCATGGCGAAGAGAATTCGAAGTTCATCTATATGAACAAGCCGAACATCATCTCCTAAGAAACACGTTAATGCGGGCCACTTATGTACCAAATGCAGCGTGGGGTTTTGAATGTCATTGCACTGAGGATTCCCATAGGTGCTCTCCCCTGAAATGGAATGCCAAAAACTTTACTTTTCAAAACCGCGAGTAGCTTTTACAACATTAGTATTGCAGCGGTGATGAAAATCCAAAATTGTGTTGAGTTCCTTCCAAGAAAGAGAATATTCATTTCCGGAAAGGCAAAAAGAGATGCCATTATTTTCCTCAATGAGCATGCATAAAAACAGGATGGTCAAATCCTGGGAACCCAACTCAGAAACATTCGCAAAATCAGTCCACCCCACGGCTTCCCAAATGTTGGCAAAATCGATATCCATACCTATTTCCTATAGGAGGTCGGGGCCGAAGATCCTCGTGTGGCGGAATCACCCTTCCTTCAGCATGTTGTAGCCTGAAGCTCGCAGTCACCTCGGATGTTGAGGTGAGAGTCGTCATAGGCTTCTTCCTCCTCCTCGGGCTGCTGCTCTTGCACTTGAGGCTCGGCTTGCTGCTCCTGGAACTAAGGCTCGGGCTGCTGGGATGACGCTTCTTCTGGCTTTCCCATGGGACTCGACATGTAGCTGCTAAAGTGGTGCGAGCTGGAGCCACCATGAGAGCGGCTCGATTTTTAGTCCATCGCCTTCTTGAGTGTTCCCATGACCTTCTTGCCGAAATCCTTCATGCCTGCAAATAAGAGCAAAGAACAACACACAAACAACTCGAAACAGGTTACGTGGGGGTTAGCGGGAAAGAGTTAGCCGTCTGAGAGTTAGTAGTCCTTGCGGGGCTTGGTCACCTCCACAAAAAATCATCCTTGTGGGTGATAACACTCTTCAAAATCATTCTTATGGGTGAGAACGCACCACAAATCATTCTTGTGATTTAGTAGTACCACCACAAACACGTTCTTACAGCGTAAACGGAAGGAAACACGAAATGGAAATGGAAGGAAGAATGAGGGAAATATATTTTTTTCTTTTTCTTATGGACTTAGAACAAGAACATGGGCAACCAGAGCAGATAGGAGAAGAAATCCAAGGACACTCAGCTGCAGCCCAATTTGGGGCAAGGAGGGGAGGTTCTGTGCACTGGTTTTAATGAAGAAGCCTCCCCCTTGGTTCAGCCGAACCAAAGGGTTTTGCCGACCCCATCCTGGCGCCAAAAATGCTGAACCTTTACGCAAAGAATCAATGCCTGCCATATGGTCCAAAGATGATTGAATGGGTGCAGTTCTAGGCCGGTGTAGGCCTAGGAGTGGCCCCAAATGCATTTGGACATGAAAATGAACCACATTCATGCATGCACTAGCTTCCAAATGTTCATAGCTAAAAATTTCTGCCCCAAATGACCTTTGTGTGCTGGTCTAAATCCAAATTTTGTGAGGGATGCAAATGCAAAAATTGAGGGAATCAACTATGCAAGGGTTTGAATGCAAAAGATGCAAATGCACATGCAACAATTCAAATCAAAAATCTGAAAATTCAAACATGCAATGAGTGAAATAAAAAAAAGAGATAACTACCGATTTACCTATCAGCAAGGGATCAATATTTTAAGTCAACAGCGGGAGAAACTAAACTCGAAGAGAGATCAAGAGCTATTTCATTGAAGCTTGCTGATACAATCGGGACCGATTCAATTGCCAAGAGTTGGACTTTTGAAAATGTTGATGCCATATCACGCCCTTCTTGAAGTCGATTTGGATTCGTCATGGTATTTCTGGTGAATTAAAATCAATCGAACACTACCCTATCTTCATGTAAAGAGAAAATAGCAAGATTGTCCTGCTAGAACATTCGCTTCCAATCATAGATATATCCAGAATATTAATATTTCTTTTAACCTTTGCCTTCCCTGGCAACGGCGCCAAATGCTTGAAGTATTTTTTATGTCATAGATAAATCCGCAAGCGCATAGAATACCGCTGTAGAATCGGCAACGATCCCAGAAACACCTGTGGTATTTTTTATGTCATAGATAAATCCTCAAGCGCATAGAATACCACTGTAGAATTTTACTCGTGAGTAATCTCGGGTGTCGTATTTATATTTCTGCAGGGAAGGCGGTGGTTTAAATAGTTATTAATTTTATGAAAATATCATGATCAAATATCCAAGGTCTAAATAGGGGTAATTGATAATATAGTTGAGAGGTAGTGTGAACAAGATATATCCACTCAAATATAAGGAACTAGGATTCGAGAGAAAGAGAGAGACAGAAGAGAGCATTAAAGGGCATACAAAGATTATTCCTATCTAGGCAAGCATAGCTCATACTTGTATACACATGCTTACGATTGGGCTCTAGGCTCTCAAGCACTACCAAGAGAACCGCAAATGACTGGCAGAGGAGCCGCCAGCCAACTTGGCTACTTTATGGACCTTCTACCGCCACTATCCCAACGGGGAGGGTTACGCTGGACGGACAGAGTTGTCACCATCTGCCGCCTACCTCATCTAACCATGGGATAGGACCGCATTCAAATGTAACCTTTAACCTAGACATGACGTCTACATTAACGATTACCACTCTAACCTCGCGCAAGGACATCCGTCTCTATCAGGAGCCTTAGTTCTAGAGCGTCCAGTTAAGGGGATGAAATCGTTGCCGTGGCCTAAATGTCTTACTACGTCTAAGCATGCAAGGCATGTGAATCAAGTATGAACTATAAAGGATCACATACTAGCTGTAATCATATGAACCAAAGACAAGCTAAGATAAGGAAATAAAATTTATTACTAAACTCAAGTCATTATATAAAAGGGAAGATACAAGACCATACCAGGCTCTTCATGAAGACTAGAAGACCTTGAAGGACTACACTTCACCTACACTCCACTAGCCTGGAGACCTTTACAAGGAGAGGGAGGCTACATCTTGGTGTGTTCAACTAGGAGGACCCCCCTTGTATTTATAGGTGTGGCACAGCTCCTTTCGGCCGGCAAAATAGCTGAAGCTCCCTGGAACTGACCTTGAGATGAGCTGTGGAGGCACCACGTGGAAGCTTAAGTCGGTTGGCTGCTAAACTGGTTCGGCCGAACTAGTCTTGAGGCCAACCGACCTCATTTTCGGTTGAGTGACTTCCTGGTCGGCCCTTGTGCCTCTGGTTGATTATAGGGCTGAAGTTGAGTTGGTTTGCTTCGGTTGTAGGCTCTCCAATCCATGTGATACCCGTGTGGTGGCGCATGATTGGTTGAGCCTTTTCTCCTTGGATCAAAGGTTGTGCTTTCTCCTTTATTTTCAGCTAAATTCCTGCATACATAAACTTCTCCAAGGACATGTGGAATGTAGGGGTTTTTATTAGTAGCATGTGTATAAGAAATGCAAATTCCTCCTTATTTGATGTCAAGTTGACGCTTATTTTTGGTCCGTAATGAGCATCAACAGTGAACCACCATCGCAAATCACAATTGTGTTATATTTCCTGCTATATATCAATGTAATGTGTTTTCAAGATTGTGCCATCGGGCCTCATTCAACTATTGATTTTGTGTTTATCAAATACCTCTTAATAAGTCATTCCCATGATGATGAAAGACTTAGGTCAAGTTTGTCTACCAGGTACTACAAAAATGTGCCAGGTCTATAGACTATTAAAGATATGCTTTCCGCGGTATAGTAGGCCTTTGTTACATTAATTTCCTTATGAAGGAACCATCGGTTACATATGATCACTTTCTTTAAATAGGTACAGGACTACACCTACATGGTTTATTTGTTATTTTGAGAGGTTTTAGATAATGAGGCTACATAACTACACTCTAACAGTCAATAGGTGAACTTATTATAGCAAAGATAATGCAAAGATAGAACTTTAACTCTTTGTCATTTGCATTATACATTTACTTGTTGTAAATTTAATAATTTGAAAACAACATCCATTTATGCATTACATGAAACTCTGAAGTAATTTGCTTTCTCGTTCTCCTTCACCTTATTATATTGCACTTCCAATGAGCAAAAACTGGTTGTAGATTGAACCCTAATTCAGATAATTGCATTTTTTTCCATTCCTTTATCTCAAGTATGCCTGATTCGAAGCATTTGTTTAGTATTTATTAATAGTCATTTGTCATGAGATCATGTTCTATGCCTCGTGCACAGTTTACGCTTAAGCACTTTGTGTACATTGTATGGTCAGAGATTCTAACTAAGAATCAAAAGCCCTAATTTGATTAAACCATGGAATGCTCATTTGGGAAGGACTCAATGAGCGCATGCACACCGGTAGGGGGTGTAAATTGTACGGATAATATCCGTTTGTATTCGAATTCGGTTTCGTTTAGAGGGGTCAATATCCGTCCGTATTCGAGTCCGGATATTTAGTACCGACACCGCCACTGTATCCGAATCCGAATATTATCCGAATCCGAATATTGAAACTCATATTTTTTATGATGTAGATATCCATTTATATCTAATCTGATAAATGTGACACTATCCATACCTCATCCGAATCCAAGAAGAAACATAACTATATGTATTTGTATCCATAGGGATCGGACCGTATCCGATCCTTTACATCCCTACACACCGGTTGCATGTCTTGGGCTCAGCAGACTAGCCAAGGTGTCCTCTAACTACATATAAGACAATAAACAAATAACTTAGGGTTCAAAAAGTTGCATAGTGGCAAAGAATAAAAGGTAGTGGATATATAGGTAGATCTATCGTTGGTGATTCAATCGGATAGAACCTCTCAACTACATATCAAAATGGAAAGGAGTTCTCCATGAAGAATTGAACCTCCGTCTCTTCCTTAAACCAAACTTAACATTTTCTTAAGGGTCTGGTGTGGGTACCTAACGGTCACGCCAGGCCTTCTCTCTCTAATCTAGAGAGCAGTACTCTTCTATTGGTACCGAAATACTCTGCATGCCCAATGATCCACCATAACCACTTGTACAACACTACCTTATTTTGATCCTCAATGCCAGATGATCCGGCATTTGCTTTCGCAAAGCTAGAGTATGAATAGTGCACTGGTTGGGCTGACATTTTATTAGCAATGGATCGGATAGATGGCCGGTGGTAGCAGGCATCGTATATGCTTGATAATTGGAGATTGTTAGGCTGGATCATTCATCGTATGGGTGGACGAGGATGTAACTTTGGTGCCAGTACGTCTGAAGTGGCATAGATAAGCCGACACAGATGACGTATTTTGCAGTAGGGTTCATAATAAATTTGGGCTAAGGCACGAGTCAACAATTTCTTCCATGTGTTGGGAGGCTTGTTGATGGGACCACGCAGGACTTTAAGAGGATCACTGATGTTGTCTTGGCTCGCATACTCCTACAGCGTACATAGATCCGTCTGAGGTGGCTAACATTACAATCAAATTGCTCCTGTAAATTTGTATCCTAAATTTTAGAGTTTCTTGTTGTTTTTTCTTCTTGAAGCCTGCTTGGAATGGAAATGTAACATCCTGCTCCAAAATCTGCTTACGGGCCAGCTCCTCACATGGAGCGAGCCCACGTATACATAGCACCTCTCTTATACTTTCGTCCTCACTTCATGTAAAAGGATTAACCCGGAGGTGCTATGTTTGGAATCACAAGGACTATAAGCTGGCCATCTAGAAAATTGGGTATATATAGTGTTTAATGAATTTTGGGCAAAAGTTTGCGTTAACATAAGGTTTCATGCTATTCCTCCAGGACTTAGACAAGTTCATGATAAGGCTGAACACAACAGTTTGACCATGATTTGACTACTCTTTTAAATATTCCTATTGAGTTTTCGCACAACAAGGGTCACTTGAGACTCCAAAGTTTTGAGTGAAGAATCTAAAGCAGCTTTTCCTAATCAATGGTCACTTGAGATTTTTCTGTAAGCTGTTGGGAGTAGTGTTGGCTCTATATGGGCTAAAAGTGAAAATCTCTAAATCCAATGTAGATCCAGCTGCATACAACCAGCCTAGGTTAAAATCTTCTTGGGGTTCCCAACTTTGCTAGGAGGAGAACATTATTAAGGAGATTGCTTCTATAGTGGCTAAACCCATTAATGTGTATGAGTTTAGTTTACTGACAGATGAACCAGTCAGGGTGAGAGTGAACTGTAGAGATCCAACCAAACTGAAAGGCTTTATGGAGACCTTTTTCGATAGTATTGGGTATGAAATTAAATTCTTAGCTTTTTGCTCTTTTGGTAAAGGCCAGCATAGGGGAAATGACCCTCCTTGTAAAAGGAACTCTCATGACAAGCAAGGGGGAAGTAGTGGAAAAGACCGAAACAAATGCAGAGATAACTTCAGAAGAAGGGAGTCTGTTAGCTCAGATAGGCAACTTGAGAAAAATTTTGCAAGTCAGGGTGATTCCCAGGAGGATAGTATGGAAGATCGCATTAGAGATGGATCTCCTAAAAATGAAATTGGGCCCATTGACATAACCATTGAGGAGGGAGAGCCCAATAGTCTAGAATATGTCTTGATAGAAGAAGAGTATGTGGCACTAGAAAGTCAACAGTCTCTTCTTTCTCAAGAGGAGTAAGAAAAAAGTGTGGAGATGGAAAGGGCAAACCCAGTGATGATAGTTCCACCAGGTAAAATTCTGGTTCTCAACTCACACGGACCTTATCTGTTGGATACTAGGAAGTGGCCTGTACTCAAGGAAAGGTCCAAGTTGGTAGTGGAACATGAAATTTCATAGTTAACTCAAGAAGAAGATCTTATGGAAAATAATGTGGTGGAAATGTCAACTGAAGATAAGAGTTCCCAGGGATAAATTTCTCCCGTGAAGACAAAGAGCTCCGGGCAGAAGAGGAAGGTGACAGTAGCCACAAGAGCAAGCACAAGTATTCCAAAGGATGGAGCGCCTATTGCAACAACAGCTATCCAAAGGGTGCAAGACAAGAACAACCTCACCCCAGGTACAAACCATGCTAACCCCTTTACTGTCCTTAATTCTATTCCTAATAATGTGTTGAAAAGGTGTTAGTAGATGTAGATATTGAGGCAGAGGATATAGATAGCCAACTTAATTTGTTTAAGGCTGAGGAGCTCCTTGGGGCTGGCATTGCTCAGCAAACTACAGAGCCTATTTGGATAGATGCAAAAAAACAATTGAACCTCAGAATGAAGAAGAGTTACATGATTTAGTCATGGTGGCTATTGATAACTCATGCAGATAATTAGAGAATGAAACTTGGGAGTGCAGTTAAAAGATAAGCTCTAAGCCTGTGCAGAATTCGATCAAATAGGGTAAGGGACCCTAAAAAGAAGCTGGTTAAGAAATGAGAATGCTGATATGGAATGTGAGAGGTTTGGGCAATCCTGCTAGGAGAAGGCAAATCAGAGAGCACATTTCACATGAGAAGATAGACATTGTTGGTTTACAGGAAACAGTGAAATCAGATTTCTTTAGTCAAGTTCTACAGGAAATCTCTGGAGGTTTGAACTTTTCTTGGAGATGGCTTCCTGCACAAGGAAGGTCAGGGGACATTTTTTTGGGAGTTAAGATGGACTTACTTGAGATGGAGGATTCTGTTGTTGGAGACTTTTGCATCCAAATGACTATTAGGAACAGACATTGTAATTTTAGATGGGAGATGATTTGTGTTTATGGTCCAGCTCAACATGACAAATTAAGAAATTTTATTGAAGAACTGAACTCAATTTGTCAGACCCGCTCGTTATCAATGGTTATTGATGGGATTTTAATCTCATTAGAAACGTTAGTGAGAAGAATTCTAGAAATTGTAACTAGTCTTCAATGGCTTTATAGGGGGAACCTGTTGAAAGAGATTAAGAGATCTGGTCCAAAGTTCACATGGACAAATAAACAAGATCAGCATGTATTGGTGGTTTTAGATAGATTTCTAGTTTCAACTGAGAGGGAAGAAAGAAGATTTCGCTTATGTTTAGCATGGAGCTTGACTAGGGTGGGATCAGACCACTCTCCCATTATTCTCGACTCTAGTGAACAAGGGGTTAGGAGAATAAAATAATTTTTCTTTGAAAATAAGTGGCTTTTGAATCCTGATTTGAATGAGTTGGTTGCTCAGAAATGGCAGGCTTCTACGGGGAGGAGACCTGCAGCTTGCTATTCATTGGGTGCTTGGCATGGTAGCTTGAGTATGATCAGAGAATTTCTAAAAGGTTGGGGCCTTCAGAAATCAGGTGAAATAGAAGAAAAATAACTGACATTCTGCAGCAACTAGAGGGGATTGATCACATGGCTGATTCCGAGGAGTTATCTACTAAGGTGTGGCATAAAAAATATAAGGTAGTGAACTCCTTAGTGCAGATCTATAAGATAGAAGACATTCATTGGAAACACAGAGGAGATGCGACATTGTTACTAGAAGGGGATTCCAACACTTGATTCTTTCAACAATTTGCTAATGGTAGGAGGCGCAAAAACACAATTATCTCTCTAGAGACCAACCAAGGGGTGGTTAGTAGTCTGAGTTTGGATCATAAGGTGAGATGGGACTTTCTAAAGCTGGTCATGCAAACTAAAGGCCTTTCGGAAACTAGGATTATTGGGCTCATTCTTTTTGCAGGTTTTGCTTGGTTTATTTGGAGAACTCGTAATAAGATGGCAATCGATCAAATTTCTCCAACTGTCCAATTGATGTCATCTATATATACTGGTGTCTCCTCCGTGCAGAAATGGTGGCGCCTGCTGAAACCGGCTGATCAAGAGAAGTTGGAGAAGACAGTGGAAGCGAGAAGAACTGGCTGAATATCTACTCTCCAAACAACATGGTGCTCACGGACATTATGGAGATCCAGGATCGATCTTTCCCTTGTGTTCTGAGTTGTCTTTTTGTAAACCGGTGATCCTAGTGTTATTACCCAAACTTTAGTGCTTTCAATATAAGCAGAGTATTTCTCTTTCAAAAAAAAGTTTTCGCACAACAACAACGCATCTAGTTAAATTACATATATTGCACTACAAGTTCAAACGTTCACGAAAAGTTACAACTACATCTGTGTTAAAATACATATATTGTACTACATCTGCGATAAATAACATCATGGTATGATCTAGTGTCAAAAGTTGCTACTATTATTTTTAGTGAAGTGTAAGATATTTTCAAGTCGGATTTGCATGGTAAGGGCAGCTTCACGGTTTGTTCAATGTATTATGCTTTGATAAAAAGTGGTGGTTTATCGAGGAAACGTGTTTTGTGGAAATTAAAGGTTCCTCTCAAGATTAAAATCTTCCTTTGGTTTTCGAAGAAACGAGTGATTCTCACCAAAAATAATTTTGCTATAGATGTTGTCAAGGAAGCACTAAGTGTTGTTTTTCTAATGCTACTGAAACAATATAATACTTGTTTTATGATTGCCATATGGCTCGGTTCTTTTAGAATACCACTTACATTTTCTTCAATGTTCGACCGCCTTCTAATATATCTGGCCCATTTGGATCCTGGCTAAAAGGGTTTTCATCTAAGTTTAGGGTCCAAATTTTTAGGGGGAACAACAGCTCTATGTTAGGCTATTTGGTTGAGTAGAAATGATATATTTCTTAATAAAAGATCTACTAAACCTTCCTTGCAGGTGGTTCTCAGGGGGACTAACTGGATTTAAAAGTGGTCGCTCCTGTTTGAAGAGGGAGAGAGAGAGATGCTGGAGTAATGGGCTTGGCCCATTCATTCCATTGCATTAAAAGAATTTAAAGCCCACTATTAATGCTAGGGAATCAATGCTTAATTCCGTACCGGGAATTGAGGAGGATCTCAACCGACTTAAAAGGTGGACTTCGTGTACACCACTTGAGAAGCCGGTAAGAGGAGGACGGTGAACCACACGCGCGCGCGCGCTCGCTCGCCTCGCCGGGCCGGGCCGGGCCGGGCCGTGGCCAGGCGCGGCGCGGCCGTGACGTGCTGAGATGAGAACGTTTTTGCAGTAAAGAGCATTCAAACAGAGGGTTAATGTCGATTCTAATGACCAGACATTGAAGGCTCTTTACGACGTCCAGGTTCGTTGAACCTGAGGCACATTAACTGCCGCTCATCAAAGCCATTCATGACGTCCAGGTTCGTTGAACCTGAGGCATCTCGTGCCTATATAAGCCAGCACCCTCTCCTCCCATCCTCACTCATCTCAAGCACTCATCCAGGTACTCCTCTTCAGGAGACCTCTCCCTTCTCCCTCAGCTGCTTTCTGCCTTCCCCACCGCTAGCACTGCGCGCACAGGTCTAGCGAGAGCAGGGCCTCCGGAACCTCTGCTCGCTGAAGGTCCTGCACGGGACGCGGGCAATTAGGTTTTTGGGGAGCGTCTTGACGCGACTGCTCGCTCCCTGAACGACTCCTTCGTCTACTTCCCGGCGCAACCGCTCGTGCGAACGACTACTTCGTCTACTTCCCGGCGTGACCGTTCGTGGGACTGCACTGCGAACATCTTCCTGCATCGACATAGTTCGGCTACTTCGAGCAAGGCCAGTCGAATAGCATGTCTATTCCAGCTGGTAACGGCGCAACCGGTGCCTCCGGCACTGGTCCCGCCTTGGGGTACTTACTAAACCTACTCTGGTTTAATTCTTTGTTCATGCTTATTAGTAAGAATAACATGAACACTAGCACATATATTGTACACACATTATCACTCATCTATATCATGAAATTGATATTAAAATTTGGAATTAAAATATACCGAAAATTGCCTAGTTATCTAACAATCCAAAAACCTAATCTTGTTAATAGGCTTTCGGTATCTAGCTTTGCTGCATCAATCAAACCACCACCTTTTGATGGTTCAAATTATAAATGTTGGCAAGAGCGGCTTATACTGTGGTTAACACTGTCGAGAGTGATCCATGTGAAAGAGGGTAAGCCTGAACAATTCTCTCCAGAGGAAGGGAGTGCGTTCGATGAGGCCGATATCCTCTTTCGAGGCTTGATCATTAGTGTTCTCGGTGATAACCTGGTGGATTCTTATATCCGGCTGCCAACTGGCAAGGCATTGTGGGATGCTCTTGAGGCTCAATATGGAGTATCTGACGCCGGGAGTGAGTTGTATATCATGGAGCAGTTCCTTGAGTACAGGATGGTCGAAGACCATTCTGTAGTGGAACAGGCTCATGAAATACATACTCTGGCAAAAGATCTCAAAAATTGCAGCAAAGAGTCCCCATGTGTGTTACCCAATAAGTTTGTGGCCGGAGGTATAATCTCTAAGCTGCCACCTTCTTGGAGGGACTTTGCTACTTCTCTAAAATACAAGAGACAAGAGTTCACAATAGATGGACTCATAGGGACTCTTGATGTTAAGGAGAAGGCGAGAGCAAAGGACATACGTGGGAAAGGAGTTGTTGGTGCTTCAAGTGCCAATCTTGTTCAAAAGAACAACTCCCACAAGAACAAGAAAAAGCCACCGCAGAACCAACCAAAGACTAAGAAGACAACCACTTTTAAGAAGAAGAAGAAGACGGGAGCTTGCTATGTGTGCGGTAGTACGGATCACTTTGCTGCAAAGTATCCGAACCGCAAAGGCAACGACTCCGCCAACATGGTTATTAGCGAGCCTGGAGGAACATCGGGGTACGGTAATTTATTACCTACTGTTCTTTCAGTCTTTGGTTCACCCGAGTGGTGGGTTGACACTGGTGCTAATATTCATGTTTGTGCTGATGCTTCTTTGTTCTCTTCTTACCAGACCGGCGGGACTTCCTCCTTGCTGATGGGGAACGGATCACATGCGCGTGTTCTTGGTGTTGGTACGGTAAATCTGAAGTTTACTTCGGGGAAGACCGTGCAGCTGAAGAACGTGCAGCATGTCCCCACCATCAAGAAGAATTTAGTCAGCGGCTCTCTACTGTGTAGAGATGGTTTCAAATTAGTCTTTGAGTCCAATAAATGTATCTTGTCTAAGTGTGGTACTTTTGTTGGAAAAGGTTATGAAAGCGGAGGCTTGTTCCGTCTTTCTTTGTCAGATGATTGTAATAAAGTTGCATACAATGTTATTAACGTTGATGAAATAAATGTTTGGCATTCGAGGCTTTGTCACGTTAATTTTGGTTGTATGATGCACTTAGCTAATTTGAGCTTAATTCCAAAGTTTACTTTTGTCAAAAATTCTAAGTGCCACGTATGTGTTGAATCAAAACAAACTCGTAAGCCTCATAAGACCGCGGAGGCAAGGAGCTTGGCACCCTTAGAATTAATTCATTCCGATTTGTGCGAAATGAATGGAGTGTTGACAAAAGGTGGTAAAAAATATTTCATGACTTTGATTGATGATAGTACTAGATTTTGTTACATCTATTTGTTGAAGTCAAAAGATGAAGCTTTACACTACTTTAAAGTCTATAAAGCTGAAGTAGAAAACCAACTTGAGAGAAAGATCAAAAGAGTTAGGTCAGATCGTGGTGGCGAGTATTTTTTAAATTTATTTACTTTATTCTGCGAGGAACATGGTATTATTCATGAGAGGACGCCTCCCTATTCACCTCAGTCAAATGGGATTGCCGAAAGAAAGAACCGCACTCTAACGGATTTGGTTAACGCCATGTTAGATATAGCGGGACTTTCCAAGGAATGGTGGGGTGAGGCTATATTGACTGCATGTCATGTCCTAAACCGTGTTCCTACAAAGAATAAAGAGATAACTCCATTCGAGGAATGGGAGAAGAAAAGGCCAACACTGTCATACTTACGTACATGGGGTTGTTTGGCAAAAGTGAGTGTGCCAATAACCAAGAAACGTAAGCTTGGACCTAAAACTGTGGATTGTATCTTTCTAGGTTATGCTATTCACAGCGTTGGATATAGATTTTTAATAGTGAAATCTGGAGTACCTGACATGCATGTTGGTACTATAATGGAGTCCAGAGATGCTACATTTTTTGAAAACATTTTTCCCATGAGAGATGAAACAAGTTCATCTAGGCAAGAGTTCATCGAGGATGATGGCTCTGCTCAGCCGATAGAACACAATGAACATACACTTGTAGAAAATCTTGAGGAGGAGAACAATGATGCTCCGAGAAAGAGCAAGAGACAAAGAACTGTAAAGTCTTTTGGTGATGATTTCATTGTATACCTCATAGATGATACACCCAGAACCATTGAAGAGGCATATTCATCTCCTGATGCTGACTATTGGAAGGAAGCAGTAAGGAGTGAGATGGATTCTATTATGTCTAATGGAACCTGGGAGGTCGTTGAACGTCCTTATGGATGTAAACCAGTTGGATGCAAGTGGGTGTTCAAGAAAAAGCTTAGGCCAGATGGTACTATTGAAAAGTATAAGGCTAGGCTTGTGGCCAAGGGTTATACCCAAAAAGAAGGAGAAGATTTCTTTGACACTTATTCACCAGTTGCCCGATTGACCACAATTCGAGTGTTGCTTTCCCTGGCAGCCTCTTATGGTCTTCTCGTTCATCAGATGGACGTTAAGACGGCTTTCCTCAATGGAGAGTTAGAAGAGGAGATCTATATGGATCAGCCGGATGGGTTTGTATCAAAGGGTCAAGAAGGAATGGTTTGTAAGTTGTTAAAATCTTTATATGGTCTCAAGCAAGCGCCTAAGCAGTGGCATGAAAAGTTTGATAGAATTTTGACCTCTGCCGGCTTTGTTGTGAACGAAGCTGACAGATGTGTGTACTATCGCTATGGTGGGGCTGAAGGAGTGATTTTGTGCTTGTATGTGGATGACATACTGATCTTTGGCACTAGCCTTAATGTGATTAAGGAAGTCAAAGAGTTTTTATCTCAAAATTTTGAGATGAAGGATCTGGGAGAAGCTGATGTTATCCTTAATATAAAACTGGTAAAAGAGATCAATGGTGGGGTGATTCTTACACAGTCTCACTATGTGGAGAAGGTGTTAAGTCGCTTTGGTTATAGCGACTATAAACCTGTCTCAACACCATATGATGCCAGTTTAATTCTTAGAAAGAACAAAAGGATAATGCGAGATCAGCTGAGATACTCTCAGATCATTGGTTCATTAATGTATTTAGCGAGCGCTACAAGACCTGACATCTCGTTTGCTATAAGCAAACTGAGCCGGTTTGTTTCAAACCCGGGAGATGATCATTGGAAGGCTCTTGAAAGAGTAATGCGCTATCTGAAGGGGACAATGAACTATGGAATTCACTACACCGTGTACCCAAGGGTACTAGAAGGGTATAGTAATTCAAATTGGATCTCTGATGCTGATGAGATAAAGGCCACAAGTGGATATGTGTTTACACTTGGTGGTGGAGCTGTTTCCTGGAAGTCTTGCAAGCAGACCATCTTAACGAGGTCAACTATGGAAGCAGAACTCACAGCATTAGATACCGCCACTGTTGAGGCTGAGTGGCTTCGTGAGCTCCTTATGGACTTGCCGATAGTTGAAAAACCGTTACCGGCAATCCTAATGAACTGTGACAATCAAACGGTAATTGTCAAGGTGAATAGTTCAAAGGATAACATGAAGTCATCTAGACATGTGAAAAGGCGGTTGAAGTCTGTCAGGAAATTGAGAAACTCCGGAGTTATAGCCCTGGACTATGTTCAGACGGCTAAAAATCTGGCAGATCAGTTTACAAAGGGTCTTTCACGAAATGTGATAGACAATGCATCTATGGAATTGGGCTTGAGACCCACGTGAGTCATTCTATAGTGGAAACCTGTCCTATGTGATCGGAGATCCCGTGAATTAGGATGGTGAAACAAACTAAAGTCTGACGGTGAGAAGAGAACCTTTGTGAAAAGGGCTCATTCCGTGTATAAGGTGCATTTCTCTTCTAATCTGTATGGTAGGTTGGTCTATACCTTAATGTGTTCCAGGTGGTTTCTTTAAAACAAATGAGTTGTTTTCTTGAAACAAAGATGTTGTCCTACAGAACATCTGAAAGGAACACACCTATATGAGTTTGACCACTGGTCATGGTCTATGAGAACTGGGTATTCTCTAAAAACTCAAGAAGGGCCTAGAGTATGACTTATAAGCTCAAAACCGCGGGGATGCTCTTGCAGCCTAGTATCAGTGTAGGGCTCTGGTCAAACTTGTTTACACAAAACTGGCAATTCAAGGCATAGTCCATTGCACAGTTGTGAATAAGTGTAGCCTTTGTCCTAGATGGAAGTTCAACTTAACAGTCTCTGTCGAATACTGGTATATCAATGAGGGAATGAGGGCATTTCTTAATAAAAGATCTACTAAACCTTCCTTGCAGGTGGTTCTCAGGGGGACTAACTGGATTTAAAAGTGGTCGCTCCTGTTTGAAGAGGGAGAGAGAGAGATGTTGGAGTAATGGGCTTGGCCCATTCATTCTATTGCATTAAAAGAATTTAAAGCCCACTATTAATGCTAGGGAATCAATGCTTAATTCCGTACCGGGAATTGAGGAGGATCTCAACCGACTTAAAAGGTGGACTTTGTGTACACCACTTGAGAAGCCGGTAAGAGGAGGACGGTGAACCACACGCGCGCGCGCGCTCGCTCGCCTCGCCGGGCCGGGCCGGGCCGGGCCGGGCCGGGCCGTGGCCAGGCGCGGCGCGGCGCGGCGCGGCCGTGACGTGCTGAGATGAGAACGTTTTTGCAGTAAAGAGCATTCAAACAGAGGGTTAATGTCGATTCTAATGACCAGACATTGAAGGCTCTTTACGACGTCCAGGTTCGTTGAACCTGAGGCACATTAACTGCCGCTCATCAAAGCCATTCATGACGTCCAGGTTCGTTGAACCTGAGGCATCTCGTGCCTATATAAGCCAGCACCCTCTCCTCCCATCCTCACTCATCTCAAGCACTCATCCAGGTACTCCTCTTCAGGAGACCTCTCCCTTCTCCCTCAGCTGCTTTCTGCCTTCCCCACCGCTAGCACTGCGCGCACAGGTCTAGCGAGAGCAGGGCCTCCGGAACCTCTGCTCGCTGAAGGTCCTGCACGGGACGCGGGCAATTAGGTTTTTGGGGAGCGTCTTGACGCGACTGCTCGCTCCCTGAACGACTCCTTCGTCTACTTCCCGGCGCAACCGCTCGTGCGAACGACTACTTCGTCTACTTCCCGGCGTGACCGCTCGTGCGAACGACTACTTCGTCTACTTTCCGGCGTGACCGTTCGTGGGACTGCACTGCGAACATCTTCCTGCATCGACATAGTTCGGCTACTTCGAGCAAGGCCAGTCGAATAGCATGTCTATTCCAGCTGGTAACGGCGCAACCGGTGCCTCCGGCACTGGTCCCGCCTTGGGGTACTTACTAAACCTACTCTGGTTTAATTCTTTGTTCATGCTTATTAGTGAGAATAACATAAACACTAGCACATATATTGTACACACATTATCACTCATCTATATCATGAAATTGATATTAAAATTTGGAATTAAAATATACCGAAAATTGACTAGTTATCTAACAAGAGATGAGCTTTTCAACAACTTCAGTTGGAAATTCAGTGTTTTACTATTGAGGCTTAGCTTTCGGTCATGTTTGCTTTATTTGAAACATTTTCTTTCTCCGAATGTAAAACTTTCCCTTTTTATAGTTCTTGTAGTCTAAGTATTACCATAATCTATATTGTGTGAGGGTGTATGCATTCATAGGTGCCAGGTGTAGACGCCAGAACTATTTTATTTATATTAAAAAACGGCATGTGCATCCCAGCCACGCCCACGATGCAAGCACTCGTTTCCTAGTGCGCAATTGCAACACCTCCGGCCCTCGCGCACACGCTGCCACACTGATTGCCCGATCCTCTCCTCTGTTGCGTCGTCGGTTCATCCATTCATCTACCATACTGCAAGCATAGGTTTGGTTCAAGGATCGAAATGTGTAATGGGTTGGGTTGGGTTGAACCTGTTTTCAGATGTGTTTGGTTTGAAAGGTAGGAGGATTGTGTAGAGGGAAAAGATGCGGATTGGCTCGATTCCTCCAAATCGAGCGGGCGGGGCGGATCCACTTCGTCTCCGTCCACGTGTCATCTCCTCTGTCAGTTGGCGCGAGTGCACGCAACTATGGCTCCAGCGCAACTGCGGGCTGCTGCTCGTGCATGGGCGGCGGGAGCCAGCAGCGGTCAGGGCAGGGGCAACGTAGAACCGGACGATGGTCTAGGCAGGGGCGGCGTGGAGGCGGGCAAAGATTAGAGTAGGGCCGACGCCGTCGAGCCGGACCGGGGCTGGCGGCGTAGGGCGTGCATGGGAGGGTGGAGCGGGACGGGCGGCACCAAGCTTCGGCATGAGGGCTGGCGTCGCAGGGCGTGCAGGGACGAGCGCAGACTTAGCTCCAGCCCGCAGGAGGCTCAGCATGAGGCTCCTCTAGGGTCAAGCGGGAGGCACGGTGCAGGGGTGGACGAAGGTAGGGCGAGCAGCGCAGGAGGTCGATGGCGGAGGCTGGACGAGCGGTTAGGGAAGGAGCTAAGGAAAAATATAAGCCACCAGGAAGAAAAAAAGAGAAATTAAATGGAATGACATGTGAGGCCCACAGATGTTCAATAGATACCACGGTTAACTATTGCTAGCAGTGTTAAAATGGAATTAATGACATGCGAGACCCACAGATGTTCAATAGATACCACGGTTAACTATTGCTAGCAGTGTTAAAATGCAATCAATTCCATCCCTCTTAATCTATCCGACCAAACAAAAAATTAGGATGAATATATCTCCCTCAACTAAATACAAGATGAGTTCATCCCAACTCATAAAATAGCGATGGTCCAATACATTATATTTAATCCTCAAACTAAACAAATGCTAATAGTGTACTGCAAAAACCCGTGACAAGAAGCCAACGTGTACTAATGCCAGCACCAGACGATGTCGCCTGAGGCTGCCTACGCCGGCCAGCCGACGACTCGACAAGCACACAATACTGCGGCCGGCACATGGCACAGCGCGCGCCCGACCTCTTACTTGTATCGCCAGCAAGGATAGAAGTGGGTACCAATAGTATTTTTAGTATTTTTTATCAGCTAATTAATTATAATGTACACCACTCTAGTCTATTTCTCCTTCTAAATTATTTACGTAAAATATCATTCTAATTTATTTTATTATCATTTTAGATCAATCTAATAATCCAATATATATATAACTTGCATCCCTATCTGCATGCGACGGCCGGCCAGCCAGCTCGCTGGAGTGCCCCCTCTGATCCATTTGCCTGCCGGGAGCGCAGCGGCGGGTGGTAGCAGTCGCCGACCCGCCGGCCGGTGCGAGTTCGTTTGCACACGCTTTTGGTTTCGACGTTTCGTTCCCGTGTGCTCCAGCCGAGTAGGGTATCCACACCTTGGTAGTTCAGCCCCACTCAACGCTCTCTCGTCGGGCCCTGTACCGTCATCGCTGCCTGTGGCTACTCTCGGATGGGGTCTCGCCATCGGTGAGCATCGATGGATCGAGCTCGGTCCTCCAAGGTTTGCCGCCGCAACCTTCCGGTCGTTGGCAGCACGGAGTCGGACGTCAGGTGATCATAGCGCTGCCGCTGCAACTCATCGCACTGTTAAGTATCGGCGCTGATCTGCGAATTAAGTAACGCGAGGCGAGGAGATCGAATAGCAGAGAGAGCAGGGTAGGGAGACAGAAGGCAGGTTGCAGTGCCGACTTCACGGGTCGGAAGGCAGGGACAAGTCATATCACCCGTCGAATCAGCAGTAAAAGCACCGGCAAAGGTGGTGTAGAGAGCATGCTCTCCATAATTTTATCCAGATCAGCTACAGGGAGCATCGTAGACTAGCCATCCAAAGGTTAGCTATAACACTTATTCCAAAGATTTGTAGACCCCACATGTCAGCAATCTTTTAATCATTCGTTATCTTTTCCCAACCTCTCATCTCTCTGCGTTCGCCTCCCAGGCTTGGAGGCTTCCAGCGTTGGGCTCGCATACGCCGGCGATGTGTGGCGTTGATAGACTTCAATTCTGCGGGCTCGCGGTGGCAGATGCAGCTCGTCGGTCGTGCCCCTTCGCCCGCACGCCGGAGCCCCAGCAGCCGCGGCCAGACCGAAATCGCCACCTCACCTCCCAGCTGACTCGTCCCCTTCCTCCTCCCTACGCCGCGCGCCGGCGGTTGCAGCCACGGCCGCTTCCTCCACGCGGCGAGCACCAACGCCCGCTCCCATCCTCCTCCCGCGCTGCTCGCCGGCGACCGCGCTCGCTTCCTTATCACACCGCGTGCCCCACGTCGGTGGCCGCCGGTCTCCTTCCCCCTCCGCCTGCGAGGCGAATCTCCTGCACCGAGGCCGAGCTCCGCCCCCGTGGCTTGCCAGCGGCGGAGGCTGGGCTCCGGCCCACGCGCGCCGGCGGCCGAGCACCGGCAGTCTCGCCTCGCTAGCGCCGGCAGCCGCGTCCCCGCCTTGCGCGCCCGGCCGCAAACTCCGCCCGCTCCGCACAGGAAATCACGCGGTGGGACCTGCTCCGCGTGGAATCACGCGCTAGCGGCTCTCGCTAGACGTAGCGACGGTTTCTCTCTCTTCGATGCTTTTTCTCTGACGTGGCTTCTCTGCAGAGAGCACTGACGGCCCGTTGCGGGTGCCCTAACATCTACCGCACCATTATTCGACCGCTGCCGCAATCCCTCGGCCGCTCGTCGTGTCTGTTATCTGCTGGCAATGCCCGTGCAGCTGATCAGCACCCTGTGTTTGTGAGAATCATTACTTGTTCACCAAACATTATTTTGCCTCTGGACGATACGCTTTCAACAATTTCGGCGTTCATATACCGTGTCCCACGACTATAGCTTGGTATAACTTAGGTCCCGTTTGGTTTATAACAGCTAAATTTGACCCCTTCGTATCAAAGAGAATATTACCATTTAGAAATATTAAATAAATTTTTTTAAAAAAAATTTCACAGATGGTTGCTAATTTGCGAGATGAATTTAATACAACAACAATAACAACTTAGCCTTTTGTCCCAAGCAAGTTGGGGTAGGTTAGAGATGAAACCCACGGAAAATAAGAATAAGAAACACAAAAAGGGCACAAGCCAAAGGAAGAGTTAGGGGTTAAACAAAAAGTAACAAAGGTCATGGTTCAGGTACGTTAATTGCTAATCTCCAAGCGCTCCTATCCATAACTAATTCCTTAGCGATATTCCACTCCTTAAGGTCTCTCTTAACAGTCTCGTCCCAAGTTAGTCTAGATCTACCTCTACCTCTCTTTACAGTATCATCCCGCTTTAAAACTCCACTACACACCGGCGCCTCGGGAGGCCTCCGATGTACATGTCCAAACCATCTCAACCGATGTTGAATCAATTTCTCCTCGATAGGTGCCACCCCGACCCTATCTCGAATCTCTTCGTTCCGGACTCTATCCTTTCTTTATGCCCGCAGAACCAACGCAGCATACGCATCTCTGCTACACTCAGTTGCTGGACATGTCGCCTTTTTGTAGACCAACATTCAGCACCGTATAACATCGCCGGGCGAATCGCCGTCCTATAGAACTTACCTTTTAGCCTCTGTGCACCTTCTTGTCACAGAGGACGCCCGAAACCTGCCGCCACTTCAACCAACCAGCTGAAATTCTATGTCTAACATCTTCATCAATGTCTCCATCTTTCTGAAGTATTGATCCTAGATACCGGAAAATATCCTTCTTGGCCACCACTTGACCTTCGAGGCTAACGTCTCCATCCTCATACCTAGTCGGGCTAAAGTCGCACATCATATACTCGGTCTTGGTCCTACTCAGTCTGAACCCCCTCGACTCTAACGTGTGTCTCCACAGCTCTAATTTCATATTAACCCCTGCGCTACTCTCGTCAACTAGCACCACATCATCAGCAAAGAGCATACACCAAGGGATATTACCCTGTATGTCCCTTGTGACCTCATCCATCACCAAAGCAAATAGATAAGGGCTCAATGCTGACCCCCTGATGTAGTCCTATTTTAATTCGAAAGTCACTGGTATCGCCATCACATGTTCGAACACAAGTCATCGCATCCTTGTACATATCCTTGATGAGGGTAATATACTTAGTTGGGACGTTGTGTTTTTCCAAGGCCCACCACATGACGTCTCTCGTACTTTGTCATACGCCTTCTCTAGGTCAATAAAGCCCATGTGAAAGTCCTTCTTCTCCTCTCTATATCTCTCCATCAACTGTCGTACTAAGAAAATCGCCTCCATGGTCGACCTCCCAGGCATGAACCCAAACTGGTTTTGGGTCACCCTTGTCAATCTTCTTAGACGATGCTCGATAACCCTCTCCCAAAGCTTCATCGTATGGCTCATCAGCTTAATCCCCCGGTAGTTAGTACAACTTTGAACATCTCCCATATTCTTGAAGATCGGTACTAATATACTTCTTCTCCATTCCTCCGGCATCTTGTTTGACCGGAAAATTAGGTTAAAAAGCTTAGCTAACCATACTACCGCCCTCTCGCCCAGGCATCTCCACACCTCAATGGGGATGCCATCGGGACCCATTGCTTTACCTCCCTTCATCCTATTCAGAGCCTCCCCGATCTCTGCCTCCTGAATCCTCCTCACAAAGCGTCTGTTGGTATCATCAAATGAGTCGTCCAACTCGAAAGTAGGACTCTTATTTTCTCCATTAAACAACTTGTCGAAGTATTCTCGCCATCTATCCTTGATCTTCTCATCCTTCACCAGAAGTCCATCTGTCCCATCCTTGATGCATTTGATTTGGTTTATGTCCCTTGTCTTCCTCTCGCGGGCCCTAGCTATCCTATAAATATCCTTCTCTCCTTCCTTCGTACCTAGCCGTTGATAAAGGTTATCAAAAGCCTGACCTTTCGCTACACTTACAGCTCGCTTTGCAGACCTCTTCGCTAATCTATAGCCCTCGATGTTGGTTGCGCTCTTGTCGAGGTGAAGGCGTTTGAAACACTCCTTCTTCTCCTTAATAGCCCTTTGCACCTCGTCATTCCACCACCAAGTCTTTTTCACTTCCTGCTTGGCTCCCCTACTCACACCAAACACTTCTGAGACCATCTTCCGAACACATGTCGCCATCTTTAGCCACATATCATCTGCATCTGCTCCTTCTTCCCAAGGCCCCTCGCCTAGCATCCTCTCCTTAAACGTTTGTGCCTCTTCCCCTCTAAGCTTCCCACCACTTCGTTCTCGCAATCTTGGCACGTTTGTCCGGTGGGCACGTACCCAAAAACAAAAATCCGCCACTACAAGCTTGTGTTAGGGGACAACACACTCCCCAGGTATCACCTTAGAATCTAAGCAGGCACGTCTATCCTCTCTCCTAGCAAGGATAAAATCGATTTGGCTCGAGTATTGTCCACTATGGAAGGTCACTAGATGGGACTCTCTCTTTCTAAAGAGGGTATTCGCTAACAGCAGGTCGTAGGCCAACGCAAAATTCAAAACATCCTCCCCCCCCCCCGCTAACAGCAGGTCGAGATGAATTTAATGATCCTAATTAATTCATGATTTGCAACAGTGATGCTACCGTAACCATCCGCTAATTAGCTAGGGGTTCTGCAATTTATTTTATAATTAAACTTTATTTAATATTTCTAAATGGTAAGATTCTCTTTGATGTGGGTTAAAGTTTAGCACTCCAAAACCAAACACCACCTTACTCGGCGTTTTATGGAATTCTGTTTGGATTGTCAGCAGTAGCATGTGGTGTTCCTTCTAAGCTTTGAGCTTGTACTTCATCCCCATCGAGGCTTGTTATTAATTTGTCCTTAGTTGTAGGGGTTTTTTGTCATCTTCACATGTCCAAATGAGCTTTCCTTGCAAAACCATCCACGAGACTGCATTTAAAGAATGTAATTTGCTGCACCACGTGTTCAAAAGTACTCCATTTTCATGTAAAACATATGTTATGAATCTGCACGGAATGAATTTTGTACGGACAGTGGCTCCATTTGGTGCATGCTGGATTCTCAAAGCAGTTCAGCTTAACTATTTTTTAGATTAAGTTATAAACCGACCTTCTATATACTGACAGTTGGATATATACAGCTAAAACTTACAAAAGTTGTTAGACTCTAAACCTCAAATGAGGGTCTTAAAATATAAGAAAGAAAACTAGAAGACTAAACTTCAAATTTCATCTTCACTCACGTTTCATTCTTGCAAAATCTTTACGCAGCACCAAATTATCATATCTCTCGTCTTCTTCGAAACTAGATGTTCAAATCGTGTGATGCCACTGAAGTAATAGAGTCTAATCGAAGGACCTCCAAGGCGACGTTTCAAGAAGAAAATAATATCGAAGACACCATCGCTGCCTCATCCAGCATGCCAGAATCGAGTTTTCATTCGGAGATCCACCGACAGTTGCAGTGACACCATGACAACGTCTCACATGGAAATGACGCTAACAACCACCGTCATTGTCGACACCGACATAATACCGGCAAAAACTTTCCTCTAGAGCACCTGCTCGGTGACACCACCATTTCTTTAAGAATCGATGGTCAGACCGCTATCGGGGTTGAATGAAATCTCGGCCGCGCTAGCCGGGAGAGTACCGGTGGCCACGGCAGCGGCGTAAGCCTCTAGCCGCGCCAAGACAGCACACCACAACCCAACTGATGAGCTCCCGTCCGTGCTCCGGCGGCGGCGGGGCCTGGCGAGCGCCCGCCCACACACCCGCGGTGGCAGGGGCCATGTGAGCGCCCGCCCCCGCGACAGCGCGCCCCTCCCATGTGGGGGCCTGGTGAGCACCCACCCACGCACCGGCGGCGGCGTGCCCCTCCCATCTACGTCCAGCGGTGGCGGCGAGGCTGGGCGAGCGCTCACCCGCGCTCCGGCAGCGGCGCGCCCCCGAGCACCAACAGTAGAGGAGGAGCCCAGGCTGCAGCGCGGTTGAGGCCTATGTCACCCGCGAGGAGTCACCGTTGCTTAGATCTGCGCGAGGTAGCCTCAAATCGGAGAAAAAGGCCCCACCGCCGCCATCCTCGCTACCGTACGCGCTTCCAGCAGCCGGCTCCGACGGTGGCGCGACTAGGGAGGCGGGGGACAGGGGTGGCGGCGCTAGGGTTGGAGCCGCCCGTGTCACCCCTGGAGGAGCGACGCAGGGGCAGACGGTACGCTAGGGTTGAACCCTCTGGTTGGAGAAGGCTTTCTCAGCTTAGCTACTTGAAAAGAAATCATGAAACGAGTACCAAATTATTGGGTTATGTTAAGAATCTGCCCAGGATGAATTGTCGCGTGCTGGATTTTCAAAGCAGGTCAGCTTAGCCACTTGACAACAAATAATAAAATAAGCATCAAATTATTGGGTGAGTGCGCGTATAGGAGATGAATGTAGGTGCATATATGTTAGCAAAATTTGACGTCGATCTTTTTTTTACATAACCTCTTGCAAAGGGCTAATCTAGAAGGGTCATTGTATAGGTTGTATATATACACATGTATAAATTTAAGAAAATTACAAAATTCCATGTAAAATGTTTGGATGTTTGCCCCAAAAAAACTCGCTATTAATAGTTTCTAGTCAGACTCCCTTTGCAAAGTTTTATGTGGTTTTATCACCCAACTTAGTAGCTCTGACCAGGGAAGGAAAATCATAATATTAGTGCCTATTGGCTGACGCATCAACCGCTGATGGGGTTGAATAGAACTCAATATAATTATTTCTTTCAAGCAACTGAATCCACGTAGATCAACAATCAAACCCTGAGCGGAATCCAAGCATCGCAAAAGCTGCCGAATTTCTGAGGTTTTTTAATTACACAAAACTTGCAGGGGGGAATGATAAACACTAGGGGTGTTTGGCCAACTCGAAACTTGCAGGTGAGGTTTCGCGATTTATTCTAATCATGAATACACTCTCCTTACTTGACGACAATGACAACTGGATACTAACAAAAATAGAATGGCTTTTTTTTTTGCTCCCTTCAATCTTGTAAATGGACATGTACCTATGAACAGTTTACTGTCTAAATGTGATTTGTGGAACAGCCAACAGCAATTATAGAACAAGAAACAACCAACTACTGCGCGTGAACGTATAAAAGCAGGCTTCCTGCCCGTCAAACTGCTTGCAGTAATTAAATCAGCTGATTCCTTGGAATCATAATAGGTTCTCGCACAAAGAGATTCGATGTTGATGTTTCATGGACTGAAAGCCAGCAGAGAGATTGTGATTGCATAAAAATGTGCTAAAACTCCAGTGACTGCACCTACGAGCCTGAGCGCACCGAAGTTTCCAAGCTATGAGCCTGCGAGCCTGCTCCACTTTCTGCGTTGCCAACGTATACGTACCAGTGCTCTACTGCTCTCGCATGGAGATGCCGAGCCGGCAGCTGCTGCAGCCCCAGTCCAGTCTGATATCTGGCAAAACCACAGGGCAGTGCTGTTAAGCCCGTGCTTTTACATCCATTCGGCAGTAGGCTGTCGTGGGATTGTGACATCCTAATTGCAGCCGGCCAGGCATCATTGCTACGCTCTGGACTTCTGAAACCTACGGCCTAGCTGCATGCCTGCCTATCCTCTGTCTGAAAAGATTTATATTTCCCCTGTAATGGTTTGATGTGAGATGAAACAACAATGTTGTCACATCTGATCAATTTCTGGACCTAATAACAATTTTGGTTCTAAATATTTTGCATTGAAACTTCCTTCAGGTTAACAAGGGCCAAGTAAATCATTGAGGTTAACAGATTGGATTAAAAATGGTGCTTTAGCCAGTAACTCAAGCCAATAGCCAATTGTGTTCTCTGTGCCAATCAAATCTTGGAGACATAAGTGCACCTCTTTCTGGACTATGATTTTGCTAAAGCATGTTGGGCCTGTATAGGACTTCAAATACCTGATTGGTATAGTCCTTTTCAAGTTTTGCTTCATTTCAAAAATGAACTTTGGGTTCCTTTCTTCATGAATTTTTTGATTCTTCTAACTTGGTGCATTGGACAGCTAGAAATGATTACATCTTCAAGGATCAGCTTCCAACACTTTCTGCAGTCCAAGAAAAGTTTAGGTATGAATTTTCTATGCTTCTTAATCGAGCAAAAGGTAGTTATTTTCCTCAAATTGAACGGTTGGCTAAGTCAGATTGGATAGTTTCTCCTCCCCACCCCTGTCCCCTTCTGTTCATTTAAAAAAAAAAGTACACGCGCCAAGTCCACATGAAACTATGAAAGTATAGTCACCACTCACCATCTCTATTTTCCAAGGTATTTGGCTGATCGAATCTTCTTTTCTCTTATTTACGTGGCATGTGATCCAGAATAGATAAAGAGGAAACTTCAGAAAAGGTAACCAATACTTGTGTTTATCGCTCCACGCTATACCATATCCCCATATTAGCGTCAGACATCTGTCATTATCTGTCGGTACAAGTAGAAAATCACCGTTGAACTATTGATCGGTATAGAATCTCATCGAATCATTGGTCGGTATTTTATATTTTTCCGATTGAACATCTATTGGTATATCTAATTATATTTACCGACAAACTATTAGTCGGTAAATCTTAATTTTTATCCTGAACCATCGGTCGGCATAAGTGCACCAAGCCATTTCCCTCGCGCGCTCGGGTCCAATAACAGGCGCGTAAAATTGCCAAACCCTAGCTTCCCTCTTCCTCCACTTCACCAAAATTGCACCGCCGCCGGCCCCAGTTCCCTCGTCTCCCCCAAATTGCCGCCAGCCCTACAATTCACTTGCCCTCTAAACCCCAATCTCCACTCGCCGCTT
Organism: Panicum hallii; assembly: GCF_002211085.1. Taxonomy (NCBI): domain Eukaryota; kingdom Viridiplantae; phylum Streptophyta; class Magnoliopsida; order Poales; family Poaceae; genus Panicum; species Panicum hallii. Next base: position 34,457,996 of record NC_038045.1, on the reverse strand, counting down.
CATTCTCCACTTCGTTCCCTCTTGCCGCCTGGTCCAGGCCGCCATCAGATGCAGGACTCCGCCTAGCGCCCCGCGCGAGGCGCCCGTCAAGCCCCGAGCCTGACTCCATCGACACCTCCACCCGCATCTGGAGGCCGCAGATCCGCACGGACGCCCACGCCGTCGCCTAGCTGCTGTGCCGTTCTCGAGCAGGACATGCGCTGCTGCCTCTCTGACTTCCAGACCAGCCCCACATCCCTGACTTCGACATCGAGCACACCACTGAAGGTTGAATCTCATCACTCTTCTTTGGTTTGTTGGTTCCTGAATTCCATCGATAGTGTTTGTAGAAATTACACTGACATATATGTGCTCTGCTCACACACGCACAATGTTTGTAGATATTACACTGAGAAGTCTCTTTGGTCCAAGTTCTTATTGGTTCAAGTGGGGAAACAATTGAAGGTTCAGTACTGCTTTGGATTTTGGCAGTTGTTTTTTTAGTGTCAATTAGATGCATTAAGCCCTGGATTTTAGAATTTCCATTAAGCAATCTGACATGTAATTAGTCAACTATATGCAATCCAAAGATTTTGTACTCATTAGGCTCTTGTATTCAATTTCTTGATGGCTGTGAGCCAGCTTATTTTGCACTGTTGTAGTGTGCAATTGGACAAGCTTAGCTAGCTACCTCATATATGGAACTTTGGATGACTTAGTATCAATGTTATATGCTCATTTTTAATGACTCATTATGAATGTTTCAATTGTTGATTTATCTTCTGATTTCACTGTTAACAGAATAATTTTGACACACTTATATACTGAATAGTAATTTATATTGTGTCCATTTGAATAGTTGCCATTGGATTGTTGGTTGGTCAGTATATATTTATCCCGATGCCACTTTTACTAACATATAGTTAGGGTCGGCGTAACTTTATGCCGACCGATGATCCGTCGCTACAATAACTTATAACGACACAATGCCTACAATGACTTGTAACGACCACAATACCTACAATGATTTATAACGACCACAATGCCGTCGCTATCTTGGGGCTGTGGTACAGTGACGGCACCCGAATTTTTGGGCATCCTATTAGGGCCTTTGACTTGTCCATTTACGTCGTGATTTAAGTTCTACTCATCTTTTACCACTTTAACAGGCTTCAAAGAGGGATTTAAGACTTCCAGGATAAATTATTGACTAGAGATCAGCGAATTTAGAGAAAGGGCTTGGTGATAGAAAAAAGGGAAAATTCCCTGCAAGGCCTCAAACAAATCACGCTTCCTTCTATGGCCCTGCAAAATTGCAACTTCTTTATTTGATCCTGATTTCATTTTCCTTCCCTTTCATGGCTCTGCCGTTACATCTGTATTTAACTCCCAGTTAAGTGACTGTGAAAAGACAATAATACCCCTGGCAGGACGCGGAAGCAGGCAGGCGGCGGTCCCAGGTGGGCCGGGCCGGGCCATCTCTTTTCAGGCCTGTTTGTTGGCTTGTGGCATAAATAAATAAAACTATAAAAAGGTTATTACAGTACAGTTAAATGGGTTTAGCAGCATTTATATTTCCTTAATTATTCGATTCAAGTTGCACACAGTATTTTTGCCTCTGCCCGAGTTCCGTATGGCAAGCCGCACGCCGCCGCCCGCACGCCCGCCGCCCGCCTGCCCGCCGCGCGCCGCCCGCCGCTCACGGGATAGGATGGGGGAGATGGGGTCGGGGGTGTGCGTGGGAGTGGCAGTGGTAGTTCAGTCCAAGAAATTTTTCTTCTCACCTCAAACCTCAAACCCTAACAGATTGGGCTAACGGATCTAACGGGAGAGCCATGGAAGAGAACGAAAATAAAAACGAGGCCACAAAAGGGTGTTTCAGTTTTCCAGGGCCATAGAAGGAAGCGTGATTTGTTGCAGGGCCTTCTAGGGAATTTTCTCTAGAAAAAATTGAATCCCGTAATCTGCATTAGCCACCGTCAACATCGTCCACAGGCAACGACGCTGCCTCCTCGCCACCGCACCCTCCAAGGGACCAAGACCGCCTTCTCCTCCTATCCGGAAACCTTCTTAATGTCTAGAAGTCAAAGATCTCATTGTGAATACTTGAAACACTAATGACCAAGCAAAATCCGATAAACTTAACGTCGGTTGAGATTTCTTCCAAATTCAGGCACGTGAGATTTAAGAGAGGTGTTTCGATCAGATCGACTCTAAATGTTTGCCATGTCTCAGCCAACTCACAACGAATTGCAGGCAGGGAAAAAATCGTTTGGCAGCATTTGGGCGAGCCAACAATTCAAGTCGCTGTAGCTCAATCTTAGCTGCCTCAAAATCTAATGCATACTCTCGTTGAAATCTTTTGCGACGAGAAGAACATGGGCGCACCATTCCAACAAAGAATGTAGATGACCAGACGTGTCATGGTATTGGTAAAAGCATGTGCATCCCAGCTCTGATCTCCAATAATTTCCTTTAAAAAACACCTGTAAAATCCTCTCCTTGCAGGATTTCCATGATGCCTCGTTCGGATGCTCAAGAACGGTTCCTGAGCCTGAACCGTTCCTAGCCTGGATCTAGTGAAACCGGGTGATGCACTCATTCCTGTTTCCTGATCATTCCTGGACATGATCAATTCCATGAAGTAAAAAAAAATTATGTTCGGCTGATTATGGACAGGATCAATTACGGCCATCTCAAGATGGAAACATGAGCCCATCACAAGACTATAAGATCAACTGTGATACATAGTAATACATCTGAAGTCTAAGTTAAAAGATGTAGTAAAAAATTCCGTTCGGCTGATTATGGCAATCCTGCCAATGATCCGTCGTTCAGCAGGACCATGTTTCCATCCATGGTACCAAACAAAGCTAAGCATAAATAGCTAAAGGTCTTGGTGGACACTCAAGGAGGTGCTTGCCTACTAAGAACTAGTCCCACTGTCTATTACCCGGGTGCTGAGGCAACTAATAAGAAAGAAGCTTGGGGAGGAATCCATTTAGCTATCTTCACTAGACCGGCACCGATGGCGCAGATTTAGGCAAGGATTATTTGCGAATGATTATTAGCCTTCTTAGAATATCCTCTTATATTAATAAAGAGTTTGAGATTGACCACCCACAAGACAAGAGTTTGACCACGGGGTAAGGTTACCATTCCAAAAGAAAATACCAGTTACGGACTTGTACTCTACAACATAAAAAAAGAGGACTGAATCGGCAATCCTTCAAATAGTTTACTCGACCTTCAAAGTCTTGTTCATCGCCAAGTAGGCTTCCTGAAAGGCGGACAGGGCAAGAAAAGTAAAGAAGTTAGTACTTCGCTACTGGACAAGGCTATTATTACAAGTCCAAAAAATACGTTACTCACTGAAGCGATGATTGATTCAAATTTGCCTAAAGATCGTGGATTTACATAGGCGGCTCACGAGGGAAAAACAAGGTTAAATGCCCAAGGGATGGAATGCTGAAGAGAAGAGCGAGATAGAAAGCTACGGCTTATCAAGTTGAACCTTGAGTAAAATAGGTTTATACCATGGATCTCAGTCTCCATGAAGTTAGAAAGAAAAGATAATTATAGAGATGATGGGAAGATCAAGTCAGCCATTCAGGTGGACAAACATGGACTCAGTCATTACTTCACCTTAGAAGAGAGCACTTGGAATTCATTCTTCTTCTTCGGCTTGCCAAATCCTGCTGACTACTCTTTCCTACCTGAAGAAAAAGAGGGAGGGGGCGAAGATACTCTTACTAGTGCCCAGCTCTTCTCAAAGATATAAGAGATTATGACAAGAGCCAATTTTGCATCTTCTCCTCTTAAGATTTTCTATTTCTTTTGCAGGAGTTGTGCCCTCATCATCTCCCACGTTGTCCATATATATTTAGCTGCTGCTATCTACATGGGTTCACCTAGGAAATTCATCATGCAAAGTAATAAGTCAAATCAACATGCTATTGTGCATTTTACAGTACCTTTGATGATGTTGTCTCCCCAACAATGAAATAATCCCTTTCTTCCTCTGGAATGAAATCTCGTCACATCTCCCACGCTGAATTTCATAATTTGAGACCAAAGAAGAAAGCATAAATACCAGATAAAATCGCAAGTTACTATTATACTCCATTTTGAAGAGAATTACAATCTGGGTAGATAGCAGATGCACCGGCACACCCAGAAAACCAGTTGCGTTCCTTCTTTCTGAGTATGAAAATTAGACCAGGGACTCCATGAAAAAATCAATATCCCCGATAAGAAAGGACGACCTGCAGAAGGAAAGTCAGTCTCATTCATTCCTGCCGCCCTAAGGAATTTCATAAGCAAGGTAAGATGTAGTGAGCCGGGCAGGCATGCAAGGAGTAATTAAGTCTAAAAACCAGCCATCCCTAATTTCTCGTATTTAGTCAAGTTAGAGCCTCGGGTGAATGAAGCAGTTCTCTCTTGAAACTATTATCGTCGCTAGCTAATCTAGTTGAATTGGCGTAAGATCAAGAAGAACGGAAGCCTATCTTTTTTCTTTGTGTCGAGACCAGCGAGAGCAAAGAAAGCAATAAATAGAATAGAAGTTCCTTAGTCAAGAAAGTATAGCCTAAGAAGGCAATTATGTCTCAAAAGGATCCTATCGATCAGTCTAGCGTGGGGAGCAATCTATCGCCAGAAGTGGTGGTGACATGTTGGTCACACTTCAGCTAAATGAACTTTCGGTGGCAAGGGAGATATTAACAACCCCTTTTAGTTATATGCAGAGGAATGCATTTTACCAGATAAAGCTTGTCTTATTGAAGTATGATCTATTCTTCTATCTTTTAAAATAAACTTGGGAGAAAGCCCGTCTAAGCAGAAGGATGAGAGGGATTGAGAATTCAAGCAAAGGGTTTTAACCGGTTCCCCTCCGGGGTTGGTGCCAGGGAAATATGCTTTTTATAATGAAATATTGCTCTACGCTCTGCTTCCTAGTTCAAGTATGAGGAGCAAGAGCGAATTAAAGAAATTAAAGCGTAGCACTGGCGCTATCCCTTACCTTTAGCGAGCATAGCGAATTAAAGAAATTATCTAGGAGGATTCGTCTGCATCTGGTTAAACCCTTCCTAGAAAAATAGGTTCCTTCCTTTGGAGGTTGACTTTTCGAAGCGTATTCGAATTGGAATAGTCTTATTTCAATAAAATCTTTTTCCTTTTAAAACAGAAAATAAAAGACTATTTCAATTCCTATATAACTCTTATGTATCAGAATATGAACTTTTCCTATTGTTTCTTCGTAAACAATCTTCTTGCTTACAATTAACATCTTTTGGAACCTTTCTGGAACAAATCCACTTTTCCGGGAAGCTGGAACATTTTTGGGTAATGTACCCAGGTTTTTTCCGGAAAACCATATGGTTCTTTATGGATACTAGTTTGCCAAGCATCATGACAGTCAAAAACTTAAACATTACAATAGTTTGCCAAGCAAGACTCTAAACCCTCAAACAGGTTTTTCACCATCTAGCCTGCCAGAGTGTGCTTCCATCCGCGCTCCAGCTCAAGCTTGTGCAATGCAGGATCTAGAAAAGGATAAAAAAGCAGTCAAATATCTATTATATAAAGAATATAAGATAAACACATTTCATGTAACAAGTGCAATTGACAAGATGCTAGTAACAACAAAAGCAATTCAGGGACAGGCCCATGCATCTAACTGAAAATATCACAGTGACTAATATTTTCTTATGGAAACTATAATAACCATAGTGCGGTTGCAGCAAGTACCAAGTCAAAAGCAAAGAATATGCACTATACAAATCATAACCAAAGGTATAAAGGAGTTGTCAGAGTGCATAATCATTATTTACAGGAACAAAGGCGCTAGAACATTAAAGAGAAAAAAATTAGAAAGTAGAGAATATAGGACATATCTAGATAATATCAAAGTCATTCCAGATTAAACTAAAACAGGTTGAATATACAGAACAAGAACAAGTAGCTTGAGGTTTTACCTGCTGGACCATCTCATTTCTGAGCCAAATCAAAGTTGATTCCACATCTACTTCACAGAAATAAAAGCCTCTCTGTTTTCTTTACTCTTGATGAAGATTGCATATGCTTTTGCCTTTTCTTCCTTGGTCACTTCGAGTGTGTTTAGAACTAAGATGCACCGTACCTTTTGATAGAGAAATCATTACTTTCAGCACCCTCCTTTTCTCTGGCCAGACGTGCATTTTCTTCTTCTCCTTGCTTGGCACAACGTGCAGATTCTTCTTCTGCTTGCTTTGCCATAAGTGCAGCTTCTTCTTCCCTTGTTTTCAGAAATCTCGCCATCATATTTCTTCTATCCTTGCACCCCTCTTAGGCCTCTTCTCTTCATTTTCTTGTATGTTTCTTGATGTAGTAGTAGTTCTTCGCAGTCCACTTCTTTGAACAGTTGTTACCACAAGAATGTCATCCAAATCTTCTACATCATTCCTTTCAACCAAGCCTTTAGTGGTCCTTCTTTGAAGCATATCTTCATCCCTTCCAGTGGTTGCATTATCTTCTTCATCATCTGGTACCTCACGAATCTCTTTGTCACCCAAGCCTTCTACATCATGAATTTGTCGTAGCAGTTGTTCCTCTTGTGGTGTCTCCATAGAAGTGAAATCGTAAGTCCCTTCAACCAAATACCTACACGATAACAAGGAAATAATAGCTAAAGAAACAGTATTTGACTGCAATCATATCACAAGTAATATATTATGATAGCAGAACCTACCATCATAAAGCTCTCCCAAGGCATCATACAGAGGAAATCTTGCCTTGTTATTGCGAAACTTTTTTTTATCTTAGGGAATGTCTGCACATTCAAAGAAAATCATTGATCAAATATGAGGTTATCACTATGAGATTATCCATAGAATTGCTTGAAGAAGTCAACTTACCACAACGAGGTTATCTCACATAGCTGGTGGTCCTTCAACCATATTGCTTTGTTCATTCTAGTGGGACCCACTCTGTCAGGGATAGATCCCCAAGTACCCGCAAGGAAGCCACCCGCGGGAAAAATGAAGTCGGACTCCTACTAGGACTCTTCTGTGATCCTACTAGGACTTTATCCTGTAATCCTATTAGGACTCCTACCTTGTAACCGACTAGTAACCCGCCCCCTGAGATATATAAAGGAGTGCATGGATACCTAGATCGGCAGAGCAGCCAATAGGCACCTCAACACCCAAGCGCAGGGCACAATATACAATACATGTCACGTTCTTTTGGGACCATTTTCCAAATTTGGGATTTGGAATCAAGGATCGGGGGTTGCAGGACACGTGTCATCAGCGACTTATTTTTCAAATCTATTTGGAAGACAAAGGAAAGAAGATTCAAGACTAATTGGACCTCAGCCTGATTCTTCGATTCAACCTAAGACTTGGGGGCTACTCCATATGGAGTGCGATTTTTATCCACCCATATAGAAGATAATTTTTGAAGACTTGAAATCTACTCAGGCAAGAGCACCTCGCAGCCTCAAAATAGCCAGGAAAGTACCCAGGAAGACACATTCTAGGCGAAGTTCAAAAGAACTCGAAGATAACTCCAGAAGTACTCGGAAGCCTACACTACTTGGCTACGAAGAGCTCGGAGACTTTTCAGGGATTGATCCTTAGGTACCCGCAGGGAATACGAAGTCGGACTCCTACTAGGATTCTTCTATGATCCTACTAGGCTCTACCCTATAATCCTACTTCCAACCTTGTAATCAAGTAGTAACCCGCCCCCTTGGGATATATAAAGGAGGGTAGGGATACCTAGATCGGCAGAGAAGCCGACAGGAAACTCAACACCCAAGTGCAGGGCACAATATACAATACCTCAAACAGGACATAGGGTATTACGCTACTCTGGCGGCCTGAACATGTCTAAATATGTGTCTTGTGTCCTCGCTTTTACCTTCAAGTTCTAGATCTGGCGATCCCTCACCAAATAATCTCCTACCTTAGGGTATCCCTGTCGGTGTTTAACCTCCAAGCCCACCAAGGGATACCCCTGAGGTGGTAGATTGTAGGTGGGGTGTCACCGAGATCAGAAACTCGAAGGTGCAAGGAACACGAAACTTTATACAGGTTCAGGCTGCAGTATGCGGAATACTCTACGTCCTGTGTGGTGGTTTGTATTGCCTTAGATGATTATTGGTGGTTGATGCTTTGAAGGGGTCCTTGCCCGCTCTTATATAGTCCAGGGGGACAGGGTTACATGGAAATCCTAGCCTGATACTAGCTTAGAAGTCCTACCCGAGTATTACTCGGATAGTTTTCTTCCGTTCCGACTAGTCCTACTCCTATACTAGTAGTTACAGTTGGTGTAGGGCATGGGCCATGTCCCATCCCTTATCCTAGAAAAAGTACATCATATGCTGTTATCGCCATAATTTAGTTGGGCCAGAAGGTGGGCCGTGAGCAAGATGGGCTCAAAGGATAATTGTAATGGCTTGCGAATCGGCCCCTGCGCGGACGTTTTAAGGCTAGGATTGGCCATGTATCTAGATAGGTGTGTGCGTTTAAATTAGTTTAGATAGAGATAGTCATGATTCGTATCGTAGTTGGTCAAGGTTAGTTAAGAGAGGCAAGTCTCCGGACTATAAATATGTACCCTGGACTACGAAATAATAACAACAACCATTCGCAAAACAACTCTTGGTGCATCACCACCCCTGTTCTAGGGTTTCTCTCGGGTAAGTGCCATGCAGCCCCGATCACGCTTCGCGTGATTCGGACAGCATCGTTCCTGCCTGTTTATCTTTGTGTTTCTCATACTGAAGCATTGTTGTTGGCGAGTAACACTAGTTATCTTAACGCTTATAGGGATGCATCGGCTTTTCATACTGTATTCATGCGTTGCCTATCACCTGTAAACGTTTAGCTGTCCTCATGCCCGATCTCGGGTGTAAGGGCAACACCCTGCTCTATTTCAATTAGTAGATCCAATCTGTTATGGTTAGACTTTGTTCATCAAAGATTTAGCTTAATATCCGCATGATTAGACCCTTCAAACGAGTTAAATGATCTGGCAGTACATTTGATGCTTTGTATTAATCTAAAGAGGGATTGTTCCGAGAATCGGATTTCTGTTGGTTTTTAGGTCTCTGTTTAGGTTGTTATTCTGTCATCTTTCGTACTTGTTAGGCTTAACTACGTGTAGGATGTTCCGATTATGCGTTGAAAGCTTTAACCGTCGTAGATTGTAACGCCCGCATTTTTACCTTATTTAAATTACAGTACAAATCACTCGTTAAAAATAATTTTCAAAACTTTTTCGTCGTCGAGCTCAAATCGTTCCCAAATCTTTTACCGCCCAAAGCTCCTAACCGCCCAAAACGTTCCTGACGTTTCGCCGTCTGACATCCAAAATTTACCGTCGTCCTTTCTCTGTTCCTCTGCGCGCGCCGTGCCGCGTGCTCAACCCCGCGCTCGCGACCGTCGTCGCGAATTCCGCCGACGCACCCCCCTCCCTTCCTTTTTCCCCCTGTTTCTCTTTTTCCCCTTTTTCCCTTTTCTCTTTTCCTTTTTCCTTCTCCTCCTCTCACTTCCCTTGCACACGCAGCACGACGCCGAGCACAGCTCGACGCCGAGGAGAGCTCGACGCCGAGCGCCCGGCCACCACCACCCCCCCACTGGCGACCTTCACTGGCGCTGCCTAACTTGGCCCCTCCTCTGCGCGCGCCGTGCCCCCTTGCCCGCCTCAGCGCTCGCGCTTGCCCCTGCGAGCCGCGGCGGAGCAGAGCTGGCCGCCGCGCGTCGCCTCGCCATTGGCCGCCCCCCCTGCGCAGCGCATCCCCCAGGCCACCCCTCCCTGCTACGCGCCACTGCCCACCCTGCGCGGCGACGACCCAGCGCCACCTCCGCCCCCACCGCCATTACTGGCCGCCTCCGGAGCTCACCGGCCTCCACCGCGCACCCCTCCTTCCCGCCCTCGCCGGCCTATAAATATCCCCATGTCGCGCCCCGCCACCACCACAACCTCCACCGCCGCCCCTAGCCCCCCTCCCCGGCCCTGCAACGCCGCCGCCGCAAGAGCCTCCGCCCGCCGCTGCTGGCCACTGTGGGCAGGCCGCGGTGCGCCACCCCAGCTCGTGGTGAGTAGAGGAATAGGTTCCCCTTGCGCCCCTCTCCGTTTTGCCCCTGCCCCCGGCCGCCGCCGTGCTCTGGAGCTGCCGGAATCGGCGCCGCCGCCGGCGCCCATCCCCCTCCTCTGTTCCAGGCAACGGGAGGAGGAAGAAGGGCAACTTTGCCCTGAGCCCCCTGCCCATCTGCCTATTTCATTAAGAGCCCTCCCTCTCTTTAATCCCTTTTTTTCAAAAAAACCCCATGTTCGCTCTATTTAGGAAATGAACCCTTCCACTACACAAAATAATTATGGATAAGCCCCTGACCCTTTTCAGAGTACCCTAGGTATTCCCAGAAATTCTAATCAAGCCCTCCCCTCCCAACAGTAATTACAAATAGGCCCTTGGACCCTTATTCATTCCCTAAACCCCGTTCGGCCTATTATTTCATGCGCCAAAAACCTTCCGTTTGCCCCGAAACTTTACCACGCCATTCCTAACATAATGTCGGCCATGCCATCAAGAAATCTCCCAAAAGTATTCTTTCTACCATTGTTTCTCAAGTTATCCCTGATTCGGGCTCGAAGATAAAACCTTTAATTCTTTTTCTTTATTGTATGTTTGTTTGTGTGCGCCGTAGATCACGAACTGACCAAGGGAGAACCCGTCGACGAGCAGTACTGCGAGCAAGAGTCCGAGGACCAGTACCGCGAGCCCGAACCTGAAGGATAGTACCTCGATCAGGACATCCCGGAAGGCTTTGTGAATGGCAAGTCCAATCCCATCCTTTGATGCATATTTATCCTAGTGTTACAAACGCAACCTATTGGCCTATTTTATAAAATGCATCGTTTTATTGCAAGACATGGTTGGATAGCCACCCCCTGATTGTTATGACTATCCCTTGATGACCTAGGAATTGCTCTGCAAGACATTAGCTATTGCTAGAGATGCTTGTTACCTGTTATTCCCTTTATTATATTTTGAACCATGACCACAAGCCTTTACCAAAAATAAGGGTATGAGTGTTTTAAAAGATAAAATGGGATTTTGGGAAAATAAAGGAAAGATATAGTCTGATGAGATGGACGGCGTTTTCTTTGTGAAATGCCACTAGTGTGCTGGTACCTTTGTGGTTGAGCATGGTTAGGAGATGTCCGTCTGGTCAATATAAGGATAAACTGAAGTGTCATCTTGCCTAACCCATTTATCGTACAAACACTCGACCATTGTGTGGGCAACGGCTTAGCATGAACCCCACTAGTTGTTCTGCTAGCCAAAAGGAGAGCGGGTGAGCAACGGGAGACCATGGAGAAGGAATACGATCTGTGTGAGTTATGTCCCGGTTATGACCTTGTTTATAGGTCATTAACCCCATGGTAGCTTCCGCGTTGGCTAGTTAGATTCAGCTAAGGTGGGTAATGGCTTTGTTAGGATCCGCCGTGACATTAAGGTGTTCGTAGTGCGGTACCCTACTTGTGGGTAAAGTGTACCACCTCTGCAGAGTGAAAAATCTATTCGAATAGCCGTGTCCACGGTATTGGACGCATTACGGCATGGTCACTTCAATAGATATCTTGGGATGATTGGTTTTGTGGCGTGAGTTGTTTTGAAAGTGCCCGGCAGTTGTGCAGTAAGCTATTGTGGATGTGGAGTCCGGTAGCAGTAAAACTAGGATCCTTTGTGTAGGATCAACCCCACTTATTATTTGATTACTATAAAAATGTCTTGAGAAAACTCTTTTATTAAACGAACCCTTGCATGTGTAAAACCTCGCTTTATCGCAAATGAACCCTAGCCTCATCCTTGATATACCCGTGCATGATCTTTATTATTTCCCCTCCGCGGGTGTGGTTGGACTTGTTGAGTACCTTTGTACTAACCCGATATATATATTTGTGGTTTTCTTTAGAGGAAGATCCGGACTTCGTTGTTGAAGACGTTGAATAGAGGTTGCGTCCGCACCCAACCTTGCCTGTGGTGTTAGCCCTCCGCAATATGCTTCTGCTAGCGTGTTACTCTGAGCCCGAGCTGGATCCCATGTGGGTCGTGCTTTGGTGTATCACCATAGCTGTTTTATTACTGATTATCGTTTGTATCGAGTGTCCGCCTCCTCGGAGGTTTGTACGGTAATGTACCATCTGATGTAATAAATGTGTATCAGCCTCCTGGGACTGATTTTTATATCACATTTAAGTCACCTCGGATGAGGGGACGCTTCAGGTGGTATCAGAACTGTAGGTTGGCCGTAGGACGCGACCCTTAAGACCAAGGACATTTTCTAAGCCATTTCCCGCTAAATCTTTCCCCACTTAACTCACCTTTCCACACGGCACTTACCTTTGGCCCTTGTCTGATTCCAGATGGCTGACAATGGATGGAGTGACGGGATCTGCCCCGCAGAGCCTAGCCTTCCGAGTTATTGCTACTCAGCCTGGGACGCGTCGGAGTTATGGACCCACCGGAGTACACCTACCGGGAGCACAACTTCAGAGGGACCCTTCGGTGTGACCTGATGATCTTCGTGGGAAAAAGCACACTTTACCCCGACGTGGATCCCTGGTTCATCTCCACCACTAGCTTTGGGTTCCCAGACACCTATCGAAAGGCTGCCCGAAAAGCCCTACGACGCTTACGCGTGGTCTATAGGCATCATCTTCAGCGAACTCCTATGGGATTTTTCCCACCTGCTGGAGGGAGAGGACGCTCATGGATTGCCCGGATGAGAGGATTAGGGAGGGAAGAAGAAGAACTAGAAGATACGGTTTCCCCACCTGTCCATTTACCTCACCGACCTAGACCGACTTTACAGCGAACAGACAAAACAACTAAAGCACCAAATCCGTAGGGCAGAAAAGGCAGAGTAAGAGTTGGAAATTCAATGCAGGAGAACAATAGAAGCTGAGGCTCAAGCTGAGAGTTCCCTAGCCTCCCTCCGAGACATATGGCGAAGCAACACTCAAGAAAGGGAATGTATCAAGGCGCACAGAAGAGAAGCTAGATTGCTGGAAGGAGAGCCCGAGGAAACCCATTGGGATAAGGGCACTCAGACCGAAGAGGAGGTATTGGAGCAATGTCTTCCGCCAAAAAAGCGATCTAACCGGATCGGGGAAGGATCCCCTTGGGGAGAGTAGGGTACCTAAGCTAGAGCTATCACCCTAGTAATAATGTATCCTTGGGAAATGTACCCGATCCTAATAAAGACCATCCACCCTTCTTGTACCCTACCACGTGTGCAAGGCTTGTTCACTCTACCTTTGTTTTCAGATGGCTGAGAATGGGTGGACCCAGGGTGTTTGCCAAGAAGAACCTGGTTTTCCCCGCCTTTTGATCAACTCCCTGGAGCGCCTCGGTATTACCGAGCGCCCAAGGTACTACAGAAGGGAGTACGAACACCTCGGTACTCTTCGCTGTAGGGTAGTTCTCTCCATCGCTAGAAGCACCCGCCACCCCGACATCGAGCCGTGGCGAGTGACTGCCACAGGATTTCAACATCGGGATGCCTATCCCTTGGCCATCAGGAGGGCTCTCCGTTACCTATGCCGGATCTTCGAGGAACACCTCATTCCCACACCAATGAGGCTTTTTCCTCCGGTCATCAGGATGCAAGTCTGGCAGGCCCGCATGAGGAATTTGGAACGGCGCTGCCATCAAGAAGACCTTTTGTACCATGTGGTCGCATACCTCGTCTCCTTGGATAAGCTCTTCAACGAACAAGCTCGAATCTTAAGGGAGCAAACCCACCGGGCCGAGCAAGCTGAGCTTGCAGTGAGGATGCACCAAATCCGGGTGGCTCAAGCCGAAGCAAGGACCACGGCCGCTATAAGTAGCGAAGCTGTCGCTCATGAAAGCCTCAGGCAGATCCAGGATCGGCGCATGCAAGAATGGACCAATAGTGGAACGCCCATCCCGGCAATCGGGGAGACCCAAGTCCTAATTGGAACACCCATCACAGGATGGGGAGGACTTTTTAGGACCCCGCAAGCTCCACCTGAAGGTGCCAAAAGGATAGCTGCAGCCGTAGAAGGAGGAGCTGTCGAACAACCCCGAGAAAATGGGATCCTCGAGGACGACGAAGAAGAGCTACTCATTCCACTGGAAGTGCACTCCGCCCCAGAAGACAACTCGCCCGTGAGTAGTATGCCTTAGGGGTGCCCCGGGGATGAAGCCGTCTCGGCCCCAAGCTTAGAGTTGTGCCTACTCATCTGTTGTGCCCTTTGTACCCGACTGTGTAATGCGTGTTTTGGCTGTAACCTCCCAAGTGTTGTACCCCAGCGTAATAAATAGAACTATTTGCACTTGATGCTGGTTAGTCTGTGCGATTGTCGGCAGTAGGTGGAGTCTACCTTTTCGAAAATACGCCAATAAAGTATCACTTAATTCCAAATCCAAGTCTCATAAGGGTTTTGCCCAATCCACAGATGGCCCCCAGGCGTAACAACAGGACCCCCCAAAAACAGACACATACCACTCCGAGTGCGGAGAGACAACAGGGTATGCAAGGACAAGCCCCCGGCCATGAAGGTTAGGAAGATCAGGAAGTGAGCCAGCAGGGAGGAGAAAGCCAAGTAGGAGCACGTCATGCCCCACCCCCACCGGCCATTGACCTGGTGCAAGTATTGAACAACCAGAACCTCCTACTGGCAGCTTTGACCAATGTCATCACCAACCCAAGGCCCCGTGAGCAGAGTACAAACGACAAACTGACGGCTTTTCTGAGGACCAAGCCACCCACCTTTGCAGGATCCTACAACCCCTTGGATGCAGATGACTGGCTGCGTACTATCAAGAGAAAACTCGAACCATTTGAGCATGGAGACCATGACAAGGTCCGTTTGGCTACTCACCAGCTCACTGGAACTGCCTTGGCTTGGTGGGAGAACTACTGTGCAGCTGCTCAGGATGCCTCCACTATCACTGGAAGGAGTTTGTGGATGAGTTCCGTCGCTATCACATCCCAGCAGCCACCATGAAGCGCAAGGCAGATGAGTTCCGTGAGCTGCAACAAGGCAACAAGTCCGTTGAGGAGTACACATACCAGTTAATAGAACTAGCTCGCTATGCACCAGAGGAGGTAGACAAGGATGAAAAGAAGCAGGATATGTTCAGAAAGGGGTTAAATGCAGAACTTAAGAAGCTGCTTTCCCCATGCATCTACCCAGACTTCAACACACTGATGAACATGGCTATCATCACCGAGAGAGCCATGGCAGAGGAAAAGAGAGACAATAAGCATAAGTTCGTAGAAACCAAGGCTCGCCAGCAGAACCGTTTCCAGAAACCGAGGCACTTTGGCCCTCCAGTGACTAAGTCCCAAGCTCCTATGCAGTATGGGACCCAGTCACAAGCTACCGGCTCTCAAGCCCCCAGCACCCAACTTAGACAGTTCAAGAGCCAGAACACCATGAAGGCCCCACAAAGCAATGCAAGCCAAGTTACTGCCAGCAGCAATGCCCGAGCATGCTTCAACTGCCGTGAGACAGGGCACTTCATTGCCAATTGCCCATATGCCAATAACAAGCCGGCAGCATCAGCCCTCTCCAACTCGGTGAATGGACCAAGGCCAGCTTTATCAGGAGCCAATCGTGTACCCATCCGCAATAACAATACCGGCAACAACAACCAACAGATGGGGCCGCCCCAGCAGTCCTTCGGACGAGCCCGCATCAACCACATCAACACACAAGAGGCTCAGGATGCTCAGGGCGTAGTGCTCGGTGAGTTTCTAGTCAGCTCAGTGATGGCAACAATATTATTTGATTCTGGAGCATCACATTCGTTCGTATCCTCAAGTTTTGTGGAAAAGCACAATATACCTACAGTACTACTAAAAACACCCCTATTAACCCGAACACCTGGAGGTGACATTAAGTGCCGACTGGGTTGTTCTCGGGTAAGGATCATTTTAAGTGGGGTAGAGTTCCTAGCAGACCTAGTAGTACTTAAGTCTAAAGGTATAGATGTGATCCTTGGGATGGATTGGCTAAGCCTGCACAACGGCCTTATAAGTTGTGCTGACAAGGTGGTACACCTAACCAACCCAACCCAGAAGGAGTACAAGTAACCTGCCATACTCGGGGAAGTGGACCGGACCCAATGGTTTTTAGTATGGAAGCTAAGTGCTTGGGAGAAGTTCCGGTAATAAATGAATACTTAGGTGTTTTCCCGGAAGAACTCCCGGGAATGCCGTCAGATAGGGATATAGAGTTTGTCATTGACCTTGTCCCTGGGACCTCTCCTATAGCTAAGAGATCGTATAGGATGGCAGCCTCTGAATTGGCAGAACTAAAGAGGCAACTGGAAGAGTTACGACAAAGTGGTTTCATTAGACCAAGTTCATCACCATGGGGAGCTCCGGTCTTGTTCGTCAAGAAGAAGGACGGGAGCATGAGGATGTGTGTGGATTACCGTGAACTAAATGAAGTCACCATCAAGAACAAATACCCCCTCCCCAGAATTGATGACCTCTTTGATCAACTGAAGGGAGCCAAGCATTTCTCCAAGATAGATTTAAGGTCAGGATATCACCAGCTCAAGATTAAGGAAAGTGATATTCCGAAGACGGCCTTCGTCACCCGCTACGGGCAATATGAGTTTACGGTGATGTCCTTTGGACTCACCAATGCACCTGCTTATTTCATGAACCTCATGAATAAGGTGTTTATGGAAGAGTTAGATAAGTTTGTCGTAGTTTTCATTGACGACATACTTATTTACTCTAAGAGTGTCGAAGAACATGAGCAGCACCTACGAGTGGTTTTGGGAAAGTTGAGAGCGCACAAGCTCTACACCAAGTTCCGCAAGTGTGAGTTTTGGCTTGAGAAAGTAGCATTTCTCGGACATATCTTGACCGCGGAAGGAGTAGCAGTGGACCCCGAAAAAGTCGAAGCGGTCTCCAATTGGTAGCAACCAACCAATGTTAGTGAAATCAGGAGCTTTCTTGGTTTGGCCGGATATTACCGGAGATCTATTGAAGGATTCTCCAAGATAGCCCGACCCATGACAGAGCTACTCAAGAAAGAGAAGAAGTTCATCTGGACCGAGTCATGTGAAAGAAGCTTCCAGGAGTTAAAGAGGAGACTGACAACCGCCTCGGTACTAACCTTGCCAGACATTCAACGGGACTTTGTCATTTATTGTGATGCATCCCGTCAAGGATTAGGATGTGTCCTTATGCAAGATGGGAAAGTAGTGGCATATGCTTCCCGACAACTCAAGCCTCATGAGCAGAATTACCCAACCCATGATTTGGAGTTTGCAGCCGTAGTACATGCCCTCAAGATTTGGAGACACTATCTGATTGGGAATAGGTGTGAGATCTACACAGACCATAAGAGCTTAATGTACATCTTCACCCAGCCAGATTTGAACTTAAGGCAAAGAAGGTGGTTAGAACTAGTTAAGGATTATAATGTGGTAATTCATTACCATCCTGGTAAAGCAAACGTGGTAGCAGATGCCTTAAGCCGGAAATCTTATGGACCTAAGGATGCCCACCTACAAGAAGAAATGGCACGATTAAATGTGCACATCGTCCCCCAGGGTTCCAGTCGCAAGTTGAGTGTTCAACCCACTTTGGAGGACAAGATCAGAAGGGCCCAAGGTTCAGATAAGGATTTAATGAGGATCCGCATGCATACTGGAGAAAACAAGGCACCGGATTTTAGAGTGGATGACAAAGGAACCTTATGGTACAAAGATAGAATTTGCGTACCTAAGGAAGGAGACTTCCGACAGACTATTATGGATGAGGCCCACAACTCAGCATATTCCATCCACCCAGGATCCACCAAGATGTATGTGGATATAAGACAAAAGTATTGGTGGAGTGGAATGAAGGCGGACATTGCAAGGTTCGTCGCCCATTGTGATACTTGTCAAAGAATCAAGGCCGAACATCAGAAGCCAGCAGGATTGCTGCAACCCTTACCCATCCCGGTTTGGAAATGGGATGAAATAGGAATGGATTTTGTAGTGGGTTTACCCAAGACACAGAAAGGACATGACTCCATATGGGTGATAGTGGACCGGCTCACAAAAGTCGCTCACTTCCTACCTGTACGAACCAATTATGGTGGAGAAAAGCTAGCCCGGCTCTATGTGGACAACATAGTGAAGCTGCATGGTGTGCCTAGCAGAATTGTTTCGGATAGAGGAACCCAATTCACCTCTAGGTTTTGGAAAAGTTTGCATAAGGCCATGGGCACCAAGTTGGATTTCAGTTCGGCTTATCACCCGCAGACCGATGGTCAAACAGAAAGGGTGAACCAGATTATGGAGGATATGCTAAGAGCATGTGTCCTTACTTATGGCAAGGATTGGGAACAAAGTTTACCGTATGCTGAGTTTTCATACAACAACGGCTATCAAGCAAGCCTGAGCATGTCACCATTTGAAGCTCTCTATGGGAGAAAGTGCAGAATGTGACAGTTCGTGTATTTGTAATGTTAGACATATATTTTGTTAGTGTGAAATATGTGTTTGCTTGTATAAAGCTTGTGTGTGTTTGTGTGAAGTTTTTGAAAATTTAAAGTGCAAGTAAAAAGGGCATTTTTGTAATTATAAAAAAACTAGGGTTGTTTTTGCAAAATGTATTGGGTTAGGGTAATTTCAAAATAAGTGAAAGGTGGTTTTGTAAACACGTTTTTCCTATTTTATGTCTTGTAAAAATAAATATTATTTATTCAAAAGTTTCGTTTGAAATGTGTATGTTGAAGTGTGTAAAAATTTTAGGTAAAATGGTAAAAACAAGGGTGTTTGTGTAATTTTATAAAAGTACAAGTCCTTTTATGCAAATGTTTGATTTACAAAAGTAACTTTAAGAGTTACTCAGGACTAAAGTGTAAAAGTGCAAGTCGTCATGACATGTCTATCCAATCATTATGACGAGTCTATCCCGTCATTATGACGTGTCATAAATACTTGCATTTAGGTCCTGAATTTTATAAAGTTTCATTCTTTAGGACAAAAGCAATACAAATCCGACTTTTATTCAAAAATTCACGTGTAAAAACATAAGTTTTGAGTTTTTGAACTTGAGCCCTAAAGCAATGTTGTAGAGTTTGAAAAACTGAACAACTTTCGTTTTGGTCATTTCTTCATTTGGGTTTTAAATCAACGGGAAATTTTATTTTACAGTGAGGCCCTTGCAGTTTTCTGTATTTACGCAAAGGTCCTTGGGGAAATCTGTTCACCCTTCTCCTCTAATTCTTTTCTCCCCTGGCGTCTGTGTCTTATCCCGTTCCCCAACCGGCAGCTCCATCCAAGTTCCACTTTGCTTCTTCCTCCCTCCCTCTGTTCACTCGGGCGGCGCCACAGGAGCAGGCAGCGGCCTCGACCGCGCGCAGAAGTGAGCGGCGCAAGCCGCCGGGCGGCGGTTGCGGCTCGGCCCAGGGTGGCTCGGGCGGAGGCCGGCTCCCAGGCGCGGAGCGTGCGGGCGGCCCCGGGCAGCGCGGCTCGGCTGCGGCTCGGCGTGGCCGCCAGGCGAACGCAGCAGCGGACGCGCGGGGAGCGGAGGCGCAGCGCGCGGTGCGGCCCGTTGTGGGCCCAGGAGCGAGCGGCGGCCGTGGGCGGCGCGGGGCGCTGCGGGCGCGGGTGAGCGGCTCTGCGCGGGAGCGCCCGGGCGCGCGCGCAGGGGCCCGTGCGGCGGGAGCTGGAGCGTGAGCGGTGGCGGCGCGCAGGCCAGGCGACGGCGGGCGCAGGCGAACTGGCGCGGTGCGGGTCGCAGGGAGGCGAGCCTGAGCGGGCTGGTGGCGCAGCAAGAGCAGGCGCAGCGCGCGGGGGCGGCTCGGCTAGAGTGCAGCAAGAGCAGGCGCAGCACGCGGGCGCCAGCAGAGCCAGGCAACGACGCATGGTGGCGTTGGAGCACGGAGACAGTACCAGGGGACGGCGCCGGGCTTGGATGGAGGAGAATGGCAAAGGACTGGTGGCACAGGGGCTCGCTGCGGTTGGTGAGAGAGCTGCGCGGACGGGTGGAAGGCGTGGAGCAAACGCGTGAGCGGCACGCGAACCAAGCGGCGCTGGGGCGAGGCTCGCAACGTGGCGGCACGGATATGCTAGATGCGAGCGACCCCGAACGAGCAATGGCGTGCAGGACGCGTGCGAGCGCAGCAGGTGCAAGACCCGGGTGGAGGCGAGCAACCCGGAGTGAGCAGTGACGCGCGAAGTGGCCCAAGCGCGCGGTTGAGGCAGCAGGCGTGCGCGGCAACGGCACAGGAGTGATTCGTGGGCGATGCCGAGCGAGTGGCGCAAGCATGCGCGTGGTGGCGCGTAGGAGTTGGCGGTATGGACAGTTGTTGAGCGGCCGGAGCAGAACGAACCCACGGGGCACGAGCAAATAGTGTTGGAGTGCGACGTGTCGAGCAACGGCACGCGCAGGAGGAGTTGCGATGAAGAGCTTCTGCGCGCGATGCAGGAACGCGGTGGCGTCGACCCTGTTTATGCCACGGAGATCTCTGAGTGGTACAGGTTTGGCCGTGTCGAAGACGAAGCCCAGGTGTTCGACGAAATGCCGATACGCACGGTGCTGAAGGACACGAGGGTTCTGCTGTTGGACGAAGCGTCAAGGGTGCAAGGCACCGTTGGGCTGATGTAGCTACGGCGTGAAGGGAGAACACACGCGGTGCAGGAGGACTATGCAGAGTATTGACAAGCAGGGCAACGACATGCAGAGCAGCGGCGTACAGCGCATGGCAGTGTTACCGCTGGGCGAGCTCAAGTCACGACCGAAGTGGTGTACAGTAGAGTCGCGCGTGGAAAACGTCGGAGGCCGTCGAGGAAAAGGCAATGGACGAAGTCAGGCGGCACTGCAGACTGCTCGTGGAGGATTTAGAGGTGGCCAGGTGCGAGTAGACCTCGATCCTAGCGGAGGCGGAGAAGCACTTATGGCGCGGCAAGTCAGAAGGAGGAGTTGGCCAAGCGAATCAGTTCGGCTCCATCGTCTCGTCCCAGAATCCACGACTCCAACAGTTCGCATCCCTCGCGGCTCACTCAACCGCTATCACCACGAATCACCTCGGAGATTACCCCTTCGACCATCTTCCACCCACGGCAACCATTTCCCAACAGACTTCTTCGTCACCCACAGAATCTCGTCATCGTCGAGCTTTTCTCTTCGCCGATCCTGTTCGCCACGGGAATTCACCTTTTACCCGTTCTTCCTCCACATCCGAAATTACCTCAAGGTTTGCCCTAACCTACTAAATCTTCTTAATGCCGGCGATTCCTTTGCCGGAATATCGCCATTAACTTCCTGTTATCTGTTTTCCCGGACCAGGGACTTGATTGCTATGTTTTAGAAAGTTCTAGGGTGTCCTTTGTAAAATTTTCAAAACTTTCTTTATTTCAAATCAAGGAACATTTACAAGTTTGTGTTATGCTCTTGAATTGAAAATCTTGATCTGTGGTCTAGGTTAAATGTTAGGGAATGAATGCTTTGTTTGTACCATATATTGTATGCATGTGTTTTAGCTGAAAGATAAATCATAGAATGTATGTCTCAAGTGGAAAAGTGTGGTAATTAGTTAATACATCACACAAACGCTCATATCCCTACCATCAAGACATTGTTCTCGTCTTGATTGCAACCTTCTTAAGACCCTTTTTCATATAAGGATTCCTGTTAGTCCATGTGTATCTGCTGCTTAGCTAATACATCTCGACAACTATGCTTCAGTGTCAGGTCATCAACCCAACCGCTAAACATCCGTTTCCTTTGAGTTTAGAATACTTCTGTGTAACAGTTATCAGCCGATGCATTTCTTTTGGTATGCTTCTACCATCGGCTGGTTAACTGATACGATGGTTATCTTTCTAGTATCGGCTATTGCCGATACAATTCTTTTGTTCTGTCCTACATCGACTGCACAGAGACGATGTATCGAAAAGACACCCACAATCTTAGGGTCCTTGCTATCAGCCGATCCAAGCCGATTCTAGTCGTTTTCCGTATCGGTCAAATATGGCCGATCAATCCTTAGTTTCCCCATCCTTGTCCACATACTCCTATCAGTCGATTTATCGACTGAAAGATCGGATATATGTCCACATAACCTACTATTTTTATTACACTGCAACCTATATCTATTTACGTATTCTATGCATTAAGTTCTTAGGAATTGCTTGAAACCCTAGTTGCATTCTCCTAGGAACCAATGTGATGGATACTAGTATTTGAGTCCGACTAGCTGCTAAGCTATAGGGCCGGTAGAAGTCGGGTGATTTCCTGTCACTCGCGCGATATAGGAGTTGTAATGTTTACATTCCTGTTACCACTATAAGGATACCGGACGGGAGTCTTGTAAGGTATCACGGTTGAGGTGATACCCCGTCTGTGTTGTTGAATCTGTTAAGGTCGCAGCGTGTGGAAGTGCGGGTTAAGTGTTTGAAAGTACTAACCACATGCCGCGAAATATGGTAAGCGGTAAGCCTAGTAACCAATCAGCCCGAGGAGTGGACATACCTCCCACCACTCGTCTTGCTTCTTCTGGTTACTTATGTTCGACGTGTGGGAATACGTGTTGCAAGGGCAACCAGGAGTACGGGTTTTGTAGTCGCGCTACAGACGTACGTCCTGCACTTTGGAAGTGCGTATGGTCCTGCAGTCGCTTGTGGTGGACCTGTCCACGAGTCGGAATGAAAGGCAAATGGTTGCTTCGGAACGACCTTATGGTGTTCCAAGCGTGTGAGTTAGGTTTACCTTGCAAGGTTGAATTTCGATTCAGGAATCGTCCGCCTCTCACGATGCATGAGACTGCTTACCCCCTTTTCCACATTGAGTAATAAGAGCAATCATATGATTATCAAAGATGATGTTTGACCAAAGATTCTACCATGATTGAATAGCTATAGGTGCTCATTTAGAATGAATAATCACATAGAACTTGAAAGCTAAAAGTTGACATTAAGGATCTACTCTTTGATGCTTTTCAGCTGAAAACTCTACCCAGAGCTAAAAGCCTTCATAAGTCTAGTTACATGGCTAAGTATACCATCACCGGGTAAGCCTTGCTGAGTATTAGTATACTCAGCCTTGCTAGTTTTATGTTTTTCAGGTAAAGCCTTTGAAGACCCTACTCTTGCCCTGTCATGGCCCTATGCTCTTCCAGAAGATTGGTCCGAGGAATGGGATCCGTCCCCGGCCAATACTGATGATCTCGAGTGATGTCGTGTCAGGGCTTAGCATGACATCCGTCTTGGCGACGTGTTGTAATTGTCGCGTATGTTTTCCGCTGCCAAAAACCATAGCTTTAACGGTGTGTAATCTTTTCTCTGAATTTGAAACTTCGTGTTTCTTTTGGAAACTCTTGTAATGTAAGTCTCTGAGATGTAAAATATGAGGGTGATTGTATCTCTGGACTCACCTTCGTGTGAGGTAACCTTATTTGATCCTATGTATCGGTGGTTTATCGGGACGTTACCCGACAGGCCAAGGGATTATACCGTTTGAAGCACGTTGGAGCCCTTGGATGTGGACTCGCGTACTTGAGCCGGTATAATTCAGGTTGGTTCTGCCACACAGAACCCCCTTGATGTGGTCAGAAGTTGGAGAGCGTGCCCTAGTTGGACCTGCACTCATAAAGGAGGCGGAAGAAAGAGTGGCCGAAATTAGAGGGAAACTGAAGGCCGCCCAATCTCGACAGAAGAGTTACTCAGACAAGAAGAGGCGAGAAGTAAGCTTCAATCCAGGAGACTTCGTCTATCTCAAGGTTTCACCTATTCGAGGGACTCGAAGATTTCAGGTACGTGGGAAACTAGCCCCTCGGTACGTTGGACCGTACCAAGTACTGAAGAAAATTGGAGCTGTGGCATACTGTCTAGAGCTACCAGAAGGAATGGCTGACATACACCCAGTATTCCATGTATCCCAACTGAGAAGATGCCTGAGGGTACCCGAGAGAGAATGGGTGCCGGAAGAAGAAATAGCCTTACAGACAGATCTTCGGTACCAGGAAGTACCTGTCAAGATTTTGGACACTGTCATAAAAAGAACAAGAAACTCTGAAGTACGGATTTGCAGAGTTCAGTGGAGCAGACACGGAGTGGAAGAAGCTACATGGGAACGCGAAGATGCCCTGAAGAAAGAGTTTCCCCATCTATTTAGGAACCAGCCGAATCTCGAGGACGAGATTCATTTTAAGTGGGGTAGGTTTGTAACGCCCGCGTTTTTACCTTATTTAAATTACAGTACAAATCACTCGTTAAAAATAATTTTCAAAACTTTTTCGTCGTCAAGCTCAAATCATTCCCAAATCTTTTACCGCCCAAAGCTCCTAACCACCCAAAACGTTCCTGACGTTTCGCCGTCTGACATCCAAAATTTACCGCCGTCCTTTCTCTGTTCCTCTGTGCGCGCCGTGCCGCGTGGTCAACCCCGCGCTCGCGACCGTCGCCGCGAATTCCGCCGACGCACCCCCCTCCCTTCCTTTTTCCCCCTGTTTCTCTTTTTCCCCTTTTCTCTTTTCCTTTTTCCTTCTCCTCCTCTCACTTCCCTTGCACGCGCAGCACGACGCCGAGCACAGCTCGACGCCGAGGAGAGCTCGACGCCGAGCGCCCGGCCACCACCACCCCCCCACTGGCGACCTTCACTGGCGCTGCCTAACTTGGCCCCTCCTCTGCGCGCGCCGTGCCCCCTTGCCCGCCTCGGCGTTCGCGCTTGCCCCTGCGAGCCGCGGCGGAGCAGAGCTGGCCGCCGCGCATCACCTTGCCACTGGCCGCCCCCCCTGCGCAGCGCATCCCCCAGGCCACCCCTCCCCGCTACGCGCCACCGCCCACCCTGCGCTGTGACGACCCAGCGCCGCCGCCGCCCCCACCGCCATTACTGGCCGCCTCCGGAGCTCACCGGCCTCCATCGCGCCCCCCTCCTTCCCGCCCTCGCCGGCCTATAAATACCCCCACGTCGCGCCCCGCCACCACCACAACCTCCACCGCCGCCCCTAGCCCCCCTCCCCGGCCCTGCATCGCCGCCACCGCAAGAGCCTCCGCCCGCCGCTGCTGGCCACCGTGGGCAGGCCGCGGTGCGCCACCCCAGCTCGTGGTGAGTAGAGGAATAGGTTCCCCTTGCGCCCCTCTCCGTTTTGCCCCTGCCCCCGGCCGCCGCTGTGCTCTGGAGCCGCCGGAATTGGCGCCGCCGCCGGCGCCCGTCCCCCTCCTCTGTTCCAGGCAACGGGAGGAGGAAGAAGGGCAACTTTGCCCTGAGCCCCCTGCCCATCTGCCTATTTCATTAAGAGCCCTCCCTCTCTTTAATCCCTTTTTTTCAAATAAACCCCATGTTCGCTCTATTTAGGAAATGAACCCTTCCACTACACAAAATAATTACGGATAAGCCCCTGACCCTTTTCAGAGTACCCTAGGTATTCCCAGAAATTCTAATCAAGCCCTCCCCTCCCAACAGTAATTACAAATAGGCCCTTGGACCCTTATTCATTCCCTAAACCCCGTTCGGCCTATTATTTCATGCGCCAAAAACCTTCCGTTTGCCCTGAAACTTTACCACACCATTCCTAACATAATGTCGGCCATGCCATCAAGAAATCTCCCAAAAATATTCTTTCTACCATTGTTTCTCAAGTTATCCCTGATTCGGGCTCGAAGATAAAACCTTTAATTCTTTTTCTTTATTGTATGTTTGTTTGTGTGCGCCGTAGATCACGAAGTGACCAAGGGAGAACCCATCGACGAGCAGTACTGCGAGCAAGAGCCCGAGGACCAGTACCGCGAGCCCGAACCTGAAGGACAGTACCTCGATCAGGACTTCCCGGAAGGCTTTGTGAATGGCAAGTCCAATCCCATCCTTTGATGCATATTTATCCCAGTGTTACAAACGCAACCTATTGGCCTGTTTTATAAAATGCATCGTTTTATTGCAAGACATGGTTGGATAGCCACCCCCTGATTGTTATGACTATCCCTTGATGACCTAGGAATTGCTCTGCAAGACATTAGCTACTGCTAGAGATGCTTGTTACCTGTTATTCCCTTTATTATATTTTGAACCATGACCACAAGCCTTTACCAAAAATAAGGGTACGAGTGTTTTAAAAGATAAAACAGGATTTTCGGAAAATAAAGGAAAGATATAGTCTGATGAGATGGACGGCGTTTTCTGTGTGAAATGCCACTAGTGTGCTGGTACCTTTGTGGTTGAGCATGGTTAGGAGATGTCCGTCTGGTCAATATAAGGATGAACTGAAGTGTCATCTTGCCTAACCCATTTATCGTACAAACACTCGACCATTGTGTGGGCAACGGCTTAGCATGAACCCCACTAGTTGTTCTGCTAGCCAAAAGGAGAGCGGGTGAGCAACGGGAGACCATGGAGAAGGAATACGATCTGTGTGAGTTATGTCCCGGTTATGACCTTGTTGATAGGTCATTAACCCCATGGTAGCTTCCGCGTTGGCTAGTTAGATTCAGCTAAGTGGGTAATGGCTTTGTTAGGATCCGCCGCGACATTAAGGTGTTCGTAGTGCGGTACCCTACTTGTGGGTAAAGTGTACCACCTCTGCAGAGTGAAAAATCTATTCGAATAGCCGTGTCCACGGTATTGGACGCATTACGGCATGGTCACTTCAATAGATATCTTGGGATGATTGGTTTTGTGGCGTGAGTTGTTTTGAAAGTGCCCGGCAGTTGTGCAGTAAGCTATTGTGGATGTGGAGTCCGGTAGCAGTAAAACTAGGATCCTTTGTGTAGGATCAACCCCACTTATTATTTGATTACTATAAAAATGTCTTGAGAAAACTCTTTTATTAAACGAACCCTTGCATGTGTAAAACCTCGCTTTATCGCAAATGAACCCTAGCCTCATCCTTGATATACCCGTGCATGATCTTTATTATTTCCCCTCCGCGGGTGTGGTTGGACTTGTTGAGTACCTTTGTACTCACCCGATATATATTTGTGGTTTTCTTCAGAGGAAGACCCGGACTTCGTTGTTGAAGACGTTGAATAGAGGTTGCGTCCGCACCCAAACTTGCCTGTGGTGTTAGCCCTCCGCAAGATGCTTCTGCTAGCGTGTTACTCTGAGCCCGAGCTGGATCCCATGTGGGTCGTGCTTTGGTGTATCACCATAGCTTTTTTATTACTGATTATCGTTTGTATTGAGTGTCCGCCTCCTCGGAGGTTTGTACGGTAATGTACCATCTGATGTAATAAATGTGTATCAGCCTCCTGGGACTGATTTTTATATCACATTTAAGTCACCTCGGATGAGGGGACGCTTCATATATTGAATTGGCTTATTGATTACATAGCAAGTTCTCATTATTATCAGATATGTGCGCTTTGTTTAAATGGTTAGATCTGATCTGATACTGGAAGACAATCGGCTCTTTACAGCCGATATCGGGGATCACCCGATGAGTCGATCACGGCTCGGACTAACTGAAATCACTTCTACACCTTCCTGATCAGGTACAAGGTTAGATGGCACGCCTAGCAACCTAGACGCCAGGTCGTGTGCCGGATCCTGGGCCGTTGACCGAGGGACCGGGGCCCACCAGCAGTCCCGGGAGCCTCCCGGCTCCTCGTGTTGCCTGTCGCTGCTCGCCGGTGGGTTTTGACCGACAACATGTGCTTAGTCGTGTCTGACAAGTTCTCGAGCTCTTTGTAGTCGAGTACTACAGGCTTCCGAGTACTTCTGAAGGCGTCTTCGAGTTCTTCCGAACTCCATCTTGAAGGTGTCTTCCGAGTACTTCCTTAGCTACATCAAGGCTATGAGGTGCTCATGCCCCGAGTAGTTTTCAAGTCTTCTTTTATATGGGTTGCCATGAAACGTGCACTCCATATGGAGTGACCCCCGAGTCTTAGATTGAATTGAAGAATCAGGCTGAGGGTCAAATTAATCTTGAATCTTCTACTCTTATCTTCTAAAAATTTAAAAATAAGTCATTGATGACACGTGTCCCGCAACCCCCAAGCCTTGAATCCAAATCTCAAGGTTTGGAAAAAAGGATCCAACGAGTCATGGCATGGATTGCGTAAAAAAATTAAGAATTTGAGTTGACGGTTAAAATAGAAAAATTAGCTTAGAAATTCAATAACCTCTTTTTCGGATGACATCCCTGAAAAAATGGTTAAACAAATAACTTCCCCAAAGAGATCCTAAATACCGCTCAAAATAAATCTTATCCCAAGATGAACTCTTCAGCTTCTGCATAGTGATACACCGAGTTGTTTCCTGTGCCCAGCCCCAAGCATGGGAGCCAGACGAGCCACCGAAAGCATGCTGAGTGCCCTGTTGCGCCCAGCCCCCGAGCACGGGAGCTAGACGAGCTGCCGAAGGTACGCCGAGTGCCTTGTCACGCCTAGCCCCTGAGCATAGGAGCTAGACGAGCCACCGAAGGTACGCCGAGTAGCATAAGTACCGGCCAAGTCAGAGGAGATATGCCACATGGTTGGTGGTGCTAGCCCCCGAGCCTGGGGGTCGGCCGAGTCGCTGCTAGCACGCCGAGTGGTCTGGGCCAACGAAGTGATGGCCATGTACGGTAGCTCTCAGGAGCATACCTCACCAAGCGGCATGATCCAGGTCTGGTCCCCTGCAAGATAAACATAAAAATATATTGTAACTGATATACATGATTTGAGTCAGGAGTGAATTCCAGCATTGTAAAATGCATGTAAAGTTTTTCGCATCTTGCTCTTACTAAGTCATATAATTTCCCCGGGTAGGTAGCCTATTAGGTTTAAGCACCTGATCCCTGATAGCCGTAGCCCATAGCGTAGAGAGCATGGCCGCATGCACGCGTAGGAACATAGGCGTACTGAAGAGTCGAGGTCTCATGGATTAAAGCGTGAGCTACTCGAGTATTTTAGTGACCGTTAAGAGAAAACTAGAGCAGTGGGCGCCGCGTGAAAAAAAATGCTCATGGAGCGCATATTATACACCCGTTAGGTGTAGTTCAGACTACAAGCCTAGAGCTGCATGAATAGTCGGGAACGCAATTATGGTGTGGCCGCGGAGGCACATGGTTAATATCCAGAGATATAAAAAATATTAAAGCATGACTTAACTTGATTCGTAGGCAATTTGTCGATGGAGCCGTAGCGCTCGTCGATGAAGCCACGATGGTTTGTTGATGAAGCCCGACTAGTCGGAGTCGATTCTGACTAGTTATTGACAGTGTGAGGCCTGTTACAGACTAGTTTTGTAGTCGAGATAAGTAGTCGAAGCAGTCGTCGGTGGGTCACCGAGCTTCTTCGCGAAGTTGAAGTAGTTGTAGCATGATCCTTGCTGGTAGCTTCCATGTAGTAGTCAGAGCAGTCGTCTCTGATCTTGAGCAGGCGATCCAAGTCCTCCTCCAATGTGCGGAGGAACTCAAATTGCATGGAATCGTGGTAGATAGGAGCCGTGTTGCGTAGCCCAAATAGGAGTTGGTTACACTCTTCCCTAGATTGGATTGGATTCGACCCGAGAAGTTCTGGTGCAACACGAGTTGAAATTGCGTAAAGAACAGACTCCTCCTCGATCTCCTTAGGTAGCAGCATCTCATCAAGGTTGTCAATGAACTCGTCAAGATCGCTGCGTCGAGTTGCTGCAGATGTCTCCGGCTCCCTGGAGTCGGTTAGATGGCTGTTGAAGCCACCCGAACTATTGGTGATGTAGATCCAGGAGCCAAAAACAAAGGTTGTGCCCTCATCGAGCACAACGCTGGTGAAGTTGAAAGATGCCATCGAGTTCTCCGGTGGATGCTCGATGAACACCCATACCTAGCGTGACAGTTGTCGGTGTTTAACCTGCAAGCCCACCGAGGGATAACCCTGAGGTGGTAGATTGTAGGTGGGGTGTCGCCAAGATCAGAACTCGAAGGTGCAAAGAACATGGAATTTAAAACAGGTTCGGGCCGCAGTATGTGTAATACCCTACGTCCCGTGTGTTGGTTTGTATTGCCTTAGATGACTATTGCTTGTTGATGCTTTGAAGGGGGTCCCTGCCCGCCCTTATATAGTCCGGGGGGACAGGGTTATATGGAAATTCTAGCCCGATACTAGCTTAGGAGTCCTACACGAGTACTACTCATGTATTTTTGTTCTGTTCCGACTAGTCCTACTCCTGTACGAGTAGTTACAATTGATGTAGGGTGGGGTCATGTCCCATCCCTTATCTTAGAAAAAGTACGCCATGTACATAGTCGCATGGCTCTTGGTCTGACAATCCCTAGGTAGGCTAGTGATAAAAACACTGACAGTTAGCGCCCACCGCGGGGCAGATCGACGAGATCATTGGGCGAGCTTGAAGGACCTCATCTTCAAACTACATCGACTTCGTGAGGACGCTTGGTGACCCGCCGCCAACTTCTTCGACTTCGTGAGGACGCTCGGCGAACCGCCGCCAACTACTTCGATTACTCATTTCGACTAGAAAACAAGTCGAGAACAAGCCTCACACCATCAATAACTAGTCGGAATCGATTCTGACTAGTAGGGCTTCATCAACAACTGTCACGGCTTCATCGACGACCCCCACGGCTTCGTCGACAATCGACCATCAATCAAGCTAAGTCACTTATCACTACTACAGAATATGGTTTTAGTAACACCAACTTGTGTTACGATAGCTCAATAAAAGTGTTACTAGGTCTCTTGGTAACACTTCTTATTAGTGTTCCTATTTACGATGTTACTATAGCCTAATCTATTAGAACAAAATATATGTGTTCCTTTACTTCCCAAAAAGTGTTACTACTCTGTAACACAATTAGTGATCTAATGGAACACTTATCAAGTGTTACAACATTTATCTTTTGCAACATATTTTTTTAGCTTTAGTAACACTTCCACATTGTGATAGAGAACATGTTTGGAAAAAGGAACATATGGTTCTTAACACATGTTTTACCTATTGTAACATATTCCAAATTTCAAAAAAAATTATTATTACACATTGCATATGACAAATAATGTTGACATTATTTTTTTGGATTAAGCATGACATTTCGCACAATCATACAACCTGTAATTTTTAATAATCAGAAGGTACATTGATTGTAGAAAGGAAACAAATATATATAGTATACATAAAAGTATACATGTAGAGAACAAATGTTGCATTGTAGCGAAGTGTACAGAGTCTATACATTGGAAAGGAAAATTTAAGATTATCTAGGAATCCTGAAATTCATTGTTTCCTGATCCATTCTTGAATGCATCCAAACATAAGAATTCAGTCATTGATCATTTCAACCTGCATTCAGAAATATAGCTTTAATATGTATCATTTCAAACTGCATAGAGATTAAGCTAGTTGTAATATTATATATTTTAAAAATTAACTATATCACAGACAACTCGAAGGCCAAGCAATTGATACTCCTTTGGCACGATCGTAAGATCATTATAGATTGCAAGTACAAGCATATGCATATAACCTACAAACATCAGCTAGGCAGGAAGTAAATGCATGTTATTATGATACTGGCAATGCCTAGTAACCTCAATTGCAAATATCAGCTAGGCAAGATGCAAACAGCAGAACAATCATGAATTATTTCAATACCACAAGGTATCCATGGATACTTGCCAGCAGTATCCAGAGGGAAAGCCACGAGCACAATCAAGACCAGCAACTGGCATAATTAAATTATCCTTTGAGTTAGCACAAAAGAAATTTGAAACAATATCGAACTTAATATAACACCTCACCGAGCATGCTGTTTTCATTGTTCATATAAGCAGAGTTCGTTAATATCCATATGGCACTTGATAGAAAGTAGAGCAGTGGTAGTCATATTTACCATGTCATTTGAAAGAAGGCTGACCAAATTCGAGGTAACCTTTTGCTGATAGGCACCTGAAAGATGTCCCTTATCAGTCAAATCTATTTTTAGTGATACCCACTACATTATGTGTTCTCGTTTACTCAGTACACCCTAAGGTTAGTTCGCCAATGACCATATATGACACCACCATCAAATAAACCCTGCATTGAAAGGAATGGCTGCAATATCTTTTCTCAAACATGGCAATTGTATAGTCATGTAGCAGGCAATATGGAGAAAGTCTTTTGATCTAACTTTGAAGACAGACGCACAGTTGGTAGTAACCATTTTAATTCGTAAACAGAGAAGTATCACCAAGCTTGCAGTACAGAACAAGGTTAATCTAAATAAAATTCTTGCCAACCAAAGTGGCTTCACAAATGATGAACCTTGCACCTGCAGTGTAGGACAGTGTTCACTTGTAAGTATAATTTATGGAAACAATGAAAAGGAATAGGTAGTTGTAGTGGAAATCATACATATATAAGCGACCAATTTCATGATTAGTTCAGCACAAAGATAATGCAACACAATATATCTCTGCAATCTGCAGCTTGTGAGAGAACCCAAAAATCTTGATAGTGTAAATTTTGATCTTGCACATATAGTCAGTCTTGTATACTAATCAATTAATTATCACATTTTATAAACATACTACGGATCCTTAGCAGAAAATCAGCCCAACGCTTTTAGATTACATACTCCAATTCCAAGTCTAATTGTACAACAAACTCAATAAAAACTTGAAAAACTATAAAGAAATACCTAACAAGTGCCGAGTCGTTCATCCCCGCCTATCAATCTATCATATCTTCATCAACTGTAGGAAGTGAACCTGAGCCTACATACACAAGTGAGTTGGAGTGTTAGACATTTGAAAAGAATTAGGCAAGCAATATGCAAAATAAAATTAATTAGTGAAAAATGGTAATCGGATGCAACATACCACCTGCACCATGTGGATGCAATGGACGCAGATTTATTCAGCATAATGGGGCATAAATAATCACATAAGTCAATTTCTCCAATTTTAGCAGAAAAAATGAATATGCATTGCAAGATTGGCCGATTGGGGAAGGTAGAATCAAACTGACCTGTTTGCCTACTGGCTTGCTGCCTCTGCCGTCCGGCCATCCGCCCGCCTGCATTGCGTGCTGGACTGCTGTCTGCTGGTGCTTGGTGGAGCTGGCCGCCTGGCGGCCTACGTGCGTCGGGCCGCCGCGCAGCGCACCCGAGCGGCCAGGACACCGCGCAGGGCAGCGCACGCGCCGTGCGCCCGAGCCGCCGGGCTGCCGCACCGCGACCCCTGTGCCCGAGCGGTCGGCCGTCTCGCCCCCTCGCCGGTTGCGAGGTCACGCCCCTCGCTCCCTCGCCCATTGGCCGCTCGCCGCCCGCCAGCAGCCAACGGTTAGGTCTGGGCGAGTCCACGAGTGGGCGACTGGCTCCGGGGAGCGCGCTCGGCCTTAGAGGAGAACCGAGATGAGCTGTCGGGCTTTGCTGGGCCGCGAGTGGTTGGCCGCGAAGGCATGGATGAACGTTGGGCTGGCCGACAACTAGGGTCAATCCATCAAATATTATTCACTGGGCCATGAAAAATTACAGAGGGTACAAGAGCTTTTTAGGGCCACGGCTGGCCCTAGGTCCAAATCCACCCCCGTCAACTACCATGTGCATGACGTTGAGTGTCACTGATGGTGCTGTCATATGAAGTGCTAAGCCGAGAGAAGGATGATTAGTGCTGGTTTAATTTGTTAATGTATTAATTGCACAATTTGAAATATAAGGGATGTGTTTCGTTCCATGAATTCATATTTAATTTCTTTTATAATTAAACATCACAATTAATCATTTATTATGAATTTAGTAGCCTAGCAGCGTCAGCAGTCTGAGCTATTGCTGCATTGATGCCGGAGCACATGGCCCAGCTGCTCGGCCCGCGTGTGCCAGATGTAGCGCTGCAGCGGCAGGTGCACATGCCCACCAAGACGTGTTTGATGTCAGCAGATGAGGTCAGCACCATTCTAACCATTTTTGTAGTTTTTTTGTGAGTGATGTATCTTTCTCGTCCGATCTTCAAACTGAAAAAAATAGTCACAATAGGGACCCACATAACTAGACGGCAATATATAGATCCTTCCATAATATGAATCACGTTATTAGTTGGCCTGAAGACTACACACCATATTTACATTCCTAAGTTGGACCACTGTTGCAAACTGTCATAAATAGAATGATTCAATAAGAAATATCTCCAGAGTCATAAGGTATTCGTCAGTCTGATCATGGCCATATGTGTTATATATAGTGGGCATAGATCTTTGTATTACTTCAGTTGTAACACTATTTTGTATGTGTTACGACATACTACCATAGCTGTAACAGTTTAGGTGTAACATTAGTTTTGTGTTACTATAATTGTTATCTGTAACATAATTTTATAGTTTGTTACAGTCTTGTTCCACTACGTGAAAACATGTATATTGGTAACGGGCATAGATGACCTTTGGTCACGGGCAAAGCGCCGTTACCGATCTAGCGTTATAAATAAGTGAACAAAGGTAACGGGCAATTGCCCGTTACTGATAACACGTGTTTGTAACGGGCATCTAACAAAGACCGTTACCAGAGGTAGTTACCGGTCATCCTAAATGGCTGTTTCTCTAGGCCCACAGGGACCTTTTGTA
Source organism: Panicum hallii (assembly GCF_002211085.1). Classification (NCBI taxonomy): domain Eukaryota; kingdom Viridiplantae; phylum Streptophyta; class Magnoliopsida; order Poales; family Poaceae; genus Panicum; species Panicum hallii. The sequence goes on along the minus strand of NC_038045.1, from coordinate 34,423,524 downwards.
ACGGGCACAGACACGCAGCCCGTTACAGAAACCAAAGAAACGTAACGTTCTTTTGCATGCTACCCGTTACAAATATATTTTTCCACGTCTCTTTCTGGGCCCACTGGTCAATAGTTGTAACGGCCTGTAAGTAATGCCCGTTACCTTTAAGAAGTATCCGTAACGGTCCGTAAGTTAAGCCCGTTACAAATGTTACATGTAACGTGCCCTGAATCGAGACCCGTTACCTTTGGACCATATCTGTAACGTTTCTTTCAATATGTATCGTTCTTTAGTTAACGCCCGTTACTCTCTGATCTCATATAGTATCGTGCTTTAGTTACCGCCCGTTACTCTCTGATCAGTTGTTGTAACGTGCTTTAGTTAACGCCCGTTACCTATACGTAGGCCACCCCTACAGTAACCAGATTTTTTTTCTGGCTGCATCCTGGTACCAGCCAGGTAGCCACCAGATCATTGGCTGCATCCTGGAACCAGCTAGGATTTGGCAGCCACCAGCAAGTAGACATAACAAATACATTCTCATCGCATATATACACAAGCAAGTAGATATCACGAATATACACAAGATCACATCATTCCTCATCAGACATGCAACAAGTTTGAAGCCCTGAATGCAACAAGTTTCAAGTTTCTGGCTAACAATGAACTCACGGTGCATCATAAATAGAAGGCGCTATAGAAGTTGCCCTTTGGGTCGAGGGTCTCCTTAAGAATGAACTTGCACAGCATCTCCCGGACCGGCTTTAGATCTTCTATAGAAACTGTTAGGGCAACTTTGAAATCCTGCAAAATACAATCATTATGAGAATACAAGTACAAATCAGTTTCTAAAATCAAATGGAGAATATGAGCAGAGACAAGGCTGAGCAGTATATACTTACAGCAGCCTTTTTCATTATAGGTATGTCACTGACTAGTTTTAGCATATTGAATGCCACATAGAATCCACACAAAAAGGTCCCCGATGGCTGTTGAGCGCACTGCAAGAAGGTACCAAAATGATAAGTTAATGCAGTAACCAAATAGGTATGAAGGGACCATAAAAAAACCTCAGTCTTACATTAACATCTATCCTGTGCGTGAGTTTAGGTTTGGTTTTTGGCTTTTTCTTATTTGCTTTCATCATTTCTTCCATGCGCGCATCAAAGGCCCTGCATGATCAGCAATACCGATTAGAAACATTAAGAGATTGATTTTTCGTGAACAAAACCTACAATATACTGACCAGTTCACAATATGTCGGACGTCCGTGAACTTTCGACCGGGAAATAGTTTAGCAAAATCTAAATACCAAACCTCTTTGTACTTCATAGAGATGATCACTGTTACCCAGTGGCCACCGGTGTTGTAGGCACCCACCACATAGTCGTTCTTCATAGCATTTTTAATTGCTTGTGTTACAGTGCTAGGCTGGTGAGAAATCACTGTGGCGGTGAAAACCTGTGGGTCCAAAAACCCAACACTGCACTGCATCTCTGCTGCATTCTGCATCATTTTCCTACAAATAATCCAATTGTTAGCATGCATGAACTTTGTGGTCAAAATTAAAGAAATATATTTTTTTGAGTTTGAAGGGACTTACAATGTCCACAACCTCAAGAAGCTAACATCTAGAGCACCTAAGGTTATAAGGTCGTACACGTCATTGAATGCAACGTTTAACATTAAATCACCATCACCTTGAAAGTAGGCTTGAGGCACCTTTGCTGGAAAGCCAAGTTTATCCTTACTGTGTTCCATGACGTAAGCATGCAACCTGGCACAATTTGGTCCAGCAGCATCTAAATCCGCTTCTGACAACATAGGCACACCAGGCTTGTATTTTGGATTCTGTGTTGTCCAAATAGCGTTAACAGGCTCATCTTTAGGCAGAGGTTTCCTGGCCTGCTTCTCCTCCCGTGGTAACTGTTGCTCAGGCGGAGATTGGCTGCGCTCTCCCTCCTTCTGTTGTAGAGGCTCCGGTTGTGGCTGATGCTTAGGCGGAGATTGCCTAGGCTCCTCCTGTCGTTGAGGCTCCTGTTGTGACTCCTACTTCTCCTGCTGCTGCTGCTGCTGCGTAGTTTTGCTGATCTGCTGCTGCTGCTGAGCCTTCTCTTGCGGACGCTGAGCTACAGTACCTGCATCTGATGCTGTACCCCTGCTACCTGATGCGGTTACAGAGTTGGGCTGTCTCGTCCTGGGTGGTATAAGGATCCTGTACTTTGACCATTGGATCCTTGTACCGAGAGCCTCACCTAAGGTTGTTATCTCATCCCCCCTACTGGCACAGGCAGACAGAAGTGACTCGTATTGGACCACACATAAGTAGGTTGCACCACTGCATACCCTTCCTGCACCGGTACACAATGGCAAGTCTCTTGATATGGATAGACAGTGGCTACTGTGAGCTCCAAGTTATGCCCGGTGCCATCCAAAAGGCTGCACTTGGTTGGCTCTGTCAGCTTATCTATTGTGTCCAGCATAGATGATCGACTGTCAGCTTCATTCTCGTTGAATGGCCCATGGTCTTCCCCGCTGCCACGCACATCTTCTTCCTCACTGACACTCGCATCTTCTTGCTCGCTGCTACCGATGTGTGTTGGTTGGGTAGGACACAGAGCATCCGGTATAACCACGCCTGCTTGTCTTAGCATGTTGATAACTCTGATGGCTATTTCACCAACTATCTTTTCCTTCTCCGCATCAGACCTCTCCTTTGTCTTCTTCCTCTTCTTCCTGTACATTCCAGTAAACTCTTCACCAAACCCTTTACCCAGCCAACTGAACTGGACACGCCTCGGACCCGACCTCGATGCTCTAGATTTTCAAGTGCCGCGGTGAGGATATCATTCTCCCTAACCCCAGTGAAAGAACCATCGCTAGCCTTAGATGCAAGGTCTTTCACCTTATTTGCTAGCCCCACCACCGCAGAGTTACTGAATGTTATGTCCCCGCTTCCTTCACTAGTGCCTTGACTAGTGGTCATCCTCTTCGCCACCCTTGCCCGTAGATATGACCTCGAACGTCCAGGAAATTGGTCCCAAGGGTTCTCATATCCTTCTCTAGCTAGCTTTGCATCCTCCTCCTCCCACTCTTTCCTTTTACCATGATAACCTTTTCTTCCCGTCTTGTGTGGCTTATTATGCAATGCTCTCTTATCTTTCATCTCCTGGCTCACTCGCTGAAAAAAAGGAGAATTGGTTTCCTGCACAAACACCTCCCAGTCTTCTGGCTTCAAAAAGCCATGCTTCTCAAAGGGAGACTCCTCTTGCCTCACATAAGTTTTTCTTAAATGGGCCTTGAACCGCCGTTGCAAGGTTGCAATCTCTGACATAGCTGCCTTAATTGCCTTATTGCGAACAGTTTGTTCCAGATTGGCTGGGTACTCTAGCTTTTCCAGTAAAGCTTTGAATAGCTGTTCCTTCTCAATTGGTGAGAGATCCTTAAGCTTCCTGTTGATTGACACCCTCTCCCGAGCAATGAGGCCACAGACCAATACAAATCTTTCCCTTGCAGCATCTGGGGTAGGCCAAAATTTTTCATCAAGTCCAGTTGCAGTCAACTTGTCTTCTAGCCATTTGGTTTGTGTTCTTGACCCGCGGGTTCGAGTACTACTTGCAGCAGTCTGCGCTGAGTGAGCCTGTGAAGAACGTTCACCGTCGTTGCGCTGTGATGATGCACTACTGTCACTACAGGAGTTTGTTGTTGTGGGAGACTGCATACATGATATGTCAGGTTGTCAGTAGAGCAACATAAGCTAGACTAAAAATGTAAACAAAATAGCTAATATTAGACTAGAAATCAGTACAAGTCCTAAATAAAATCAGCATAGACATACAGGTAATATTTTACTTAGCATAGAGGTTGGGGATAGGTGCTAACCATTTTGACAGGGTGAAGCAATGCTTATATATCAAAGCAAAAACTAAGTTCCTTCAACTGCTTCCTTGTCCAACTTCAGATCCAATGAATTGTGGGTTCCATGTGTACATGCAACAAGAGGATAAAGCAATCACTTAGTATGATTATCACAGCAAAAAACAATGTACACTCTAAATAAGCTACAAACAATTCCATAGCCTGATGATTGAGTGAACCATGTAGTGCCACCACGCCGGGGATTATAGGGCACAAGCGATACGAAAGAAAATCGCCCATGCCCAAACCACTCAGGTGGATTTTGGTTGGCTATGCTTACACGGTTCAACCGATCATTAGGCCATGCTACCATCGACAGCTTGCATACACACATCATGACACCAACAATAAGAATATATATGACAACACAGCATAGGAAAGTATCACTAAATTATAAACCACTGCGATACATTTCGCACTGACTGAATGTGGCCATCAACAATCATCCATCAAAACCAAAGTCCATCAAATAAAAATGAACTATTAAGGCATGCTCAACTAATGCAGGTAATTCCAGGAGAATAATTCTATGTGCATTGACCCTAAACAACAGCAAAGTAGCATATCTCCCTAATCCACCTTGACAGGAAGAGCACATTGGGTGGCCGAGGAGAGAGAGGGCGTTGGGGGTTCAAGCAACAGTAACCTCTGTCGCAAATGGTGGTTGGGAGGGGCTGGATCCGCGTCGCCTTGTTGCCTGAGGTGGCCGGCTCGTCGTCGTGGCCGGAGTTGCGGTGGGGCTATGGCAGGAGAATGACGGCGACGGCGAGCGAGGACAGTGGCGGCAGTGGGCTAGGGCAGGAGAATGGCGGCGACGCCGAACGAGGAGAGTGGCGGCGAAGGCGAGAGAGGAGAATGGCGGCGAAGGCAAGCGAGGAGAATGGCGGCGACGGCGAGCGAGGAGAGTGGTGGCGGCGGGCTAGGGCAGGAGAATGGCGGCGACGGCGAGCGAGGAGAGTGGCGGCGAAGTCGAGCGAGGAGAGTGGCGGCGGCGGGCTAGGGTAGGAGAAGAGCGGCGAAAGGGATTTCTTTGAAATATGTATTGTCCCCTGATGACCACTTTGTAACGGGCTTTGTGGTAACGCCCGTTACTGATGTCAGACCATTAGTAACGGGCGTTGTAGTAAAGCCCGTTACTGACGTATACTTAGTAACAGGCGTTGTGGTAAAGCCCGTTACTGATGTATATTTAGTAACGGGCGTTGTGGTAACGCCCGTTACTGATGTCAGATACAGAATTCAGCAGACTACAGCACACTTGCTGAATTGAAGCAGAATATATACAGAATTTATATATATATCTAAGGCAGAACATAAATAGTATCTCAGGAGAATATATAGACATCATATATTACAAAAAGGATTCAAATTCCACCAATACACAACCTATATTACAAAAAGGATTGAATTTCCACCAATACACATCCTACATTACAAAAAGGATTCAGCAGACATCAATCTTGCTTTTTCTTTGATTTCTGTATATGGATTTTTCATGATGGTCGGTTCGCAAGTACGGTGTTTTGTCAGTTGCCAAGAGTCGGGGCATGTATGAAGTGTCAAAGGATGGAATTTCATCAAACTGGTTGTATTCCTCCTCCTCAACAACATTGGCAATCCCAACAATCCTTTTTTTTCCAGGCATAACCACACACCAGTTCTTCCTTGCAAGGTCAGGTACATAGAACACTTGCTCAACATCCTTGGCGAAAACAAACGGTTCATCTTTGTAACCAAAGACCCGCAGATCAACACTAACAAACCCATATTTATCCTTGCTCACACCTGTCTTCCCATTGACCCATCTGCACCGAAACAAGGCTACCTTGAAACCTACATAATCAAGCTCCCATATCTCCTCTATTTGACCATAATATGTGGCTGCCTGTATGTCATTGTCGACGGCCCGTACACGCACACCACTGTTTTGATAGACGCTCTTGGCATCCTGGGCCATGGTGTAGAACGTGTATCCATTGATATCCATTGCTTGGTATGTTGTAATAGTGAATAATGGCCCCACTGCTAGTTTCGTTATCAGATTGTCGGTTACAGCTGCGCTGCATCTCTGGACATAATCTCGGAGCCACCAGCTGAAGCATTGCATGTGCTTCTTTGCAACCCAAGCCTCACTACGGGCAGGGTTTTCTTGACGTAGTTGTTGGTTGTGCTCGTTGGCAAATGGTGTAATCAGGTCAATCTATTGTATCACGGTGAAATGAGCCTTGTTGAAGGCATCTGGATCCGGAGTGATTGACTTTTTCCCCATGGTCCCAACACCTGCAAGCCTACCTTCATGCCATGAATGAGGCACACCAATGGGGTTTTAGGGGTCCATATAACCCATGGCCCACTCCACTGCTTCGATGGTCCCATAGCCACGAACCATGGCTCCCTTCGGAAATGACCGGTTATGTACCAATGATTTGAGGAATCCAAAGTACCTCTCATATGGAAACATCTGATGAAGGTAAGATGGGCCAAGGAACTAGATCTCCCTCGCGAGGTGTGCTGTTAGACGGATCATGAGATCAAAGAATGTTGGTGGGAAGGTAGCTTCAAGCATGCATAGGGTCTCGAAATGCCTCCTCTCTAACTTCAATAGTTCTTCCTCATTAATCACCTTCTGTTCTATTGCATTGAAGAATAAACACAAGCTCGTGACTGCGTCGCGAACCTGTACTGTCTTGATACCTCTAAGTGCAACAGGAAGAAGAGCTGTCATCAACACATGGCAATCATGAGATTTCATCAAGTTGAAATTCATTTTTATGTCCTTCACCGACACTAGCCTCTTGAAGTTCGATGAGTAGCCTGAAGGTACTTTCAAACCATGCAAAAACTCACAGAATTCTTTTCTCTCTGTCTTTGACAAGGTGGTTGCAGCGATGGGAAGGTCCGTCCCCGTGTTTGTTTCCTCTGCATAGAGCTCCGGCCTAATGCCCATATCTTTAAGATCCTCCCTTGCATTTTTATGATCTTTTCCTTTTAACTTCTGTTGCAGCAATGTTCCACAAACGCTTTCACACACATTCTTCTTGACGTGCATGTTGTCAATCGAATGACGCACATCCAACAGCTCCCAATACTCTAGCTCCCATAGAATTTCTTGTTCCAAATTCCTTTCCCATCTTCTTCTTCTTCACCATCTCGTTTCTTTCTTTTGCCAAGGATTTTTTCAGTCATTTTGGGTAACTCCTCGATAGTTTTGATGTCCTTGACTTGCAAGAGGACCAGATCTCCAGTCACATGCAGAGGCACCACTCGATTCTCCTTTTCCCCATTAAACTGACAATCCATGTCCCGGTAGGGATGTTTCTTGCTGAGGAAACGACGGTGCCCCATAAATGCGAATTTCTTTGAATTTCTTAGCCACAATGAGCAAGTTTCTTCCAAGCAGTGTGGGCAAGCTGCACCTTTCCTTTTACTCTGGCCGGAGAGATTGCGATGAGCCGGGTTGTCGTTGATGGTGGTGAACAACATGGCGTGAAATGTGAACTCCTCACGCCCGAACTCATCCCAAACCTCCTTCACACCAGGCTTCCAAAGTGTCTTCAAGTCATAAACTAGTGGCCTCAAGTAGACATCAATACGGTCGCCAGGTTGCTTTGGCCTAGAGACCAATATCGTCAGCATCATGTATTTCCGTTTCTTGCATAGCTAGGGTGGAAGGTTGCACATTGACAGCACGACAGGCCAGGTGCTATGTGTTGAACTCTGGTTACCGAATGGGTTAACGCCATCTGTGCTCATAGCGAACCGAAGGTTTCTGCAATCACCAGCAAACCACTTAAAGTGGGAATCAATGTTACCCCATTGTGCTGCATCTGCGGGGTGCCTAAGCTTGTCATTTTCCTTCTTTCGGCCTTCCTTATGCCAACGCAAGAGTTGGGCCTCCTTTCTTGTGGCGAACCATCTTTTCAACTGGGGAATGACGGGAAAATACCATGCCACCCTCACAGGACCCCCTCTGTTAACGTTCTTCTTGCCTCTGATCTCCACGGGCACGTTCCCGTCATCAGCATTATCATCTCCACCATCTTTTTTCCTCTTGTACCGATCACACCCACACTTGGGGCACTTGTCAAGGTCTGCATAATCTCCACGGAACAATACACAACTGTTCTTGCATGCATGAATTTTTTCAACCTCTATTCCCAGAGGACAGATTATCTTCTTTGCCTCATAGACAGACTCGGCTACTTGGTTTCCCTCAGGTAGCATGTCTCTAAGCAGATCCAATAGTTGTTTGAAACTTTTGTTGCTCCAATCATGATCTGCCTTAAGCTGCAGAAGTTTTAGATCACCAGAAAGGCGAGAGTACTTCTGGCAACCAGGATAGAGGGGTTTCTTTGAATCTTCAATGAACTGCTTCAGCCTCGCTAATTCAGAAGTTGTGTACACTCCTTGAAACTCAACATCCCGCACCATTTGATCAACATTGTGCACACGTTGCAACACCTCACCATCATCGAAGCCCGTAACTTCTTGATCAGTCATATCATCAGGCCTCCTAACAAAGGGTGGGAATGGTTCATTTTCCTCAAAAACTCCACCTTCATCAAGGGCTTCATCATGGCATCGCGCTGCCCCTTCATTAAGGCCTTGAGCATGGTGTCGCGCTTCACCTTCATTTAGGCATCCTGCTTCGACTTCATTAAGGCCTTCCTCACCATGTTTGTTCCAACACATGTAATTTTTTGTGAAACCACGTGTGATCAAATGATGAAAAATGTTGTCCCGTTGTCTGAACTTCTTCTAGTTGAGACAATCTATACAGGGGCAATACATTGCCTGAACACCACGGTTTCTCATATCCACCTCTGCTTGACCTAGAAAACCATTGACCCCGGTTATGAAATTGTCCCAATCTCGGGGCTGTCTGTACATCCAAGCCCGATCAGCAGCTGCCATCTACAAGATAAATGAACAAGGGCAATTTCCATACATCAAATGAGCATAATTCATCACCAAAACCGATGAGTAAGAGGATTAGGACAGCAAAGTTCAATAAAAGGGGGCAATTTCCACCTTGAGGAAGACTGTCTACGAGGCGAGCGCGCCCGAGGAGGAGGCGGCGTCGCGGCCGCGGCTGCGGCGACGGAGTGGAAGAAGGGCTGCTGCTTTGGAGGACGGTTACGGTGCGGAGGACACCGCGGTCGACGTCCGCCAGCACCTTCGGTGACGCCGGCGCGGAGGCAGCAGCAGCAAGACACGTCCAGCAGCAGCGCCGCCGTGCTCCAACTTGACAGCGGTGGAGGAGAGCGCGGCCGAGGAAGCGCTGGTCGCGGCAACGGCGCAGGAGGACGCACGCCGGCTGCTGCGCCAGTCACTTCAGTAATGGCCATCAACGGATCACACAAGTAACACCGCTCTATCGGTAACGGGCATCAAATGGTCATCGGTAAGGCGCGTTACTACAAGCGACAGTTCGGTACGATCACTGCCCTATCTGTAACGGTCCTTAAACGACCGTTACCGATACGACAGTGATCGGTAACGGACATTAAGAGACCGTTACCGATAGTACAATTTTCGTAACGGACGCACTTTAACGACCGTTACAACATTTTAGTGTAACGGGCCTTCATCACGCCCGTTACCAGAAGGCCTCATCGGTAACGAGCGTTGTGGTGGCGAGTTCGGGGTCAAGCCTGCCGCGCTTATGGGTAACGGGTGCCAAACAACAACCGTTACAGATGTTGCGGCTTGTAACAGGCCACAAGGGTCCGTTACAAATGCTGCGTGACCTATTTGAGGTTTTCACGTGGTGTTCTGTACAATATACTAACACATAGTTTTGTGTTCCTATGAAACTTCTTTGCAACATATTGATTGATGTGTTACAAGAATATGTTACAATATCTATGCTTTGTAGTAGTGTATACCTTTTCCTACTTATTCTTCACAGAATTGGCTACTATTTTGGGTACGCCTCTCGGCGGGAATTACCCTCGCGGGCTACATCATGATCGACTACTTCTAGGGTTTGCTGACTAATAGACAACACGCTTGGTACATCAAGTTCGTAGGGCACTGCCCACGCGCTTGGTACATTAAGTTGTGTCAGGCTCACAGTGGCTACACCCTACGGACATGCGTGCTGCAACACGCACTCTCGTCGACTACTTTATGCCAACAAGCATTCTCTTTGTCACAATGCCGACTTCTTATTTCTGCACGTTGTTTTCTCTTAACGGTCGCTAATCTTCTCAGGTAGCACATGTCTCCGTGAAACCTCGGCTCTTCTGTCACGCCTAACGCCTCTATGCATACACGGGACAAAGATCTCATACACGCTATGAGCAATGGCTAAAATAGGATCAGGTGCTTAAACGTAACAGGCAGACTATTGAGAGATTTACATGGCCTAAACAAGAGCTTGACACAGCAAATTTATTTTTACATCGAATAAATTTTGGTATATTCAATACCAAATATTATACTACATAATGTTTGCATTGTCTTTTTTGAGGAGACAACTCTCCAGGCCGCTCGACGCACCATCACGGCTTCGCTAGCTCCCAGGCTCGGGGGGCTAGACACCAATAACTACTCAACGTGGCTTCTACAGCTCGCCTAGCTCATAAGCTTGGGGGCTAGATGCCGCAAAACTACTTGGATGCTGACTCACGTGAAGACTGAAGGCGAAAAAGGTAACCCTAGGTTACTGCATGGTTAAGAAACCAGTAGCGGCCTAAGGGTCATTTAGGATAAGATCTGTTTTGAGCGGTACTTTAACCATCAATTCAGATTCTACAAAATTCTACAACGCATGCCTCGTTATTTTGGATCTTTTTTCCAAATATGGGATTTGGATTCAAGGATCGGGGGCTGCACGATATGTGTTATCAGTGACTTGTTTTTCAAATCTATTTGGAAGACAAATGAGAGAAGATTCAAGACTAATTGGACCATCAACATGATTCTTCGATTCAACCTAAGGTTCGGGGGCTACTTCATATGGAGTGCGATTTTTATCACACCCCATACAAAAGATAATTTTTGAAGACTTGAAATCTACTCGGGCAAGAGCACCTTGCAGCCTCGAAACAGCCATGAAAGTACTCGAGAAGACACATTCTAGGCGAAGTTCAGAAGAACTCGAAGATGACTCCAGAATTACTCGGAAGCCTGCACTACTCGCTACGAAGAGCTCGGGGGCTTGTTTGGGATAGATCCCCAGGTACCCGCAAGGAAGCTACCCGCAGGGAAAACAAAGTCGGACTCCTACTAGGGTTCTTCTGTGATCCTACTAGGACTCTACCCTCTAATCCTACTAGAACTCCTACCTTTTAACTGACTAGTAATCCGCCCCCCACCCTGATGTATAAAGGAGGGCAGTGATACCTAGATCGGCAGAGCAGCCAATAGGCAACTCAACACCCAAGTGCAGGGCCCAATATACAATACCTCAAACAGGACGTAGGGTATTACACTACTCTGACGGCCTGAACCTGTCTAAATATGTGTCTTGTTCCTTGCTTTTACCTCCAAGTTCCAGATCTGGCGATCTCTCACCAAATAATCTCATACCTTAGGGTATCCCTAGGTAGGCTGGTGGCAAAAACACCAACACACTCTGCATCCTTGCCTCTTTGAGCATCTTGTAGTCTCTCTTCAGTTGTCCTTCTTTCTCTTGAATTTGAGCCTTTGTGTAGGACACATACTTGTTCCTCATTTGGAATTCCTTCACCATCCTATTCCACCCTTTAGAGTTCCAACCGTTGTCACTTCTGTAGCCACTATCTTTATACTCATGGAGAATATCTACAAGGAACTTCTCAAGGCTTGGATTCCAATCTGCCCTTTGTTTTACTACATAAACAATGGAAATTTCAGAGCATCAATAATAGAAAATTTTCAAAAACATTAAACATTAAACACCATACCTTTAGGAGAACTTCTACTCTTCTTGACCCCACTACATTTAGGAGAAGACTTCTTTTTTGTAGCACTCGTTGTAGCTAGGAACCTAAGCAACTTTGGCGACCTACTTGCAATCATATTGAACTTTCGGGACCCTTTTCCAACCATTGCTGTCAAATATGATACAAACTTATTCACTTATTACAAGCTTATTCATGATGAAAGCTAAATCACTAATTAGAATACAAACTTATTCACTTATTACATAACAAATTCAAAGACTAATTTAAATGTTGCTGGTACTGAACCCACATTTCTTCAGCGATGGTGTCTCTTAAAGTGTTGCCTTGTATAGTTCCTGAGTCATTGATTTGATCACCATCTAGTAGAGTAACAAAGTTTGCTGGAGGGATATTATCCGGCTGATGTTCTAACCATTCATCATCCCCTTGGAGTAATCGGATTAGATTATGGAAGATGGTCACAGCTATAGGAATCTTTACTTGATTTTCCAACATGTGGAATGTGGCAACTTTGAGAATGGGGAATCGCTTCTTAAGCACCCCAAAGTCCTTTCCACATGGTTCCTGGGTAGTGCGTCGCGGTGATTGAAGAGCTCCTTTGGGTTTTGTGGACTTCGATGTCCAGCCCCAAATTCTTTCAAATGATATCGAACACCTCGATATGGAGCAAGGAAAGATGGAGTATTTACATACCCTCCATTAACCGGATAGAATTTGCCTAGAGGTACATGGAATCCCTTGCTCATAGCTGATCTTAGAACTCTGGAATCTGTAGCCGATCCTAGGGCTGGAAAAATAGCTCGGAGCTTGCGAGCCGGCTCGAGGTGGAGTGGCTCGCGAGCCTGGGGTGAGCCGAGCCGAGCCAGCTATTTTAGCTCGCTGGAGCAATGAGCCGAGCCGAGCCAGCTCGCTCTGGCTCGCGAGCGGCTAGCGAGCTCGGCCCAGTATGGCCCAAGGCGGCCCACAGCGGCACAGCCCTACAACATAGCCACGCGCCCACGCCCACACCTAAGAACCCTAGCGCGATTCACTCTGTAGAGTCTGCACCTCCCGATCCAGATTCACACTTTCAAATGTTCAATGAAAAAGTCCACACATCAATCAAATGTTCATAATATGTATACAGGAAGCATATGCATGCAAATTTACTGAATGTCTGATTATTGTGTTGGCTTGGCTCGTGAGCCAGCTCAAGCCGGCTCGCGAGCCTAGTTCGAGCCGAGCCGAGCCTACTCAGCGAGCTCGAAAAATTACCGAGCCGAGCCTAGCTCGGCTCGCTCAACCAGCGAGCTGCACCAAGCCGAGCTGAGCTTGTTTCCAGCCTTAGCTGATCCCTCCCAGCCACTAGAAATGAAAGTGATGTTCAGATCAAAATCACATGCCACCATCACGTTAATGCTTAGTGTGCCCTTTCTATTTCTAAAAGGAGAATGTTTCTCAGGGGCTATGGAAATAGGAATGTGAGTTCCATCAATGGTACCTAGACAATTCTTAAACAATGGATAGAAGCTAGGATTATCTTGGATTTTTTGATGCACTTGATTAGGATCGGGAGGTTGAAGGAAATGGTGAGAGAGTTTAGGAATGACCACCTTGAAGAAGTGGTTGTTGTGCTCAAATTTCACTTGGAGATTCTCATACATGGCGTTGTGACTTAACATGAATAGGAAGAAACCCAACTTCTCCTCCATCTTGATCCTTGTATCAACGACAATCTTTTTCCTTCTAAGATAAGTCACCACCTCTCTGAAGATGTGGGGTTCCATCCTAAATATAACTTGGCAGTTCTTGACATGTCCCTCAACAAGTTGACGAACCTTAACCTCTCCTGTTTCTTCCGATGTATGAAGTTTCTTCCCCCCCTCCAGTAGAACCCATAAGATATAAGGTGGGGAAAATAAACAACATCATGTCATCGTCTTCTTCCTCCCTCCACTTTCTAATACGATCTCGCAATGACATACTCATTGTAGAACTAAAGCATATAATTTAATGTTAGATAGATGCTAAATAGAAAAAACGAAAGGCTGAACAGGTTAATATAATATTATGAACCATGTTGTAACCATAGAACTAAAGCAGATGAGTAACAAGTACTAAACCAGACCATGTATACATAGACAGAATTCAATATCTTTTGGAGTTGGTATCGGATCCCAAGAAGGGGGAGCTTCACCTTCTCCAACTCGAACCCGTGCGGGAGGGATCTACAAGTAAAAAAATCTACATGTATGAGTGACAAGTAAAAAAGAATGCTAATATGCTAGACAGAAAGACATTGCCATTTGTGAAGTTGTGCTGCTTGGTACATGCAAATTTCACTTGATGTGACCTAGGCATATACATATCCATGCAAAAAAAATTTAGTTTACTTGTTTGCAATAGGTTTAAAGTATGAGCCTGCAGCTAGCTAACACATGCAGAGAGGCGGTTCAGATAAACCCGTAGAGGCCTTTTCTTTTATCACACACAACACAAGCATGCAATGGGAGGTTAGTTACAGGCCACACCTGTCAGCTAAGTTTCTTGCATTGTAATACATGCAGGAAGTGAAGCATCTCAACACCTTACTTCCACCACAATATACTTGCAGGCTTTAAGTTGCAATCACTTTGCTTAACAATTAAAGTTGTGTTTCCTTGTAAGAAATTCTTTATTTAAAAACTCATAAATTCTAAATTATATACACTTATTAGATCTTTTAATTGAAGATAACAGAAGAATGTAAAACCACCAATAAGAAATCAGCGCTCACAGTCCAAGGAACATCAACAGTACCATGCCAAATCGGTTCTATCGACATTCAGAGAATGGGAAGGATATAAACATGAAAAGGAGATAGCAAGCAAGTAGGGTGAATGGGCAATCATATGGACATACCAGAGATTACTGATACTGTCGAAGCAGTAAAAATATGCTGATGAGTTACTACTATTATTTATAGTATGCTGTCAAAACAAAGTTGTTCCAGCAAAGCCATTTTAGAACTTAGCACAAACATAAAACATTTCTGAGCTATATTGTGGAAACAGTTGTGTGCAGCCAATCAAGAAGTTCATGACTAAGTAGACACTTGAGAAATACATGTATAAAATGCACTGGTATCCAAAGAAATTTGTGCTGGTAGCTCAAGAAACTTGAATGCGTCCTCGCGAAAAAAAAAACTTGAATGCGAAATTGTGAATACAACTCCATCAGTTACCCAATAGACCTGTTCACAAAGTAGGTATAATAGAATGTCTTCTGTTTCTGTTTGCTCTAATATTTCAAAGTGCGTTATAGCATTCATTTTCACCAAAAGATATCTTTTATCTCCCTTTAAACGGCCAGCAGGGTATCCCCAAACCAAACCTAACAGAGTAGGATAAAAACACTTCCACGGTTACAGTAATCATGTGTCAGCTGCTTCACCCCCCAAAACAGCTGAAGCATCCTGTTGCCATGATCAACCTGGCATTCAGGGCAGATCATGACTATTGTGTGCGTTCACTACGTTGTGACTTTACTAATCAATACTACAGATCATGCTGCTTGGGCTATGGAGCATGGACAATTAAAAATCTGAAAGATACACGACAGCCAAAGTGAGGCAGTCAATTTACAATTGCAAATTAAAGATACTCTTTGGAACATTCAGGAATTAGTTGCTCGGCTCAAGCTCATGCCTGAAGCTGCTCGGCTCAAGCTCTTCACCCTGAAAAAAAGTAGAAAGCATGAGATCGACACACGAGCTGCAGAGGTGCTTTCCTTCTCCCCTCTGCGCACAGCCCTGTGGGCACGGGGCGAGCCGCGCGGCCGGCCTCATTGGCGGCGGCGAGG
The DNA here is from genome assembly GCF_002211085.1 of Panicum hallii. Classification (NCBI taxonomy): domain Eukaryota; kingdom Viridiplantae; phylum Streptophyta; class Magnoliopsida; order Poales; family Poaceae; genus Panicum; species Panicum hallii. The sequence continues at coordinate 34,407,913 of NC_038045.1, read as the reverse complement.
CACTCGCAGGAGGGGGCATATGGTGAGCGTGGTGACCGGACGGCATGCGCGATGGAGCAAGAATCCTAGCACCGGGGAGAGGGCAAGAAAGACGAGGGTGATACGTTATCGGCGAGAAGGCGGCGGAGAACGTGTCGCGCAGCCATGTCGTCGCTGTTGTCGGTCGAAACCCACCGGCGAGCAGCGACAGGCAACACGAGGAGCCGGGAGGCTCCCGGGACTGCTGGTGGGCCCCGATCCCTTGGTCAACGGTCCGAGATCCGGCACACTCCTGGCGTTTGGGTTGCTAGGCGTGCCACCTGACCTTGTACCTGATCAGGAAGGTGTTATATGTTAGTTTCCTGCATGCACAGACACGTATAAACATTAGTCCGAGCCGTGATCGGCTCATCGGGTGACTTCCTATATCGATTGTAAAGAGCTGATTGTATTCGGTACCAGATCGGATCTATGAATATGAATAAGGCAAACATATCCGATGGTAATATAAAACTTGCTCTGTAATTATTAAGCTAATCCAATCTACGATGGTTAAAGCTTTCACTGCATAACCGGAACATTCTACACGTAATTGAGCCTAACAACAACCTAAACAGAGGCCTAAAAACCAACTGGAAGCCGATTCCCGGAACAATCTCTTTTTAATAGTTGTTATAAAGCGCCAAACATACTGCCGGAACATTCAACCCGTTTGAAGGGCCTAATCATGCAGATATTAAACTAAATCTTTGATGAACAAAGATTAACCATAACAGATTGGATCTACTAAATAAGAACAGAGCAAGGCGCTGTCCTTATACCCGAGACCGGGCACAGGGACAGCTAAATGTTTACAGGTAACAAACGATGCATGAATAAGGCATGAAAGAACCGATGCTACTCTATAAACATTAAGATAATAGTGCTACTTACCATCAACAACGCTTCAGAACGAGAAACACAAAAGGTGGATAAGTAGGGACGATGCCGCCCCGATCACGTGGGGCGTGATTGGGGCTGCACGACATTTACCCGAGAAACCCTAGAACAGGGGTGGCGATGCACCGAGAGTTGTTGGTGAATGATTGATTGATTTTTTTATTCATAATCTAGGGTACATATTTATAGTCCGGAAACTTGCCTTCCCTAACCAATCCTAACTAGACACAACACGAATCTTGGCTATCTCTATCTAAATTATTTAAACATACATGCCTATCTAGATACATGGCCAACCTTGGCCTCAAGCACCTGCACAAGGTCCAATTCACAAGCCCACTATGATTACCTTTTGAGCCCATCTTGCCTCTCGGCCCACCTTTCTGACCTGCCTGAGTTATGGCGATAACACATGCCCCCCCGGTTTCGGCAATAGTTATTCCAAAACCATTTCTCTTTTGATAGCCCTACCTCTTCGACCTCCGAAATCCGTACAGGCGTGCCTCTTCAACTTCTAGGGGATGTGACTGCTCTGCATCAGGCTTCTTGGAAACCACTATGGTGCCGATTCATCTTCCACTCCGTCTTTATAAACCTGCCCCGGGTAACTTTCTTTTTCTCATCCCCTTCCTTCAGCCATTAGCAACCATACCTGATTCAATTTTCCTCTTCTCGTAATGGCTTCTTCCTCTTCCTCTGCTTCCTCCACCATCGTCTTCAAATTTGAGTCCACTCGACAGCCCACTCCAGAGTACGACCCTATAGCCGCCTACGAAGTCCGTGCCCCCCTACATTGGGATGTAGAAGAATGGGACTTCCAGTCCTGGTCAGAGGATGACGAGTCCCTGACCGACGGCGAAGACCTCCACCTCCTCCTCGATGGAGAGCTGGAGGAAGATGACGAAGATGACACATCCTGGGAAGAAGACTTCTTCTCCTCCTTGGAAGAAGAAGCCGATTCCTCATAAACCGAGGAGGACCCGGTAGCAGGAGGCTTCCTCCTTGGTGGATTGTTGGAGGATGACAACAATGACGAAGAAACCAAAGACAGCAGCGGCTTTAGCAGTAACAGCGGCAGAGACGATGGCGGCAACGTCGACGGCAGCGGCGGCGACAGCGACGTCAGTACGGCTCCACTGATCAAGCGCCGTAGAACCTCCGGTGCCTACTGGTGGTAGGCTGTAGGATTAAGCCGATAGACCGGCTCTAGGAGCAATCGGCTCCCCCTTTTGTACTTACTCCCCATTATAAATAAAATCTTTTATTTCAACCGCAATTCATTAAGAAACCGATCTGTTAAGAGCCAATGGCAACGCATCGGTTCCTTTCCTCAAAAATGCCGATCCGGATCTAAGTCAATTCTCCAATTCATTTCATTTTCCGCTTAAATTCGGAACCTTCCCCAAAACAGATCTCCGAAGATTCCCCGAATCCAAGTTATTCTCCAAAACCTTCTGCTCATAAACCCTAACCGCAAAGACCCGAAACAAAGCCTTTAGAGCACAAACTCGTACTTGCGCCGCTAATCCTAGATCCAGTTCTCAGGATCTTGATCTTTGGGGTTTTCGATGGCGGGATCTCCGAGTGCCGATGCGGGTGTCTTTGGCCTGAAGGTAAAACTCTGACCTCTACTAATTTAATGCAGTGATTACTAGATCTGTTGCATCATTAAATGATCCTTCTCCGGTTGTCTGGTTTTTGTGGATTCTTTAGGTTTCAGACATTCTCTTGCCGCATCCTTCTTCTCCCAATTCCTTTTGTCTTGGGCCTCGTGTCAGTGTTTTACCAGCTGCCCACCGAGGAGTATACCCGAGGTGGTAAGTTTAGGTGAGGAGACGCTGAGATCAGGAACTCGAAGGTGCAAGGAACACAAGATTTAGACAGGTTCAGGCCGTGAGGTGCATAATACCCTATATCTTGTATGATGGTTTGTATTGCCTTGGGTGTTGATATTGTGTTTTGAATGGGTCCCTGCCCCCCCTTATATATCCGGGAGGTTAGGGTTACATGAATCCTAGCCAATACTAGCCAAGGAATCATACCCAGGTATAACTTGAGTAGTTTCCTTCTGTACCGACTAGCTTTATGTCCTGTTTAAACTACGTTATGTACACAGCCCCGTAGCCTCGGGTCTGACAAGCCCCCGAGCTCTTCGTAGCTGAGTACTGCAGGCTTCTCAGGTACTTTCGAAGTAGTCTTCGACTTCTTTTGAAGCTCCATCTTGAAGTTCTTCTTCGAGTAGTTTCTTGGCTGCATCGAAGTTATGAGGTGCTCATGCCCCGAGTTACTTCTTTGGAATGGTGTGCGATTAAAAAATCGCATTCCATATGGAGTAGCCCCTAAGCCTTAGGTTGTATCGGAGAATTAGGCTGAGGGTCACATTAGTCTTGAATCTTCCTTACTTACTTTTCAAATAAATTCAAAAAAATAAGTAGTCGATGCCACGTATCGCGTAGCCCCCGAGCCTTGAATCCAAATCTCTCAGGTTTGGAAATAAGGATCCAAAAGTCGTGGCATGCAGTGAAAAAATATCCCCATGATAAATAACTGGTGTGATGGTACAAATGATAGAAGTTAAATCTGGAATTTGAAAAACCCCTTTTTTGGGACAATTAACCCTGAAAAAATGATTAATCGAATATTGTATCTAAACAATCCACCAAATGACCCCTCATCTTCCGAATATTCCCTGAAATGACTCTTCAACTTCGAAACAGTAAAACTGTATCCGGCCGCTGGTTATTTAACCCCGTGGTAACACCACGTAAAAATTGTGCTTCCAATCTGCAATCCACCAAGAGCTTTCCAAATCCCCCAATCAGAGCCGCACTCCGCCTTCACCCCCTTGGAGAGCCCCAATCCAACCAAATCTCGTTGCCCCTTCCCCCGCAGCCCCCGAGCAACTCGTGGCGAGCGGATCCAGAAATAGCGCCGAAGAGATCAAGCGAGGAGGATGGGAAGAAGAAGGAGTCGCAGTCGCCGTCTGGGGAGTGGACTCACAGTAAGTGCTCCAACAACGACCTCAAAAAACTTGTTTCTGAGGGATTTCTCCAAGACAAGAGTCTTGTCAACTGGCGCCCCTCTTTTCACGAACCTTTCCCCATGGAAAATATCGACGAAATCGTCATATTTTACCATTTTGCCGAACGGGGTCTAGCCCTCCCCTCTTATTCTTTTTTCCATGGCCTTCTTTATTTCTACGGGCTTGAGCTGCATCACCTCAACCCAAATTCAATTTGCTACATAGCCATCTTCATCCATTTCTGCGAAGCTTTCCTCGAAATCGAACCCCATTGGGATCTTTTCCGCTTCCTTTTCCGGGTAAAACCACAACCCACAACCAAAAATCTATCCGTTGTAGGGGGCGCCGGCATCCAACTTAGACAGCAAGCCGGCGATAGGTACCTTTCCTATAAATTCCCCTCCAACATTCCTGGATGGAAGAATCACTGGTTCTACATCAAAAACCATGCCCCCCAGCTTCCTAAAAAATCCGGTAAACCCCCTATCGTTAGGCTAGAGTGGAACACCGAGCTCCCCAGAGTAGACCTGGACGAAGTCGATGAGTTGCTAGCCATCATAGCAGCTCACAAAGAAATAGGGGTGACCGGAGCGTCCATAATGTTTTCTTTCTTCAAGCGCCAGATCCAGCCAATCCAACAACGCCACACTTTAGGCTTCGAGTACATAGGCGCTGAAGATCCCTCTCGGATGTGCGCAGAAGAACTGACGGATGACGCCGCACTCATCTGGGTCAGGCGAGTGCCGCTGGACGTGGATGCGGTTCCCTACGTCCCACAGCTATTTTCTGCACAAAATCCTCCGAAACCGGTAAGTATTCGACTACTTTTTGTTGAAAACAAGTTCTGTTGTTCTGCCACTGCTAACTGCAAATCTTTTGCAGGGACACACAGAGTTGTACCGGAGCTATCCACCATAACCCGACATCCCTCGACCGGACCACCTTCTCCCCAGCGCCGCAGCCGAAGCCAAGAAGGCTCAAGCAGCCGAGGCTCTGCCCGGCAGCGAGTCCACTGTCGGCTGGAGCCCCCTGGCGGAAAGGGAAGCAGAAGGAGAGGCGAGAAGGAGCAACTCCCCCGAACCATCCATGGAGTTGACCGAAACTCTGCCTTTGGTCCCGCAGGGTCGTCGGGTGGTGCGCAAGCGGAAAGCACATGTAGTCGAGTCCTCCAGGTATGAAGTTGCTGCCTTGTTGAATTGTCAAATATCGGTATTGTTGCATGCTAACACTGTACTTTTGCAGTCCGTTTGCTTCTCCTCCCGACCCCAAATGCCAAGAGATGGAAACAGACCCACCGACTACTTCGATAGAAACGGTTACCATCACCGTGGCAGGCACTGCGCCACCAGCTGGTGTGACCCTGCCACCAGCAACGAGTACCGTGGTGGAGACACCACGGGCCCTGAGAGTAAAGAAAGCTGTGATGAAGAAGTCTTTGCTGTAAGTATACATCTTTTCTTGCATAATGAATGTCCTGTTCTGCTCGACTTGTGTAATAATATAACTGATTCTGCTTCATTAGGTCTACAAGCGACATGAGGCACAAACCGAAGCCGGCCACAGCTACCCCAACCCCGAGCCACCAGCCCCATAGGAGCCCGCGCCCAAGGAACCAGCCCTCGAGGCGGACACAACACTGCCCGACCTGCCACCCCCCGAGCCCCAGCAAGCCGAAGCCAGAGCTGATGGTGAGGAACAAGTCAAGGCCCCTGATGCTGCTCCTGCAGATGGCATAGGTGAGTGTCTGACCGCCCACGACTAACTGCTTAGACCACAGACATTGTGTACTGAATGCATCTTGACTTGCAGGTGCCCAACGACCATCAGCTGAAGAAGCCGCAGGGACCTCGAGGAGCCCTAGAGATCTGCTGGTGACCGGACGCGGATACCAGAACGTCATCACCACAGATCTGGTGGATGATCCAATTCTGACGGATGACAACATAAGATACTTTAAGAAGATCTCAAAAGAGTTGTACAATTTTACCGTGGTAAGACATGATTACTCTTCTGCCCGTATACGTTGTCAAGTTGCTTGTATTAATCTTCCCCCTTATGCAGGATGTGATCAAGCACTCACAAAAGAAGACCGAGAAACTGAAAGTAGTCATGAGTGGCCACCAGGAGCTCGCTGCTAAGGACAAACGCATATCCGAAGAGTTGACGAAGAACATTTATCTCTAGGGAGAACTTGACAAGCTGAAGCAGGAGTGGACTCGAGAGATGTGGCTCCTCAAAAACGATCTCCACAACCTCAAGAAGGCCAACTCCAAGATCCAGGAGTAGCTCAAAGAACAAAAGAAGGTGCACCAAGGCAAGCCCCTTTCTTCCCTCGAGTACTTTCCCTTAACAATTTATCTTGGATTCTGAAAATATCTTCACCGTAGAGCTTAGGAAAATCTTAACATATAAACAAGAGCTGCTTACTGACATGAAGAATATGCTGTATCACCATACAGATGACGTCGAGAAGCTGCAGAAGGTAATCGCTGACACTGAAAAATAGTTCGCCGATTGCCTTCAGCAGATCAAGACACTGGGCGAGGAGAAGGAGCAGCGGCAAAAGGAGCTGGAGGACCTCAGGGGAGCCGCCAAAAAGCTTATGGATATTGTGGACCCACAAGAAGATGGCAAAGCAGATGAGTGGCCCTTGCTGGAGCGACTTCTCAGAGCGCCGCAGAAGGTCGTCAAGTTCCTCACTAAAGCTCCGGTCGCGTGTGTCAGCCACGCTCTTTCCTTTGTAAAATCCTTTTGGCCGGAGGCTCGACTAGAAGCATTTGCGCAGGGTGTGGCTGCGGAGTGTTCTGAAGAACAATTCAACGAGTACCTTCAAGAAGCCCAACCTGTAGCAGAACAATTAGTAAAAAGTGTACTGCAGGATTGAGATGTAAAAACAAGTACTCGTTTCCTTGTATATAATTGTCTTTGATATCTCTACTTGTGTGTGCCTTGACTGAATTGTCATCCAAGTTCAAAGGCTAAGTAGTAGACACAACTCTGGGTGCAGCGACCCTGGAGGTAATCGAGGTAGCTCCGAGTAGGAACCCATCCAACAAGTTAGACATAACCTGATCGAGTGGGTCTAACCAGTTAGGAAAGAATGCGAGCATCATCGCGAGACTATCATGCTTATGGCAAGAGGTCGAAACTATCCTGAGTGCAACGATTCTGGGCGTAGTTGAAATAACTCCTCGTGTGAGCCCATCCAACAAGTTAGGTATAAACCAATCGAACGGATCGATCTTGTTGGGAAAAAATGCGATCATCATCGCAAACGACCATCAAAGGTCATGGCGAAAGTCAATTCTTATAAAGCATGAACGTGGCCGTAGCCTCCGTCAAAACTTATAACAAGAAGTCAATAAAACATAAACGTGGCCGTAGCCTCCGTCAAAACTCATGACAAGGAGTCGATTTATATAAAACATGAATGTGGCCGTAGCCTCTGTCTGTTAAGAGAAAAATTTACATTCCGAATTTTTTGACACGTAGCCTCCAAATTGATTCGGAAGAAAAAGGCCGTCTAGGCGTCCGGAGAACAGCTATCCCCGTGCGCTTCCTCATGGGTAGAACTTGCGTAGGTTCTGAATGTTCCAAGAATTCGGGACATCTTGGCCCTCGAGGTATTGTAGTCGATATGACCCCGGTCTTATAACCTGCTTGACGACGAACGACCCTTCCCACCTCGAGTTGAGCTTGTGTAAGCTGGACTCGTCTTGGATGCGGCGTAGGACCAAATTGCCTATACTGAACGACCGTTCCTTCACGTTGAGGTCGTGATATCGCCGGATCCCCTGCAGGTATCATGCTGACTGAACAAGAGCGGTGCAGTGAGCCTCTTCGACAGAGTCGAGCTCTAACTGCCTTGCTTCGTCTGCCTCACCTTCATTGTACATTTCAACCCTTGGGGATTTCCACATGATGTCGGCCGGTAAGATAGCTTCAGAGCCATAGACAACGAAGAATGGTGTTTGTCCTGTGGCTTTGGAAGGCTGAGTCCTGAGCCTCCAGACGACATGTGGCAATTCATGTATCCACTTTCCTCCTTTCTTGCTGTTTTTATCATAGAGTCATTTCTTGAGGCCATCAATTATCATGCCGTTCGCCCTCTCGACTTGACCACTAGCTTTATCTCCTACTCAAACGAGTAGAAAATAACATAAATAAGAGATAAGACAGGCTTTATCTCTTAATCCTATTTAAACTTCGTTATGTACACAGCCCCGTAGCCCCGGGTCTGACATAGACTTAGATTCTTGGGCCGACAACCTACGTGCCTGGCCAAATCCTCCCGAGGGCTGGGTGACCTGGTATAACAGAGTAGAAAAGACCTACTAGCCCACATTGGAGACCATAGGGATAGCCGACGCTTCGTCTTTATCTCTATCCCCTCTTGAGAAGAATGAGAATCTCCTGAAAACCATCGGCTACTTTTGGTCTGATGCCTTGAACTGCTTCCTATTTGGTCATGGACCGATGACTCCAACCCTCCTAGATGTAGTGATGATCACTGGTCTTAACATCTCTTCATCCTGCCCCTCTGCCTATAGACTATCCGAAGTCCCCTTCAAGTTGTCTTCCAAAACAGAGTGTACAAACTTGGGTGCATACCTAAATCAGCACCTTAAAACCAAAGGTCCTGTGACCGAAAAAGAACATACAGCCTTCTTGAATCTTTGGTTGGAACACTTCTTATTTTGCGGTCCTTCCCTTGCCCCAACCAAGAACTATCTCCCCCTTGCATATGAATTGGCCAAAGTTAACACTGTTGGCCTTGGCAAGTTGTTCCTTGGGGAAGTCTACAGATACCTCCACCTAATGTCCCTGAGCCTGCTTACCCAGAAGAAACTTAGGACCGGTGGCCCTTGGTGGTTTATCCAATTGTGGGCTCACCTATACTTTCAGGACTTCATCCCAGACTTCCCTGCTTTGGTCGACAACTCTTTCCCAGATCAGAGTGGGAGGCAGATTAATGTACCAGCTTCGGCCAGGCTTTATACAGCCTTCCTGGCAGCAAGTTGAATTCCTCACAAGCTTCAAGCTGGTTTAGAATTTTCTATCGGGGCTTGAACAACCCTATCTTCCTTCCCTATACTGATTCTGAAATTTTTGAGAACCCGATCACCTTCAGGTTGGCTGATTTTGCCGATGATGACGGCACTCCGCATCTATATTCTATCATGATCCGCCCTTGCCTCCTTCCAGTCAGCATGAGCACCTCCAACCGGATCATCAAGCCAGGATATGAATTCTATCAGCCGGTCGTAGCAGCTCGGCAATTTGGCCTCGGGCAAGTTCCTCCTCACCTCTTTCTTCATTATTTGACAACCAACAGAACCGATCTACCCGACGCCGTCACTACTCAAAGATGTTACAACCTATTTTTAGACCTTCTCATCCCAATCCCTGTTGACCTATCGTTCACCTCTTTGGCCATCGACTTTGAGAACTGGTGGTCAATATGGAAGACTCATGTCTTCTGGAAAGTCCTGGGGCCGATGCTGCAGCAGATCCATGCTGAGTACGAAGCCCCTGATGAAGAGGTATTACCATCAATCCAATGTTTTCCTCCCGACTCCGCTTAATTCTTTTCCTGATCGCATTTGTTCTCTCTGTAGCAGGAAGATGGTCCGGAGCCCAGGAACGATGATGGCTCCACCTTCCAATTTTCGCCGGTTGCCCCCATGGTGCTTTTTGGCAAAAATGCACCTCCCCCGTCAAAAAGTATCATGCGGATCCAGCCTGGCACCGCGAAGTTGACTCCTAAGCGGAAACGATCCTCTGATATTGCTGCCCCCAGGGGCCCAAATTAAGGTGAGGAGGATGATTGTCAAAAAAATTCGGAAGGAAGCTGGGCCATCTTCCACCAATCAAGAAGCTTCGATCGCCAGCCAGGTTTGGATCGCCTCTCTTATAATTTGATCCTCTGAACATGTATGCTTTGACTTGATTGCTCTTTCCTTTCTTGTAGTCCGATGTTGTAGACATTTCTAGTGGGGAAGAGCCCGTGTGCCAAAAAGACCCATCTCCAGAGGCTCCAGAAGATCCTTTGACAACGGTCAACGCCTTAGTCAATCTTCAGGATCCCATCCCAAAAGCTCCAGATAGCCCCGCAACGCCAGTTAATGCTTCAGTCGTCCTTCGAGGTCTGCAGGAGTCGGTTGTTGCCGCGTTGGACGTTGGTCCCTATTTGGAAGAGCCGATCATCACCTTGTCGGCTCTCAGTCTTCCTCCAGGAGGGGCGCGCCTGCAAGAGCCGATCGTTGCTTCATCGGCCGTCACTCCTCCTCCAGAAAGGGTGCGTCCTCAGGAGCCGATCATCGCTTCATCGGCTATCATTGCTCCTTTTCCAGGATAGGTATGTTTTGTCACCGAGTCATTTGCATCCTCTTTTCCCTATGTTTCATGTGCCGCTTTAGTCTTATGTCCTTTTTCAGGGTCTGAACCTCTCGGAGTTACTTTCATTCGACCCTGCATCCGTCGGCTTGGCCATACTGGAAATCAACGATCATCAGCAAGATTCGGCCAGCATCGCCAGTCAGCTTCTTCGCGTGAAGGGCCTTCTGTCAGCTCCGATTGACGCCTTGGTGTAGGATTCTGATGCAGTGAGGCAGATTCTCGAGGAGATCAAGTCTCAACTCCCAGAAGTCCTTCAGATCAATCTTTGGCCAACCGGGCACCTTCCTTTCTTTCGGGCAAGGGTAGAACAGGCTCGACACAGGATTGAAGCTCGACACTCTCAAGCTCCCTTGAAGGCCGACATTGCCGAGAGATGTCGATTGCTTAACGAGAAGAAGGCAACTCTAGACGCCAAGGCCGATACATCTATGCACTCTCAAAGGCTTCAACTTCTGGAGAAGGAATTAGAGGACCTCATGGCTAAGGTCCGGGCAACCTAGCATCGCATCCAAGGAAAGAAGGACCTTATTGCCAGCTCTGAACGAGAAGTAGAAAAGCTGACTGCTCAACTGAAGATAGAACTTGCAGAGCTGAGCACTTTGAGTAGGCTGGTCGTGTCGGGAGAGGACAAGGACGATGAAGCAGTGACTGTTGAGGCTAATCGCGTCCGTCTTGAGGCCATCGCCACCATCGACGAGTTCCTTCAGTAGACTCCCTTGCAATCCCGTTTGTAAGATAAACCTGTATGTATCTATATTAAGATTCTAGAGTCGATGGTTGTACATCGGCTATTCGATCAACTCAATGTGTTGGATATAAAGTACTTTTCTTTCTCTTTTATATATATGGGCTGACTGCATGTATCAGCCCTCTTTCCTTATACCCAGCCTGACGTATATCATCGGCTTCCACCTGTACGAGTCATCAGGCTCTGTCGGCTCATATCCTTTCGCGCAGCGTTAGCTTTCTCTTGTACGGGCCTACTGATCATATCGGTTCATAGCCTGATGCGTAGCATCGGCTTTACTGCTCACCATCCCACATACTTGGGAAGTACTTCTTGAGATGTTGACCGTTGACCGCCACCGGGAACTTAACGCCATCTAACTCCTCAAGCATATATGCGTTCCCAGATAAGACTTGGTCAACCCTATAAGGCCCGTGCCAGTTTGGAGACCATTTGCCATACGCTGCATCTTTAGTCCCCAACGGTAGCACCGCTTCCCAAACCAAATCTCCAACTTGGAATTCTTTTGGCTTGACTTTCTTGTTATACGCGTGGGCTACTTTGGCCTTATTTTCTTTGATCTTCTACGGTGACCAAAGCCTTAGCTCCGTGAGATCCTCAACATTATCATTCATCAGAGTAGCATACTCTTCAGCTGTTAAGTTATTCTGGAACTCTATGTGCCTCGAGCCGGCCGTAATTTCCCACGGTAATACAGCCTCCTGTACATACACTAGGTGATAAGGAGAAGTTTTTGTTGCTCCATGGCAAGAAATACGGTATGCCCACAATGCCTCTGATAAGACCTCATGCCAACGCCTAGGATATTCATCAATCTTTCTCTTGATCAACTTGATAAGGCTCTGATTGGATGCTTCAGCTTATCCGTTTGTTTGGGCATAATATGGAGATGACCTGATCAGCTTGATGCCCATGTCGGTGCCGAATTTCTTGAACTCCTCTAAAATGAAGACCAAACCTCCATCTGTTGTAATGGTCTGAGGAATCCCGAACCTATGAATGACATGCTCCTTGACAAAATTAATAACATCTTTGGATGCTACCAACTTCATGGGGACCACCTCCACCCACTTGGTAAAGTAATCTGTGATAGTCAAAATAAACTGGTGGCCTTTGCTGGATGGAGGATTAATTTTGCTGATCATGTCCATGCCCCAGCCTCTGAACAGCCACGGTTTGAGGATAGGGTTCATTAATGACGTTGGTACCATCTGAATCTTCCCGAACCTCTGACATGCCTGACATCCTTTATAATATTTGAAGCAATCTTCAAGCATGGTGGGCCCATAATACCCTGATCGCCTAATTAGCCACTTCATCTTGTGAGCCGATTGGTAAGTCCCACAGGTGCCTTCATGGACTTCGTGTAAGAGCCGATTGGATTCAACCGGCCCCAGGCATTTGAGTAGCAGACCTTCTAAAGTCCTATAGAACATGTCATCTCCTATCAGGACGTATCTCATAGCCTTGTAACGTATCCTCTTGGGTGCCCTCGAGCTGAATCCTTCAAATAATTGAAGATATCGGCTCTCCAGTCTCCTTGGTCTAGTAGGTGTACCTGAAAATCGGTTCTGTCCGCTACAGCCTTGTATCCCGAAGCGATCTGTGCCAAATTATTAGCCTCCGAATTTCAAGTCTTAGGTATCCAATAGAAATTTATGTACCTGAATTGGGCCATCAACTCTTGACATTGCACCCATAATGGGAAGAGCGACTCGCTCTCACACCTATATTCCTCTATTGTGGCAGAACCAACCTGAATTACACCGGCTCAAGTACGCGAGTCCTCTTTGGAGGGCTACCTCGTGCTTCAAACGGTATAATCCTATTGGCCTGTCGGGTAACGTCCCGATAAACCACCGAACGCAGGATCCAACAAGGTACCTCACATGAAGGTGAGTCCAGAGATATAAATGCCAATACATTTTACACTACAGGCAGATATAATACAAAAATTTTACAAAGCATCAGTAGCTCCCACTGAGGGGAGATTATTACAAAACAGGTTTAAGTTATAAGTCAAGCAGCGGAGTTTAAAAGCGTAAACATTGTACACGTCGTTATTACAGATATTATGCTAGCCCTGGCATAATATCACTCGGCGGGATCTGTGTTGGCCGGGGACGGATCCCACTCCACAGACCAACCATCAGTCAGAGGGTAGGGCCACGGCGTAATGAATGCTGGTTCATCAGGGGGATTACCTGAGGTAAATCAACAAAAGCAAGACTGAGTATACTAATACTCAGCAAGACTTACCCGGGATTGGGTATACTTTAGCCCATAACTAGACTTATGAAGGCTTTTCAAGTTTTGGGTAGGGTTTTTAGCTGAAAAGCAACAAAGAGTAGATCCTTATTTTCAACTTTTAGCTTTCAGATTCTAGTTGATTAACCATTCTAGGTAAGCACCTATAACTACTCACACATGGTAGAATCTTTAAGCAAACATTATCTTTGATAGTCACAAAGTTACTCTTGTTACTCTATGTGGCAAAGGGGGTAAGCAGTCTCATTCATCGTGAGAGGCGGACGATTCCTGAATCGAGATTCAAACCTTGCAAGGATAAACCTAACACACACGCTTGGAACACCAAAGGGTCGTTCCTAAGCAACCGTTTGCCTTTCATTCCGACTCATGGATCAGGGCCACCACAAGCGACTGCAGGATCATACGCACTTCCAAAGTGCAGGACGTACGTCTGTAGCGCGACTACAAAACCCGTACTCCTGGTTGCCCAGCAACACGTATTCCTACACGTCGAACAAAGTAACCAAAAGAAGAAAATACATGTGGTGGGGGGTATGTCCACTTCTCGGGTCGATTGGTTACTAGGCTTACCGCTTACCATATTTCACGGCATGTGGCTAGTACTTTCAAACGCTTAACCACTGCTACCACACACTGCGGCCTTATCCAGTTCAACAACACAGACGGGGTATCACCTCAACCATGATACCGAATAAAAACTCCCGTTCGTCATCCTTATAGTGATAACATGAAAGTAAACATCACAATTCCTATATCGCGCGAGTGACAGGAAATCACTCGACTTCTACCGGTCCTATTAGCATAGCAGCTACTCGGACTCAAGTACTATTATTCAATACATTGGTTCCTAGGATTCATGCATCTAGGGTTTCAACAATTCCTATAAACTTAATGCATAGAATACATAAATAAATATAGAGTGCAGTGTAATAAAAATAGTAGGTTATGTCCGGGGCTTGCCTTCGCTGGTGGGGTTGGGGTTAGTCAAATTAATATCTTCCGAACCTTGGTTCGGGGCTTCAGAGAAATCCGCGACGAGATTCTCGGGGTCTTCAGAATAAACTCCTTCTGGTTCCGGAATCAACTGATAATCTCCGTCGGAAAGAGTGGTCGAATCTATATGATATGCAAGATGGAGTTTAATGAATGTATACACTTTCATTTCAATTCATGATAAAGTTGCAATCCAAATAAAGGAACATTACATTTCGACAATCAACCTAACTATCTTGTACTGGGCAGTCATTTATTGAGTATTAAGTATCTTATCTGGATACATTAAATAATTAAGTTAACTTTACTAAATATCTAACTAGTGGCATGGAGCAACAGGTTGGGGTGGTGCCCAATAACTAAGTTAAATCCTTTTATCTATTGCTTGTATTATTGATTTATATGAAGTCCATATTGATACTAAATTATGTACTATTATAACATGTTCAATTTGTTTTAGTTGTTTTCCACCTAATCTTAAGTTGGAAATTTGGTAATAAACTACACTATTATAAAACAGTACTAGAAAATAATTTCTTGATTTTAGAGCATTTAATTTATTCATAAATTTTTATGAACTAGAACTATGGGTCATGAATTTTTCTTTGAATCTAAACTTAAATTCATGGCTGAGGTTACATTAGGCCTCTGAATTTGAAATTTTTATCTTAGATTACTTCTGTTGTAACAAAGCTAAGATAAATTTTTCAGCCCTAAATATGAAGGAATACATTTGGAATTAAATTAAGTAACTTTTATCAACATATAACAAAAAGTACTCGAAATCTAAGCAAATGAACAGTAAAGTACTCGAACTTTTTACACAGAGCTATACATAGCACATACAGTCTAAGTTCCAAATTTCAGCTATAACACATGTCTACAACATGAGATATAATTAAAACACTTATTTTCTAATATTTAATCTACATCAGAAAATATACACCTACAGCTCAAACTTCCTAAATAAAAGTAGTCGAATTTTACTTAAGGATTCCAACAAAATTTAGTTTGCATTTTTATGATTTTTCCTCGAATTGATACAGAATTTCTAAGTTGACAGCATTATTTACACAAGGGGGTCCTTCGGTACTATTCAGCTGAGTCTATAGCCTTACAGAAAACCCCCTGGGTTTTCAAGTCTTCTAACCCGTGGTCCTTAGGCTGGGGACCGAAGCAGAGCAAGGCGGGGGCGGCGGTGTTCCGGCGACGGCGGTCACCGGCGGCGAGGTCCAAGGGCAGGGGAAGACTCAGGGGCTTACGGTGGTCCTGTTGCGCCACTTGTCGAGGGCTGGGGTGGCCGGAATAGTAGGACTCGACGAGGACCCGAGATGGTGGCGGCGAGGTCTCCGTCGACGGCAAGGTTCCGGCGATCAACGTCGGCAAAGGACCTGCGCACGAGAACCAGTGAGTCATGGGGAACGTGTAGGTACAACCAATTGGAAGGATTCGTGTCGGATTTGAAATGACTGACAGAGACAGTAGCAGCGGCGGCGAAGAAGAACGCCGGCGAGCGTCGGGGAGGCGCGGTGGTGGACTAGAGAGCTAATGGATGGGTCGGGGAGCTTCACAGAGATGATGTAGTGCTAGCTAGAGGGTTGTTGTGGCGTGGGAGGGCCCGGAGCGAGCTGCCCACGGTGGGGGCCGAAGGCGGCGACGGCGGCGCTCGTCGGAGGCGACGTTCCAGTGGGAATTGGGAGGCAACAGAGGGTCGTTGAGCACGAGCAAGCAACGGGGAAGCTTGCACGAGGATGGATTGGGGCGGAGGAGGTCTGGTGTTGGCTGTCCACGGGCGTGCCGTGCGTGGCCGGAGCGGAAGAGGACGGCGGCGGAGGGATGTGGCTCGGATGCTCGGAATTGGGCACTGGGAGTAGCAGAACAGGATGTAGGCGTTGAAGTGGTGCTGCTGCGTGCGAGAGACCGAGAGTTAAGGCGCGGCAGTGGGCTGTCCACGGCGACGAGGAGGTGGCGGCCGGCGGAGGCTCGGGGTCGTCGTGGCGCACGCGCGCGAGGCCAGGAAGGGAGGGGAACAGCGGCGGGGAAAGCAAGGGGCGACACGTGGGCACGTGCAGAAACTGGAGGTGGAGCTCGGGGTCCTATGCTGGCGATCAGCGGCGGAGGCAGAGCGGAGCAGAGGGGAAGCGGTGGTGCCAGAGGAAGACGAAGCAGGCAGGAGTCAGAAGGGCTTGTTTGTGATTTCCAAAAAGTGTGGGGACCTCTTGGTAAACTAAAATTTCTCACTGCTACAAAGGTCAAATGCAAAAGTGCTCAACATGAAAGTTGTAGAGTTTTTCAAACTCTACAACATTGTTTTAGGGCTTAGGTTCAGAAACTCAAAGTTTACAACTATTTAGATTACATTTTGAAACAAGATGGAATTTAAGTTAAATTTGTCTTTGCCCACCTAAATTTGACCAAATTTTGGGCATGTTTACAATTTTTCTGGCTTGTCATGATTACTTGTATTTTTTACACATTAACCCTTAAGTAAATTTGAACTTTACTCCTATACTTCAATCATTTCACATGTAAACCCTTATATTTGTGTTAATTACACATAGGTCCTTAGTTTCATACAAAGTCTATTTCTCTTAGATTTTAACTTAATATTTGTACTTTTCTTCTCTATAGTCATTTGAATTGGACATTTAAGAGCATTTTCACACAATTGCACTTAGGTACTTATAAAATTCATAATTTATAAATACACCCCTAGTTCTCTGTACAACTCATAACATACATACAACTCACTAATACCTAGTGTCTAGATTTCTAATTACATGAATGTCACATCTGTGAGCTGAGAGATCACCAATTTTGAATCCCCGAAAATTTCCACTGCTTCAGCTCCGGCCTCAAAAAGTAATTCCATACCTTTACGCACTGCTTCATATTCTGCGAGATTATTGGTGCAAGTGGTAGGTAATCTGGTTGAAAAAGAATACGTTGCCCCCCGAGGCGACACAAGCAGGATACCTATGCCACATCCATCTCCGCAAACCGATCCCTCAAAGTACATGGCCCATGTGCGTATGGAAAGTGCTACTATATCAGTATTGATCCTTTCTGCGATGAGATCTGCCAACGCTTGCCCTTTGACCGCCTTTGCGGGTTGGTATCGGATATCGAACTCTGACAATGTAAACATCCATTTTCCAAGTCGGCCTTTCAACACAGGAGCCGATAGCACATGTTTTATGACATCCAATTTGCAAATGACAATTATCTCGGCTGATAGCAGGATATGATGAAGCTTCGAGCATGTAAAGAACAAACAAAGGCATAATTTTTCAATATCAGGGTACCTTGTCTCCGCATCTAGCATCCTTCTACTGAGGTAGAACACAACCCTTTCTTTGTCGTCATGCACTTGTATTACTACTGAAGCGATGGAGGTGTCACATCCTGATAGGTACACGTAGAATGGCCTATCTTGTTGGGGTGGAACAAGCACAGGTGGTTTTGACAGATACTCCTTGATTTTTTCAAATGCCCGTTGCTGCTCTACCCCCCAGTGAAACTCTTCATTGGCTTTGATTTTCACTAACTCCATAAAAGGCTCAATCCGCCCGGAAAGATTGGAAATAAACCTTCTGACAAAGTTGATCTTGCCAATGAGCTGCTGGAGCTCTCTCTTCGTAGTAGGCGGCACCATTATTCGCACAGCTTCTTGACTTTTTAGGCTGATCTCGATTCCTCTTTCATGAACCGAGAAACCCAGGAATTGACCGGCCGATACGCCGAAAGCGTATTTCCTCGGATTCATCCTAAGCCCGAACCTTCTAGTTCATTCCAGAACTTGCCGTAAGTCCCCCAAGTGCCCTTCGACTGACGCAGACTTCACCACGACGTCGTCAATATAAATTTCCACCAGCTTGCCGATCAAATCATGGAAAATGTAATTCATGGACGCTGATACGTAGCACCAGCATTCTTCAACCCGAAAGTCATAACCACATATTCGAACAGTCCTATTGCCCTAGGTACTCTGAATGCGGTCTTGTTTTCATCCTCCGGAGCCATGAAGATCTGGTTATAACCGGTGTTGCCATCCATGAAATTGAAGATCTTATGACGAGCAGCCGCGTTAATCAACATCTCTGCGACAGGCATCGGATATTCATCCTTTGAAGTAGCCTTGTTGAGGTCTCTGAAGTTCACGCAGACTCGCCATCGGCCGTCCTTCTTTTGCACAGGTACAACACTTGAAATCCACTCGGCATACCTGCAAGGTCTGATAAATCCTGCTTCTAGCATTTTCTCCACTTCCTTCTTAACCTCCACTAGGACTTCAGCCTTCATTTTTCACGCTCGTTGCTGAAACGGCCGAAATCCATTCTTGAGAGGGAGCCGATGCTTGACTGTACTCCTGTCCAACCCAGGCATCTCCGTATAATCCCAGGCGAAACAATCTGCGTATTCCTTTAGCAAAGCTATCATCGGCTCTTGTAAACATGGGCGTAACTTTTTGCTGACAAATGTTGGTTGTGGCTTATCCCCAGGACCAATATCCACTTCTTTGAGCTCGTCAGCTGATGTAAACCCGTATCCGAATTTTCCATCGTCTGTTAAATCAACACTGCAGATGGACAAAGAAGGTAATAAAAAGAATTTTGGCCGATCGTTGAGATCGGCCGCTTTATATCCTTCATTGTTCTTTGAAACTTTACAATAGAAGTATAGACGACTGCCAAAGCGCGCTTCCCTGTAACTGCTATGATCATGTAAAACACTTGACATCAAAGGTTTACATTTTATTTTTTGGGGCCGATCGCGGGGATCGGCCTCAACAAGTGCGTCAGAGCAGCTCGTTCTTTGTGACTCATCTACTTTATAAGGCCAGTGGATAAGACCAGCCTCACCCCATTTTTTGTAGCTTCAATGCGGTCGCAGCCTTCCAAACTGATCCCCGAGATCGGCTCTTGGTCTTCCGCATCCCAAATGCTCATGGCAGTATGCGAGATCTCGTTCGAGTCATCTGCATGAACCACCTCTACCTCATCTCCATCCCACTGAATTAGACATTGATGCATTGTGGAAGGGATGCAGCAGTTGGCATGGATCCAATCCAATCCCTACCGAGTAGGACGTTGTATGTGCTCTTGCTATTGACGATGAAGAAAGAGGTCGGGACAGTCTTGTTTCCAACGGTCAGTTCCACACTAAGGACACCTTGTGCCTTTGAAGTTTGGCCGTTGAAGTCACTTAGCGTGACGTTGGTCTTGATCAAATCTCTAGCAGACTGCCCCAAGCGGTGCGTCACTGAGTACGGTATTATGTTAACTGCCGCTCCTTTGTCAACGAACACCTTGTTGACGGGCTGGCTGTTTATGTACCCCTTGAGATATAAAGCCTTCAAATGCTTGTAGTTCTTTGCTTGTGGCTTCTCAAATATTACCGACCGCGGCACCAAGTCAAGCTGGGCTACTGATAATTCCTCACGGCCTGGAGCGTGGAACTCTGCAGGGAGCACAAACACCATATGCACATCAGCCGATGTCTTCGCATCGCCTCTTGTTGATCTTGGCCGCCACTCCTTCCTGGGAGGGCGCGACTCCCTTTTCTGCGTGTAGTGGACCTTGTCCGCCAAATCCGGGCGCGTCTTCCTCAGTGACTCAAGATATCTAGCCTCAGCTTCTTCCAGGCTGTGCAACCGCTGAACCCTGCATTTCTGGGAATGGTTAAGTCCATTAGGGCACCAGCACGGATGGTGATACTTATCCTCTTCTTCTTCGAAGTCCACCCTTCTTTGTAGTGGTTGAATCTATTCTTGCTGGGGCGGCGCAGGTCCCAAACGCCGGAAAACCGAGACTGGTCATAACCTTCCACCATGTTCACACTCGGGAAGGGCTAGGTGTCAACCTTCATGGCGGTTTGGCCCAAGATCAATCAGCCTTGCTCAATAGCCGATTGGAACTGCCGACGGAGTTCCTTGCAGTGGCTCATGTTGTGAGTGAAAGAGTGATGCCACTTGCAATATGATCTCCCCTGCAGCTCCTGTGCTGTAAGAGGCTTGCAACCTTCAGGTAACTTCAACTGTTTTTCCTTCAATAAGAGATCAAATATCTGTTCAACTTTGCTCACGTCGAAGTCAAAACTGTGATATTCAGGTATTTAGGATTATAAACACACTAAATTCTAGTATAAAGTGTGCATGTTTGATCTTGTGTATGTGTGTTCAAATTTGAATGCAAAAGGGAAAAGGACATTTATGTAATTCTGAAAAATATAGGTCCTTAAGTGTTAAATGGGTGAGAATGGGAGGTAAAATCAAAACATATGAAGGTTGTTTTGCAAAAGTCAAGAACTTGTTTTCAAACCGCAAATATAGATGAAACTACCTGTGACACTTAGGTATTTAGTATTGTCACACCCTAAATTTTAGTATGATGTTGTGTGCAAAATGCGGTGAAAGTGTGTTCAAAAATTTAAATGCTAAGAAAAAGGGGTGGTTTTATATAATTATAAATTAATAAAGGTCCTTTAGTGTTAAATAGATGAGAATGGGAAGTGGAATTCAAATACATAAAGGTTGTTTTGGCAAAAGTCAAAAACTTGTGTTTAAATCGCAAATATAGGTGAAACTACACATAGGATGTATATGTAGTGTAGTTTTTAAATAGGATTTATATAAAGTTTAGAAACTTTGCTAAGTTTTATAGTAGTTTCAAATCTGTTGCTCATCTACAAATGAACTTTAAAGCAAAGTTGTAGATTTTGAAAAACCCTACACTTTTGCTTTTGGGCCTATCTTCATTTGAGCTCTAGTTTAAAAGTTAATTGAACATTACAATGGAGTCCCTGTGTTTTGGGGATTTTGCTTTTGAGTCCTTCTTCGTCTACCTCCCTCCTTCCTCCTCTGTTTCTTCTCTGCGCCGCGCCGCCGCCGCTCTGCCGGCCATGTGCTGCGCCCCCGCCGCCCCTGCGCTACTCTGGGCCGAGCCACGTGCCGGCTCCGCCCAGCTCCACCGCCTTCCCCGAGCCGCGCTGTCTTCTCCCCGCCGTGCCACGCCGCCCGGCCGTCTGCCCGAGCCGCCCCTCGCCGCTGCTCGCCGTTGCTACAAGCCAGTGCCACCTCCTGCTTCCCGGCAACCCCACGCGTCGCTCCTTGGCCGACTGCCGCCTTACTCCTCCCCGCTGCCTTCTTCCACGCACGACACGCTGTCCGTGCCGCTACCCGAGCTTCGCCGTGCCGCCACACGCGCCGCCGGCATGCCAGCTCTTGCTCTCGCGCGACCACGTCTTATCCCCGACCCCGATCACCTCCTGGAGCTCCTAGCACACTCGCTCTTGCGTTTGCATACACACATTTTGCTCGTTTTCGCTTGCTCCGACCACCATCTCTCACCGGACCTCCGCAGCGCCTCCTGGCCACCATCGTCAGCCACCTACACCACCCCCGGACCCCGATCCAGTGCTCCTAGAGCACCACCGTGACTCCCTACAGCTCATCAACCCACCCAATTCCATTTTCTCGCACCCGAGTGTTGTTCCCCGCAGCGCCGGTGAGCTCCAGTTCCACCGCCCGTTCGGCCTCACTGTCGACAGCCCCCGCCGCCGCCCCCCATCCCCGGTCTAGAGCACAAATAGCATCGCCGTCACCCGCTGGTGCTTCCCAGCCCATCCAATCTCGCTCTAGTACACCGGAACAGCTGGACCGTAGCGCCCACGAGCTCCTTGATCCGCCGCCGCTCGGCTTTGCCGTCGACCCGCTGATCCACCACCTCCTAGCCCCGGCCGAGAACCCCGTCAGCACCACATCATCACGTAGAAGCTTCTCGACTACTTCCCCGCCACCCTCCGGCACCCTAGCCACCGAAACACCGTCAACCCTCTCGGAGCTCCACCGCCCGCCCCTATTCGCCACCGTTTACGCTGCTATAGCCCCTCCCCGCCTCAGCCCCGACCACCCCCGTAACCGCCATGAGTCAGTGGTCATTTTCCCCCACTTGTCCCTCGCCGCCGGTGAGCCCCCTCGCCGGATTGTAGACGCCGTCAATCTGCCCTCTGTTGAATCCTGACCAAGGGCTGGATTGCAAAGATTAGAATACTTCCAAGGGTCTTTGTGCATAAACCCGAGGGCCTCAGTGTAAACTTCTTTGTTATTTCATGTGGGCAAGCTGCCAACTTGTAAAATCAATAGAAAATTATAGGAAAATCCAAAAATTACCAAACTAGTTTTGTTAGAAACTAGAATTCAAAATCTACAAGTTTTGTTACTGAAGTCTGGTTTGAAACTAAATACTTTTGAATCTATTTCAAACCTAAGTAAAAGGGTATTTTATGCATAACTCTTGCATACAAGCTTAGTTTCTTATGATCTTTGGTATGTAGCTTCTTTATGTCATGAGTAAGCTTATGTAGAAATTTCAAGCTTAGTATTGCTCTGTAGTTTAAGTTATTTTAAACTTTTGCAAATCAAATTTGAAATGATTTGAATTTAATTAGGCATGTTCCTAAGGTCTCTATGTTTAGATCTTTTTACCCTAACCTAATTTGACGATAATTGGTTTATAATTAAATTTTTAAGAATTTAAAGTTCTGTTAACTCAGGATTTGAATTTAAACTTGAAGTTTGAATTCAAATTCAAATGTTTTAGTTTCTGTTTCCATAAAATTATGAAAAATTCACCATAAGCTTATTTATTGAAAATAAACTTATTCACAAAAATTCAAGGTCAGAATCTTTATGGTTTTTAAAATAAAAATCAAACTGGTCAAATTACTTCAAAGTAATTCCATTAAAATGACATAACCTAAGTATGGATGGTAGTTTGGAACCCCACCCCCTTGTTACATGAGTTTATGTTCATTAATTTATTAGATTGCAACTTTATCATGAAATGAAATCCTTAACTTAAGAACCATATCACTTAAATCATTGCATATCATGTAGAGTCAGCAACGCTCGACAACGGAGACTATGAGCTTGTCCTGGAACAAGACCAAGGGTTTTCTGAAGATCTGATAAACGTCGCCGAGACTCTAACTGAAGCTCCAAACCAAAATTCAGAAATCTTTGACACTCCTGCCCCCAACCCCACTCTAGAAGGCAAGCTCCGATGCATGAATCCTAGGAACCAATGTATTGTACCCGAGTTCTTATCGGCTAGATGCTCTGCTAATAGGACCGGTAGAAGTCGAGTGATTTCCTGTCACTCGCGTGATATAGGAGTTGAATGTTTACTATCTTGCAATCACTATAAGGATTATGGACGGGGTCATGTGCAGTAACATGACCTGGAAGTTTACCCCGTCTGTGTTGATAAAAGTTGATAAGGTCACAGTGTGTGGTAGTGGTGGCTAAGCGTTTGAAAGTACTAGCCACATGCCGCGAAATATGGTAAAGCGGTAAGCCTAGTAACCAATCGGACCGAGGAGTGGACATACGTCCCACCACTCGTAATTTGGTTTTTCTCACGCACCGATGTGCGGGAGTACATTCCGCACAGCGGACAGGAGTACGGTCATGTAGTCGCACTACAGATGTATGTCCTGCACAATTGGTGTGCGTACGGTCCTACAGTCGCTTGTGGTGGCCCTGTTCCACGAGTCGGAATGAAAGGCAAACGGTTGCTTCAGAATTATCATTGGATATTCCAAGCGTGTGAGTTAGGTCTGCCTTGCAAGGTTTGGAAATCCGATTCAGAATCGTCCGTTTCTCGCGGAGATTGAGACTGCTTATTCCTTCTGTCACATAGAGTAAGAAGTGTAACTATTGATGGAATAATCTTGATGAATGATAATCTCTACCTTGCTTGCCTAGTGTAGGTGCTTACCTAGAATGGATAATCAAATTAGAATCTGAAAGCTAAAATTTGAAAATAGATCATACTCTTTGTTGTTTTTCAGTTGAAATTAAACCAGAACCATTCAAGCCTTCATGAGTCTAATTACGGGCTAAGTATACCCAATCCTGGGTAAGCCTTGCTGAGTATTAGCATACTCAGTCTTGCTAGTGAATTTTTCAGGTATGACCTTCGAGAACCCCACGGGTAGTTCTGCATGGCCAACTTCTGTTCCATATGGCTGGTCCGTGGAATGGGATCCATCCCCGGCTGGCAGTGACCCTCCTGAATGACACCAAGCTTTGGGCTGAGTATGGTGTCAACCTTCGGGACATGTGTAGTCGCGAGTTTATTTTCCTTCCACTGTGAACTTGGACAGGCTGCGTAGCTTGTCATGTTAAACACTGTTTGTATAAATTTACATTAAGTTTGAAAAAGGTTTGTAATAATGTTTGCATTTCAGTAAATTAGAATTTAATGAGTTGTGCTGTGATTGTAAACTTGCCTTCGTGCGAGGTAAACCTGCCTCGATCCTGTTGAACCGTGGTTGTATCGGGCGGAGACCCGACAGACCAATGGGTTGTTCCGTTTGAAGTGCGTTGAGTTAATATCGGCTGTAAAGCGACAATTAGCGCACTTGAGCCGGAATAATTCAGGTGGTTCTGCCACAGCTGGTATCAGAGCTGTAGGTTTACTTTTACATCTGTAACAGCTCTTAAAAAGTGTTTTCAGGATAAAACTGGCCAAACAAATGAATTTAAAAAGTGCGTTGGACCCGTTAAGGTGGGTGCTTAGAACGTAAAGCCCTAGGGAATTATATGGGAATTATCAGGTGGCTGCTAATGTATATATATGTATAGTCCTGTTCTAACTTGTAGCACTACTTTCTTTTAAAACTTAAATTCATGCACAACCCAACTTTACTTTGTGTAACGACACCTTCGGTGGTAAGGTAAGAAGGTAAGGATCCTCAGCTAACAGGGGAGTTAGCCTTCCCGTCGGTGATGCGAACCGAACACTATTTCTCAAGCAGTGGCCACTTGAGATGCTGCCAATATATCAACTTAGGTTGGTTATATTAGGAGTAGATGGTTCGGCGCAGGGTATGGCGATTGCGGTTCATACCCCCGCATTTCGCGGTACCCCCGTGAATACATTGTTTCGATAACGTATGTTAACGTTGTCTATACGGCGGTAATGGTACAGATGCTGTTTCTATAGTGAACAGTAATGATTGGGGACGCTTTCATGTTGTGATGCCCTGAAAGGTTCATGTTATATATATATGGTCTTTTGCAGGTACACTAACCACGATTAATAGGTTAAGATGGATAGGACTTATCGACTAGTTATTAGTGAGAGACGTATGGGTAATGCCACCGAAATTAACTACGTAAGTCCGAAGATATTCGGCAATTGTTTTTGGTTGTGAGGTCGAATAGAACGTGCATGCATAATCCATCATTAAATAAGTGAATACATGATATGGGTTGTTCTTTTAAGATGTATATAGTGTTGTCTATCTTTAGGATGGGTCAATAGGAAGGATTTGATTGATAATGGATATCTCCTCTGTTTTAGATGGTTGGAGCTACTCGCGGAACACCGGAAGGTTTCCGGGCAGATAAGGCAAGCGGTTCCCAGCAACCATCACTAGCCCCGCCAAATCTGGCCGAAGTCATGGCCCGACAAACAGAACTCCTCAATCAGCTTGTGCAGGCTCAAATGGGCCAATATCATCATCAATCCCGAGGCCGAGATGAACCCCCATCGGCCAGTTATCAAGACTTCCTCAGTACCATGCCCCCACTATTCCATAAGGCGGATGAGCCCCTTGACGCTGATGCTTGGCTTCGTACCATCGAGTCCAAGTTCACCTTATTGTCTGCCCCATGTTCAGATGAGAACAAGGCGCTCTTTGCAGCCCAACAACTCCGTGGCACTGCCCGCATCTGGTGGGATCATTATCATGCCATGCAGCCTGCCGGTCATGTCGTCACTTGGGACGAGTTTTGGACCACTTTTCAAGCGCACCACATCCCCGAAGGACTCATTGAGCGAAAGCTCAATGAATTTCTGAATTTGACTCAGGGAACCCGCACCGTCCTGCAATATGCACAAGTCTTTAACTACTTGTGCCAGTACGCGGGATACCATGCGGACAATGATGCCTGCAAACGAGATCGTTTTCGCCGAGGCCTGAGCACCAAACTTAAAGAATGACTGAATTTGGTAAGGGCCGATAATTTCAATGAGCTGGTCAACATGGCCATCACTCAGGAAGACTGCATCTCAGCTCACAGAGCAGAAAAGAAAAGGAAGACACCCACAGGGTCTTCAGCTACACAACCATCAAGGTATCGGTTGGTCCCGAGCACCGCTACCCGAGCACCGCCTCGAAGCAATTTGCCTGGCAGATGGGTAGCCAGACCACCCCAACAGGCTCGATTCAATCGACCATCGACACCACAGCCTCAACAGCAACAACAACAGGGTCCGCAGCCGAGCTTTCCGCCCGTCAACCAAGGAAACAACAACTATCGTTGTTTCAACTGCGGAAGCCCGTCCCACTTCATCAAGGATTGCCCCCAACCTAGGAGATCCTTCCAAGGGCAAACATCCAATCCAATCAGCAAGGGCAAGGGCAAGAAGCAAGTGGTCCAAGTCCGCCAGGGAAGGGTGAACCTCTCCACTCTCTCCGAACTCCCCGAGGGGACACCAATAATGACGGGTACTTTTTCTATCAACCATCAACCCATGATTATTCTTTTTGATTCTAGTGCTACCCATAGTTTTATCAGTACAAACTGTGGAATTAAGCTAGGCTTGGATATCTCTCCTACAAATGGGGCATATAGGATAACAACTCCTGGTGGAAAAATCTCATCTAATCAAACCTGTAGGAAGGTGCCAATTCATCTAGGTAGTCATTTGATAAAAACGGACTTACTCCTACTAGACCTAGAAGGAATGGATGTTCTTTTAGGTATGAATTGGATGACCCAGCATCAAGTGTCATTAGATATCTCTTTCCGAACCATGGAGATAGATTCACCTGAGCACGAACCTACCATTCTCTATCTTCCACAACAGGAGTACATCAATTCTTGCACCTATGCTGCAACCGGGATCAAGTTAAAGGATATCCCTATCGTCTGTGAATACCCAGACATCTTTCCAGATGATTTGCCTAGAATGCCCCCAGATCGAGATATCGAATTTATCATAGAACTGCAGCCCGGCACAACCTCTATCTCTAAGAGACCCTATCGTATGCCACCCAATGAGCTTTCCGAGATGAAAATCCAACTCCAAGACCTCCTTGATAAGGGTTTCATTCGTCCGAGTACATCACCATGGGGTTGTCCAGCCTTATTTGTTAAAAAGAAAGACAATAGCTTAAGGCTATGTGTAGACTATCGCCCCCTCAATGTGGTAACTATCAAAAACAAATATCCCCTACCCCGCATTGATATTCTCTTCGATCAGCTAGCCGGAGCCAAAATATTCTCTAAAATTGATCTTCGTTCCAGCTATCATCAAATTAAGATCAGGCCAAGTGACATTCCAAAAACGGACTTCTCCACCCGATATGGTCTATACGAATATCTGGTTATGTCATTTGGTCTCACAAATGCTCCAGCATATTTCATGTATCTCATGAATTCCGTCTTCATGCAAGAACTCGACAAATTTGTTGTGGTCTTCATTGATGACATTCTGATCTACTCTAAAAATCCAGAAGATCATGTCAAACATCTTCATGTTATTCTTCAGCGATTAAGAGACCACCATTTGTACGCCAAATTTTCGAAATGCGAGTTCTTGTTAGATACTGTGAAATTTCTAGGCCATACTATCTCCAGTGACGGTATATCTGTTGACCCCAGTAAAGTACAAGAAGTGATGGATTGGAAACCTCCAACATCAGTCCATCAGATCCGTAGTTTTCTGGGTCTAGCTGGTTATTATCGTCGCTTCATTCCTGATTTCTCCAGAATAGCCAACCCTATGACCGAACTAGTAAAGAAAGGTGTTAAATTCTCTTGGGATCAAAAATGCGAAGATGCATTCCACACTCTCAGAGACCATCTTACAACTGCTCCAGTCCTAGCTCAACCAGATGTGTCAAAACCCTTCGACATTTATTGTGATGCATCAGGAACCGGACTTGGTTGTGTGCTTATGCAGGACAACCGAGTAATTGCATATGCATCACGAGCACTCAGGGTTCATGAACAGAACTACCCTACCCATGATCTTGAACTCGCAGCTGTCATTGATGCCCTGAAGATCTGGAGACATCATCTGATGGGTACGAAGTGTCATATTTATACTGACCACAAAAGCCTCAAGTACATCTTCACACAGGCAGACCTGAATATGAGACAAGGCGCTGGCTAGAACTTATCAAAGACTATGACTTGGAAGTACATTATCACCCAGGCAAGGCCAATGATGTTGCGGATGCACTCAGTCGCAAGGCACATTGCTCTTTCTTATCTGTAGAATCTTTCAACGAGACTCTTTGTTGGGAAGTGAGAAAGCTTAATCTAGAAATCATTCCCCAAGGTGACTTGAACCATCTCTCAGTTGAAGCCATGCTTAGGGATAGCATTGTTCTAGCTCAACAACGCAATAAAGGGGTTAGAATCATTAGGCAGAAGATAACACAAGGAGAAGAAAAGTATAAGTGCTTCCGAGTAGATCCAGAAGGAGTTTTATGGTTCAACGAACGTATCGTTGTACCTAAGGATCATAAACTCCGTAAACAGATATTGGACGAGGCCCACCTATCTAAATTCTCTATGCACCCTGGCAGTACGAAGATGTATCAGGATCTGAAACAAAACTTCTGGTGGACTCGTATGAAACGAGAAATTGCCAAGTATGTCTCAGAATGTGATATCTGCCAAAGAGTCAAAGCCAGTCATTTGAAAACTGCTGGTATTCTTCAACCTCTACCTATTCACTCTTGGAAATGGGAGGATATTAGTATGGATTTTACCATTGGCTTACCCAACACTTCTCTAAGGCATGACTCCATTTGGGTAATCGTTGATCGGTTGACCAAGACTGCACATTTCCTTCCTGTGCATACTACATATAATGCTAAAAAGTATGCGGAAATTTATCTGGATCAAATCGTTCGTCTTCATGGAGTACCCAAGATGATCATTTTTTATTGTGGAGCACAATTTATTGGTAGGTTCTGGGAGCAACTTCAACATGCTCTTGGAACTAAGTTAATTCGAAGCTCCGCATATCACCCTCAGACAGATGGACAGACTGAGAGAGTAAATCAGATTTTGGAAGATATGCTTAGAGCCTGTGTCCTTCAGTATGACGAGAAATGGGATAAATGCTTGCCACTGGCAGAGTTCTCTTACAACAACAGCTATCAAACTAGTCTCAAGATGGCCCCGTTTGAAGCATTGTACGATCGCCGATGCCGAACTCCTGTGAGTTGGTCACAAACCGGCGAACGTAAAATCTTTGGACCGGACCTTGTTACTGAAGCAGAGGAAAAGGTGAAGACTATTCAAAACAATCTAAAGGCAGCCCAATCTCGACAACAAAGCTACGCTGATATGCGAAGAAGACCATTACAGTTTCAAATTGGAGACTTCGTCTATCTTCGAGTATCCCCTACCCAAGGTGTTCAAAGGTTCGGCGTAAAAGGGAAACTTGCTCCTCGATACATCGGACCCTTTGAAATTCTCAAAATCTATGGACCCATAGCTTACCGTCTTCAACTTCCTCCTCAATTAGCAGCCATCCATAACATCTTCCATGTGTCTCAACTTAGGAAATGCGTCAAGGTTCCTACCAAGACCATCGATTCCCAAGCCATCGAAATCGACCCTGATCTAACCTATACAGAACATCCACTTAGAGTGCTAGACACCAAAGAAAGAAGCACTAGCAGAGAAACCATTAGGATGTTCAAGATTTAGTGAAACCATCATACAGAAGAAGCAGCAACATAGGAAACCGAATCTTATCTTTAGCAAAATTTCCCAAACTTCTTTCAAGCCAACCTCCAAACTTGATCATTCAATTCCATTTTGTTCCGGAATCTCGGGACGAGATTCTTTTTAGGGGGAAAGGCTGTGACACTCAGGTATTTAGTATTGTCACACGCTAAATTTTAGTACGATGTTGTGTGCAAAATGCGGTGAAAGTGTGTTTAAAAATTTAAATGCTAAGAAAAAGGGGTGGTTTTATATAATTATAAATTAATAAAGGTCCTTTAGTGTTAAATAGATGAGAATGGGAAGTGGAATTCAAATACATAAAGGTTGTTTTGGCAAAAGTCAAAAACTTGTGTTTAAATCGCAAATATAGGTGAAACTACACATAGGATGTATATGTAGTGTAGTTTTTAAATAGGATTTATATAAAGTTTAGAAACTTTGTTAAGTTTTATAGTAGTTTCAAATCTGTTGCTCATCTGCAAATGAACCTTAGAGCAAAGTTGTAGATTTTGAAAAACCCTACACTTTTGCTTTTGGGCCTATCTTCATTTGAGCTCCAGTTTAAAAGTTACTTGAACATTACAATGGAGTCCCTGTGTTTTTGGGATTTTGCTTTTCAGTACTTCTTCGTCTACCTCCCTCCCTCCTCCTCTGTTTCTTCTCTGCGCCGCGCCGCCGCCGCTCTGCCGGCCATGTGCTGCGCCCCCGCCGCCCCTGCGCTGCTCTGGGCCGAGCCACGTGCCGCCTCCGCCCAGCGCCACCGCCTTCCCCGAGCCACACTGTCTTCTCCCCACCGTGCCACGCCGCCCGGCCGTCTGCCCGAGCCGCCCCTCGTCGCTGCTCGCCGTCGCTACAACCCAGCGCCACCTCCTGCTTCCCGGCAACCCCACACGTCGCTCCTTGGCCGACCACCGCCTTACTCCTCCCCGCTGCCTTCTGTGACGCCCTGAAAATTCACTAAATTAAATCACGCGCTAGAGTAATTCGTGTCCGACGTCAAAACCCTAACCCTAACTGGGTCGCTGTCCCATCCTGCACCGCACAGTGGCCGACGATCACGCGCGACCGCTTTTCCGCGATCAACGCCGGCGCGAATCTTTTCTCCTCGTGCAGCGCGCGTGGCTGACCGGCCGCGGTCGCCGCCGCGATCGGCGCCGACGCGCCCCTCTCCCTCTCTCCTTCTTTTTCTTTTTTTCCCTCTCCCACTTCCTTTCTCTTCTTTTCTTTTTCCCCAATCTCTTTTCTCTTTCTTTCTTTCTTTTCCTTTCTTCTCTTTTCTTTTCTTTTTCTTCTTTCTTCTTTCCCCCTCCTCCCTTCTCTCCTTACTTCCTTCCCCCTGCCGCGTGCCCGAGCGCCGTGCGCCGGCTCTGCCCCGGCCACGCCACGACGCGCCACCCCCGGGCCCCGGCCGCCGGAATTTGGCTGGCGCCGAGCCTCCCCTTCCCTCCTCTGTTTCCTGCTGGCAAGGGGAGGAAGAAAGGGGCAATTTTGCCCTTAAGCCCCTCCCTTCCCTTCTATCCAGTTAAAGGCCCCTCCACCCTTTAGACCCTTTGCAAAAAGAACCCCTTCCCTTTGCCATTTCCCAAACTAGACCCCTCCACTATATAAACTTATTTCCAAACAGGCCCGCCAAACTTCCTGTCGTGACCCTAATGTTTCTAGGATTCACCAATAGGTCCTTACTCTTTCCGGATAAATACGAATAAGCCCCTAGACCCCTGTTTAACCCCTGAACCCCTCTTTACCTCGTCATTTTATGTGTGAAACGATCTCCGATCGACCCGAAACTTTACCACGCCCTTTCTAGTATAGTTCTAGCCATGCCATTAAGAAACCACCCAAAAATACTACCCCTACCTCCGTAACTAAATTATTTCCGATTCGAGCTCAACAATAAAAGCTTTTGGTACGTTCGCTTGATTGTGTGTTTGTTTAAATGCGTCGTAGGACACGGAGTGAACGAGGAAGGTCCCGACTGTGACCAAGCGAACGAGGACCAGTTCTGCGACCCCGAGCCCGAGGGACAGTGCTTCGATCAGAACCTTCCGCAAGGGTTTGATGATGGCAAGTTCAATCCCGCCCTTTTGATACATGTTTTGTCCTAGTTTTTATAAACACAACCTAGTGGCCTGTTTTATAAAATTGCATGGTTTTGCTTGCTAGAAACATGGTAGGATAGCCACCCTTGTTTGTGATAACCATACCTTGACCCTCCTGGTTTTATAAAGAAATGCGTGCGTGTGGGAAGTGATAAAATATGATTTTGAAAGATGAGTCAGACGGGATGGATGGCATTTCTGTGTGAATTGCGTTGGTGTGCTCGTACCTGTGTGGTTGAGCGAGGAAGGGAGATATCCATCTTGTCACCCCTAAGGACCGAGTTGATGTGTCGTCTCACCTAGCTTCCTGTCGTGCAAACCACTTGACCGTTGTATGGGCAACGGCTTAGCCTAACCCCACTAGTTAGTCTGATAGCCATCAGGAGAGCTGGGAGCAACGGGTGATCAAGGAGACGGGATAAGCTCTGTGTGACTTATGCCCCGGTTAAACCTTGGTGATAGGTCGAATGACCCCTTGATAGATCCCGTGGTGGCTAGCCAGGTCTAGCTAAGGTGGGTAAGGGCTTCGATGGGATCTGCACCGGCACTAAGGTGTTCGTGCTGTGGTACCCCACCTGTGGGTAAAGTTGCACACCTCTGCAGAGTTAAAAATCTATTCGAATAGCCGTGCCCCCGGTATTGGGCAAGTTACGGTGTGGTCACATAACTAGTGTTTCTCTGGGATTGGTGTGTGTGTTATTTGGAAAATGTCCGGCAGTTGTGCCATGGGCTACGATGGACGGGGAGCCCGGTAGCAGCTTAAAGTTCGGATCCTGTGTGGATCAACAGCACGTGCTCCTTGGTATTTGAAAACTTGTTTTGAAAATGTTTTGAACGAACCCTTGCATAAAACCGAGTTTTCCGCAAATAAAACCATAACCTTATCCTTGGATTAACCTGTGCATTTATTTCTGTTATACCCCCTCCGCGGGTGTGATTGGACTTGCTGAGTACGTTCGTACTCACCCCATTCTTACTTTTACAGTGGAAGATCCAGACTACATCCCCGAAGACGTCGAGTAGGGTTCCGTCCTGCACCCAGTCTTGCCTGTGGGTGAGGTCACCGTTGGAACTCCGCATGACGCAAGACTCTGACGACCCCCTTTTCGTAGCTAGTATAGTAGTGTGGGTTTTAGTTGTAATCCTCGCGATAGTGGCGCTTCACTGCCCATTGCCGCGAAGAGTTGTACGGTGATGTACCATCTGATGTAATAAAGTGTTATCAGCCTCCTGGGACTGATAAAGTAACACTTTTAAGTCTTCCCTGATGGGGGGACGCTTCAGGTGGTATCAGAGCCGTAGGCTGGCCGTAGGACGTGACCCTAGAAGTGAGACCCCTTTTCAGACCCTAGGACTTGTTCTGACTTAGATAATTTTCTGCACAAACACTCACCACTGGTCTTTGCCCTGTTCCAGATGGCTGACAATGGATGGGTTAACGGAATCTGCCACGCAGAGCCCAGCCTTCCTAAGTTATTATTACTCAGCCTGGAACGCGTTGGGGTTATGGAACCACCAGAGTATGCCTACCGAGAATACATCTCCGGAGGCACCCTTCGGTGCGATATGATGGTCTTTGTGGAGAGGAGCACCCGCTACCCTGATGTGGACCCTTGGTTCATCTCCACCTCTGGTTTCCGCTTCCCTGACACCTACCGAAAGGCCACCCGTAAAGCCCTACGACGGCTGCGTGTGCTCTACAGGCACCACCTTCAGCGGACTCCTATGGGATTTTTCCCACCCTCTGAGGGAAGAGGACGCACTTGGATTGCCCGGATGAGGGGACTTGGACGAGAAGAAGAAGACCTAGAAGATACGGTCTCCCACCTATCCATCTCCCTTACTGGCTTGGATGCACTCTACCGCGAACAGGCGGCACAACTGAAACAGCTAATCCATGGGATTGAAAAGGTAACTCAGGAGCTGGAGGAACAACGGATAAGAGCCACAAGCGCCGAGTATTCCTTAGCCGCCCTCCAAGCCCAGCTGCAGGAATACGAAAGCCGCAGAGGAATAGGTGGATGGATAGAGGAAGAAGAAGAAGAACCCGAGGAAACCCATTGGGATAAAGGTACTCAGACCGAAGATGAGATGGATTGGTGCCTCCCGATAAAGAAGTGCCCTATCAGGAGCGAGGAAGAATCCCCATGATAGGAGTAGCACTCCGAGCTAGGACCCTACCCTAGTAACCACGTATCCATGAGAACTGTACCCCCATGTTGCAATAATAAAAGTTACCTACCTCGTTGTACCTGTGCAAAATGTGTTTACCCTGTTCATGTTTCAGATGGCTGAGGAAGGTTGGACCCAGGGCGATTGCCAAGCAGCACCTGGCTTTCCCAGCCTTTTGATCAACACCCTGGAAGGCCTTGGCGTTACAGAACGCCCAAGGTACTACAGCCAAGAGTACGAGCACCACGGTACCCCCCGCTGCAGGGTGATCCTGGTCATCGTCAGGAGCAACCGCTACCCCGACATCCAGCCTTGGCGAGTGACTGCCACAGGGTTTAGACACTAGGACACCTACCCCTTGGCCATCATAAAAGCACTCCGTTATTTGTGCCGGATTTTTGAAGAACACCTCGCCCCCACGCCAGCGAAGTTCTTCCCGCCGGCCATCAGAACCCCAGTCTGGGAAGCACGCATGAGAAACCTGGAACGACGTCGCCATAAAGAAGGCCCCCTGTACCAAGTGGCCACTTACCTAGCCGCCCTGGACCAACTCTTCGATAAGCAAGCCAACCTTCTAAGGGAGCAGACCTATCGAGCCGAGCAAGCGGAGCTCGCAGTGAGATTACAGCAGATCCGAGCTGCCCACGCCGAGGCAAGAGCTGCAGCCGCGGTCAGCAGCGAAGCAGTCGCCCAAGAGAGCCTCAGGCAGGCCCGAGACCGGCGTATGCAAGATTGGACCCGAAGTGGAACACCAGTCCCGGCAATTGGGGAAGACCATGTTTTACTCGGGACGCCCGTCATAGGATGGGGACCACTCTTTGGAAACTCACAAGCCCCACCCGAGAACCCTGAAAGTTCTGCTGCCGCCGTCGAAGGGGATGCTGCAGCGCAACCCTTGACAGGTGGGAACCCGGAGAACGGCGAGCGAGGATTGCTCACACTCCCCACCCCGGAAGAAGGCACACCTCGCGAGTAGAGTGACCGACGCCATCCCAGTGATGCCCCTTCCCCAGCCTTTTCTGTTTACGACGTGCCCTTAGACAAGACCCTGGCCGAGTAGCATGGGATCTAGTCTTACCCCCAAGTTGTACCCCCCTCGCAGTAATAAAATGGTTTGTGCTTGTTGTATGTGATGTTGTGTGCTGGTTTGTTGTGTACTGCTTGTTTATATGAGTACCGGCAGAAGGTAGATTCTGCCTTATATACGAATAAAACAACTTAAACATCACATAATCGTAACCCCAATTTACCCAATCAACAGGTGACCCCCTGGAACGTCGCGAGGGCCTCCCATGGCCGGAACCCTGTAGCCGCTAGTGCCGGAGCACAGCCTGTTGAACAAGATCTTCCCCAAGGAGAACAGGAAGTAAGCCAGAAACCGAGGAGGAAGTCAAGAAGGAGAGCAACTACCACCACCCCCACCCCTCGGAGACTTAGCGCAGATAATCCACAACCAGACCCTCATACTGGAGACACTGGCCAATGCCCTCATTAACCGGCAGCCACGAGGGCAGAATATGAATGACAAGCTAACGGCCTTTCTAAGGACCAAGCCGCCCACCTTTGCCGGATCCTGCAACCCTTTGGATGCAGACGACTGGTTATGAGTAATCCAGAGGAAGCTCGAACCATTCGAATGCCAGGACCGGGACAAAGTCCTTCTGGCAGCCCACCAACTCACCGGAACCGCATTAGCTTGGTGGGAAAATTACTGTGCTGCAGCCGAAGATGCCTCTACCATCACTTGGGGAGAATTCGTGAGGGAGTTCCGCCGCTATCACATTCCTTCGGCCACCATGAAGCGCAAGGCGGATGAATTCCGCGCACTACAACAAGGAAGCATGACGGTGGAAGAGTGCACCCACCGGTTCATAGAATTGGCCCGATATGCGCCGGAGGAAGTGAACGACGACGATAAGAAACAAGACATGTTCAAGAAGGGATTAAGCCCAGAACTCCGGACCTTGCTTACCCCACAGATCTATCCTGACTTTAATACCCTGATGAACAAGGCTATCCTTACGGAAAGGGCCAAGGCCGAAGAGAGGAAGGACAACAAACGCAAATTCCTGGAAAATAAGGCCCGCCAACAGGACCGTTTCCAAAAACCGAGGACCTTCAGCTACACTGCACCAAGGTCTCAGGCCCCAATGCAATATAGGACTCAGTCCCAAGTGACAGGACCACGGGCCCCTGACTCACAGCCTAAGAGTCAGAATACCATGAGGGCCCCGCAGAGCAATGCAAGCCTGGTCGCCTCCGACAACAACAATGTTAGGGCCTGTTTCAACTGCCGTGAGATGGGGCATTTCATCGCCAATTGCCCTTATGCCAAGAATAAGCCGGCCACATCAGCTTTCTCCAACACGGTGAATGGACCCAGACCAGCCCTGACCGGTGCCAACCGAGTACCCATCCGCAACAATGACAACAGTCAGCAAACGAAGCACCCCCAGCAATCATTCGGACGAGCCCGCGTCAATCACATCGACACGCAGGAGGCTCAAGAAGCTCAGGGCGTAGTGCTCGGTGAGTACCTAGTCAACTCAGCTCTGGCAACAGTACTATTTGATTCTGGAGCATCACACTCATTCATATCCTCGAGCTACGTGGAGAAACACAAAATACCTACAGTACTACTAAAAACACCCCAATTAACCCGGACGCCTGGAGGCGACATCAATTGTCAATTAGGTTGTCCACGGGTAAGGATCAATTTAAGTAGGGTAGACTTTCTAGCAGATTTGGTAGTACTTAAGTCTGGGGGAATAGACGTGATCCTTGGAATGGACTGGTTAAGTCGACACAATGGTCTCATAGGCTGTACCGACAAAGTGGTACACCTAACAAACCCCGAAGGAGTTCAAGTGATCTGCCATACTCGGGATAGTAAGTTTGACCCAATGGTGTTTAGCGTGGAAGCCAAGCCCTTAGAAGGAGTCCCGGTAGTAAACGAATACCCAGATGTATTCCCCGAAGAGCTTCCCGGTATGCCGCCGGACAGGGATATAGAGTTCGTCATAGACCTTACCCCCGGAACATCCCCTATAGCCAAGAGACCCTATAGGATGGCGGCCTCTGAGTTAACAGAATTAAAGAAGCAACTAGAAGAACTGCAACGAATTGGCTTCATTAGACCAAGCTCGTCGCCATGGGGAGCCCCAGTGCTGTTTGTCACGAAGAAAGATGGGAGTATGAGGCTGTGTGTAGACTACCGAGCATTGAATGAGGTCACCATCAAGAATAAGTACCCACTCCTCAGGATTGATGACCTGTTCGATCAACTAAAAGGAGCCAAGTACTTTTCCAAGATCGATCTAAGGTCAGGATATTTTCAGCTCAAGATTAGAGAAAGTGATATCCCCAAGACAGCTTTTGTCACCCGATACGGGCAGTTTGAGTTCACTGTAATGTCCTTCGGACTAACCAATGCCCCTGCCTATTTCATGAATCTCATGAACAAAGTATTTATGGATGAGCTGGATAAGTTTGTCGTAGTCTTTATCGACGACATACTTATCTACTCCAAGAGTGTTCAGGAACATGAGCAACATCTGCGGGTAGTGTTGGAAAAGCTAAGGATACATAAACTATATGCCAAATTTAGCAAGTGTGAATTCTGGTTGGAGAGAGTAGCTTTCCTTGGTCACATTCTGACCGCGGAAGGCGTAGCAGTGGACCTAGAGAAGGTCGAAGCCGTTTCTAACTGGCAGCGGCCAACTAACGTTAGTGAAATCAGGAGCTTCCTTGGATTAGCCGGGTACTATCGGAGATTTATCGAGGGATTTTCCAAGATAGACTGACCCATGACGGAACTTCTTAAGAAGGAGAAGAAGTTCGCCTGGACGGAAAATTGTGAAAGAGGTTTTCAAGAATTGAAGCAAAGGTTGACAACCGCCCCAGTGCTGACCCTACCGGACATTCATCGGGACTTTGTCATTTATTGTGACGCATCCCGACAAGGATTAGGGTGTGTACTGATGCAAGACGGGAAAGTCGTTGCATATGCTTCCCGCCAACTCAGGACTCATGAGCAGAATTATCCGACCCATGATTTGGAATTACCAGCCGTAGTGCATGCCCTTAAGATTTGGAGACACTACCTGATTGGAAATAAGTGTGAGGTTTACACCGACCACAAGAGTCTGAAGTATATCTTCACCCAGCCGGATTTAAACCTAAGGCAAAGAAGACGGTTGGAGTTGGTCAAGGACTACAATTTGGAAATTCAGTATCACCCCGGGAAGGCAAACGTAGTAGCCGATGTCTTAAGTCGAAAATCCTATGGGCCTAAAAATGACCATCTGCGCGAGGAAATGGCACGATTAAATGTGCACATGGTTCCTCGAGGTTCCAGCCAAGTGCTAAACATCCAATCGACACTAGAGGATAGGATTAGAGAGGCCCAAAGCTTGGATCAGGAGTTAATGAAGATCTGCAAACAAACTGGAGAAAACAAAGCACCAGGTTTCAGAGTAGATGATAAGGGAACGTTATGGTACGAGGATAGGATTTGTGTACCCCGGAATGGAGACTTCAGGCAGATAATCATGGACGAAGCCCATAACTCGGCCTACTCCATCCACCAAGGATCCACCAAAATGTATATGGATATAAGGCAAAAATATTGGTGGAATGGAATGAAGGCGGATATTGCAAGATTCGTGGCTCATTGTGATACTTGCCAAAGGATCAAGGCCGAACATCAAAAACCGGCGGGATTATTGCAACCCTTGCCTATCCCGGTGTGGAAATGGGACGAGATAGGAATGGACTTTGTAGTGGGTCTACCCCGAACACAGAAGGGACACGATTCCATATGGGTAATAGTGGATCGACTCACTAAATCGGCACATTTCATACCCGTACGAACTAATTACGGTGGAGAAAAGCTGGCAAAACTCTATGTGGAAAACATAGTAAAGCTACACGGAGTACCTAGCAGGATTGTCTCAGATAGAGGGACCCAATTTACCTCTAGGTTCTGGAAAAGCTTGCATCAAGCCATGGGCACCAAGTTAGATTTCAGCTCCGCGTACCACCCACAGACGGATGGTCAAACCGAGAGGGTAAATCAAATCATGGAGGATATGCTGAGAGCATGTGTCCTGACTTACGGAAAGGACTGGGAGCAAAGTCTGCCTTATGCAGAATTTTCGTAC
This sequence comes from Panicum hallii, assembly GCF_002211085.1. Lineage (NCBI taxonomy): Eukaryota > Viridiplantae > Streptophyta > Magnoliopsida > Poales > Poaceae > Panicum > Panicum hallii. Next base: position 34,368,363 of record NC_038045.1, on the reverse strand, counting down.
AACAACGGTTACCAAGCCAGCTTGGGCATGTCGCCATTCGAAGCTCTCTATGGAAGGAAGTGCAAAACTCCCCTAATATGGTCGGAAGTTGGAGAACGTACCCTAGTAGGACCCGCACTTATAAAAGAGGCAGAAGAAAAAGTAGCAGAGATCCGCGAGAAATTGAAAGCAGCTCAGTCTCGACAAAAGAGCTACGCAGACAAGAAAAGGCGAGAAATAAGTTTCGACCCAGGAGATTTTGCTTATCTCAAGGTCTCGCCTATTCGAGGAACGCGAAGATTTCAAGTACAAGGAAAATTGGCCCCTCGATACGTTGGACCGTATCGGGTTCTAAAGAGAGTCGGAGCAGTAGCATACCGACTGGAGTTACCAGAAGAAATGTCGGATATACACCCAGTGTTTCATGTCTCGCAATTAAGGAGGTGTTTGAGAGTACCCGAGGAAGAACACGTGCCGGTGGAAACAATAGATCTGCAGCCGGATCTGCGATATCAGGAAGTACCGGTCAAAATTCTAGACACTGTCAATAGGAGCAGACACGGAGTAGAGGAAGCAACCTGGGAACGTGAGGAGGCTCTGAAGAAGGAGTTTCCCCATCTGTTCGAGAACCAGTCGAATCTCGAGGACGAGATTCATTTTAAGTGGGGTAGGTTTGTGACGCCCTGAAAATTCACTAAATTAAATCACGCGCTAGAGTAATTCGTGTCCGACGTCAAAACCCTAACCCTAACTGGGTCGCTATCCCATCCTGCACCGCACAGTGGCCGACGATCACGCGCGACCGCTTTTCCACGATCAACGCCGGCGCGAATCTTTTCTCCTCGTGCAGCGCGCGTGGCTGACCGGCCGCGGTCGCCGCCGCGATCGGCGCCGACGCGCCCCTCTCCCTCTCTCCTTCTTTTTCTTTTTTTCCCTCTCCCATTTCCTTTCTCTTCTTTTCTTTTTCCCCAATCTCTTTTCTCTTTCTTTCTTTCTTTTCCTTTCTCCCCTTTTCTTTTCTTTTTCTTCTTTCTTCTTTCCCCCTCCTCCCTTCTCTCCTTACTTCCTTCCCCCTGCCGCGTGCCCGAGCGCCGTGCGCCGGCTCTGCCCCGGCCACGCCACGACGCGCGCGCCCACGCAGCGCGTGGCCGTGCGCCGCGCCGCGCCGCCCGTCGCCCGCGCCCTCACCCAGGACCCGCGACACACCGCGCCGCGCGCGCACGCGCACGCCCTGTCCCCGCGCGTGCCGCGCCACTCGCCGTTGCCGCGTTCCGCCCGCTGCGCGCGCCGCTGCTTTTCCCCGTCCTGTGCCGCACAGCGCCGCACCTCCCCCACGTGCGGTGCCCGGTGCCCTCACCCCCACGCCGCGTCGCGACGGCCGCAAGCAGCCGGAGCGCCATTAATGGCGCCCCGCACTGCCCGCCGGCCGCCACCACCCAAGGCCCTCCTCCCCACCGCCCTTCCCCTATAAATCGCCCCCCACCCCCCCGCGCAGCCCGTCTCCCCACGGCCTCCAGCGCCACCTCCAGCCCTTCCCCAAGCCCGTAGCCCCGCCGCCGCCCACAGCTCCTCCGCCGCCCGCTGCCCACCGTGGGCGCGCCTCCTCGCTCCACCTCATCCCAAGGTGAGGACGGGGATGGGATCCCCTCCTTCCCCTCTCCCTTTTCCCTCAACCCCGAGCCGCCCCCGGGCCCCGGCTGCCGGGATTTGGCCGGCGCCGAGCCTCCCCTTCCCTCCTCTATTTCCTGCTGGCAAGGGGAGGAAGAAAGGGGCAATTTTGCCCTTAAGCCCCTCCCTTCCCTTCTATCCAGTTAAAGGCCCCTCCACCCTTTAGACCCTTTGCAAAAAGAACCCCTTCCCTTTGCCATTTCCCAAACTAGACCCCTCCACTATATAAACTTATTTCCAAACAGGCCCGCCAAACTTCCTGTCGTGACCCTAATGTTTCTAGGATTCACCAATAGGTCCTTACTCTTTCCGGATAAATACGAATAAGCCCCTAGACCCCTGTTTAACCCCTGAACCCCTCTTTACCTCGTCATTTTATGTGTGAAACGATCTCCGATCGACCCGAAACTTTACCACGCCCTTTCTAGTATAGTTCTAGCCATGCCATTAAGAAACCACCCAAAAATACTACCCCTACCTCCGTAACTAAATTATTTCCGATTCGAGCTCAACAATAAAAGCTTTTGGTACGTTCGCTTGATTGTGTGTTTGTTTAAATGCGTCGTAGGACACGGAGTGAACGAGGAAGGTCCCGACTGTGACCAAGCGAACGAGGACCAGTTCTGCGACCCCGAGCCCGAGGGACAGTGCTTCGATCAGAACCTTCCGCAAGGGTTTGATGATGGCAAGTTCAATCCCGCCCTTTTGATACATGTTTTGTCCTAGTTTTTATAAACACAACCTAGTGGCCTGTTTTATAAAATTGCATGGTTTTGCTTGCTAGAAACATGGTAGGATAGCCACCCTTGTTTGTGATAACCATACCTTGACCCTCCTGGTTTTATAAAGAAATGCGTGCGTGTGGGAAGGGATAAAATATGATTTTGAAAGATGAGTCAGACGGGATGGATGGCATTTCTGTGTGAATTGCCGTTGGTGTGCTCGTACCTGTGTGGTTGAGCGAGGAAGGGAGATATCCATCTTGTCACCCCTAAGGACCGAGTTGATGTGTCGTCTCACCTAGCTTCCTGTCGTGCAAACCACTTGACCGTTGTATGGGCAACGGCTTAGCCTAACCCCACTAGTTAGTCTGATAGCCATCAGGAGAGCTGGGAGCAACGGGTGATCAAGGAGACGGGATAAGCTCTGTGTGACTTATGCCCCGGTTAAACCTCGGTGATAGGTCGAATGACCCCTTGATAGATCCCGTGGTGGCTAGCCAGGTCTAGCTAAGGTGGGTAAGGGCTTCGATGGGATCTGCACCGGCACTAAGGTGTTCGTGCTGTGGTACCCCACCTGTGGGTAAAGTTGCACACCTCTGCAGAGTTAAAAATCTATTCGAATAGCCGTGCCCACGGTATTGGGCAAGTTACGGTGTGGTCACATAACTAGTGTTTCTCTAGGATTGGTGTGTGTGTTATTTGGAAAATGTCCGGCAGTTGTGCCGTGGGCTACGATGGACGGGGAGCCCGGTAGCAGCTTAAAGTTCGGATCCTGTGTGGATCAACAGCACGTGCTCCTTGGTATTTGAAAACTTGTTTTGAAAATGTTTTGAACGAACCCTTGCATAAAACCGAGTTTTCCGCAAATAAAACCATAACCTTATCCTTGGATTAACCTGTGCATTTATTTCTGTTATACCCCCTCCGCGGGTGTGATTGGACTTGCTGAGTACGTTCGTACTCACCCCATTCTTACTTTTACAGTGGAAGATCCAGACTACATCCCCGAAGACGTCGAGTAGGGTTCCGTCCTGCACCCAGTCTTGCCTGTGGGTGAGGTCACCGTTGGAACTCCGCATGGCGCAAGACTCTGACGACCCCCTTTTCGTAGCTAGTATAGTAGTGTGGGTTTTAGTTGTAATCCTCGCGATAGTGGTGCTTCACTGCCCATTGCCGCGAAGAGTTGTACGGTGATGTACCATCTGATGTAATAAAGTGTTATCAGCCTCCTGGGACTGATAAAGTAACACTTTTAAGTCTTCCCTGATGGGGGGACGCTTCACCATCTTCCACGCATGACACGCTGTCCCTGCCGCTACCCGAGCTTCGCCGTGCCGCCACTTGCGCCGCCGGCATGCCAGCTCTTGCTCTCGCATGACCACGTCTTATCCCAGACCCCGAACACCTCCTAGAGACCCTAGCACACTCGCTCTTGCGTTTGCATACACACATTTCTCTCATTTTCGCTTGCTCCGACCACCATCTCTCACTGGACCTCTGCCGCGCCTCCTGGCAACCGTCGTCAGCCACCTACACCAGCCCCGGACCCCGATCCAGTGCTCCTAGAGCACCACCGTGACTCACTGCAGCTCATCGACCCACCCAATTCCATTTTCTCGCACCCGAGTGTTGTTCCCCGCAGCGCCGATGAGCTCCAGTTCCACCGCCCGTTCGGCCTCACCGTCGACAGCCCCAACCGCCGCCCCCCATCCCCGGTCCAGAGCACAAACAGCATCGCCATCACCCACTGGTGCTTCCCAGCCCATCCAATCTTGCTCTGGTGCACCGGAACAGCCGGACCGCAGCGCCGACGAGCTCCTTGCTCCGCCGCTGCTCGGCTTCGCCGTCGACCCGCTGATCCACCACCTCCTAGCCCCGGCCGAGCACCCCATCAGCACCACATCATCACGTAGAAGCTTCTCGACTACTTCCCCGCCACCCTCCGGCACCCTAGACACCGAAACACCGTCAACCCTCTCGGAGCTCCACCGCCCGCCCCTGTTCGCCGCTGTTTACGCTGCTATAGCCCCTCCCCGCCTCAGCCCCGACCACCCCCGTAACCGCCGTGAGTCACTGGTCATTTTCCCCCACTTGTCCCTTGCCGCCGGTGAGCCCCCTCGCCGGATTGTAGATGCCGTCGATCTGCCCTCTGTTGAATCCCGACCAAGGGCTGGATTGCAAAGATTAGAATACTTCCAAGGGTCTTTGTGCATAAACCCGAGGGCCTCAGTGTAAACTTCTTTGTTATTTCATGTGGGCAAGCTGTCAGCTTGTAAAATCAATAGAAAATTGTAGGAAAATCCAAAAATTACCAAACTTGTTTTGTTAGAAACTAGAATTCAAAATCTACAACTTTTGTTAATGAAGTCTGGTTTGAAACTAAATACTTTTGAATCTATTTTAAACCTAAGTAAAAGGGTATTTTATGCATAGCTCTTGCATACAAGCTTAGTTTCTTATGATCTTTGGTATGTAGCTTCTATATGTCATGAGTAAGCTTATGTAGAAATTTCAAGCTTAGTATTGCTCTGTAGCTTAAGTTCTTTTAAACTTTTGCAAATCAAATTTGAAATGATTTGAATTAAATTAGGCATGTTCCTAAGGTCTCTATGTTTAGATCTTTTTACCCTAACCTAATTTGATGATAATTGGTTTATAATTAAATTTTTAAGAATTTAAAGTTCTGTTAACTCAGGATTTGAATTTAAACTTGAAGTTTGAATTCAAATTCAAATGTTTTAGTTTCTGTTTCCAGAAAATTATGAAAAATTCACCATAAGCTTATTTGTTGAAAATAAACTTATTCACAAAAATTCAAGGTCAGAATCTTTATGGTTTTTAAAATAAAAATCAAACTGTTTGAATTACTTCAAAGTAATTCCATTAAAATGACATAACCTAAGTATGGGTGGTAGTTTGGAACCCCACCCCCTTGTTACATGAGTTTATGTTTATTAATTTATTAGATTGCAACTTTATCGTGAAATGAAATCCTTAACTTAAGAACCATCTCACTTAAATCATTGCATATCATGTAGAGTCAGCAACGCTCGACGACGGAGACTACGAGCTAGTCCTGGAACAAGACCAAGGGTTTTCTGAAGACCCGATAAACGTCGCCGAGACTCTAACTGAAGCTCCGAACCAAAATTCGGAAATCTTTGACACTCCTGCCCCCAACCCCACTCCAGAAGGCAAGCTCCGATGCATATCCCAGTATTTCAATTTACTACAAATTTTATACTTATATATTCTATCTTGCATTAAGTCTAGGAGTTGGAATGGAACCCTAGATGCATGAATCCTAGGAACCAATGTATTGCACCCAAGTTCTTATCGGCTAGATGCTCTGCTAATAGGACCGGTAGAAGTTGAGTGATTTCCTGTCACTCGCGTGATATAGGAGTTGAATGTTTACTATCTTGCAATCACTATAAGGATCATGGACGGGGTTATGTGCAGTAACATGACCTGGAAGTTTACCCCGTCTGTGTTGATAAAAGTTGATAAGGTCGCAGTGTGTGGTAGTGGTGGCTAAGCGTTTGAAAGTACTAGCCACATGCCGCAAAATATGGTAAAGCGGTAAGCCTAGTAACCAATCGGCCCGAGGAGTGGACATACCTCCCACCACTCGTAATTTGGTTTTTCTCACGCACCGATGTGCGGGAGTACATTCCGCACAGCGGACAGGAGTACGGTCATGTAGTCGCGCTACAGATGTATGTCCTGCACAATTGGTGTGCGTACGGTCCTACAGTCGCTTGTGGTGGCCCTGTTCCACGAGTCGGAATGAAAGGCAAACGGTTGCTTCGGAATTATCATTGGATATTCCAAGCGTGTGAGTTAGGTTTGCCTTGCAAGGTTTGGAAATTCAATTCAGAATCATCCGTTTCTCGCGGAGATTGAGACTGCTTATCCCTTCTGTCACATAGAGTAAGAAGTGTAACTATTGATGGAATAATCTTGATGAATGATGATCTCTACCTTGCTTGCCTAGTGTAGGTGCTTACCTAGAATGGATAATCAAATTAGAATCTGAAAGCTAAAATTTTAAAATAGATCATACTCTTTGTTGCTTTTCAGCTGAAATTAAACCAGAACCATTCAAGCCTTCATGAGTCTAATTACGGGCTAAGTATACCCAATCCCGGGTAAGCCTTACTGAGTATTAGCTGTCAGACCCGGGGCCACGGGGCTGCGTACATCAAGGAGTCCGTATTGGGCTAGGGGATAGGACGTGTCCTGTACCTTATTTATATTGTATTCTACCCGCATGTGGAGTAGAACTAGTCGATACAGAAGGAAACCACTCGAGTTATACTTGAGTATGATTTCTATGTTAGTATCATATTAGGATTCATGTAACCCTGTCCCCCTGGATATATAAGGGCGGGCGGGGACCCCCTCAAAAGACAAGATCACCAGATCAACACCAAGGCAATACAAACTATCATACAGGACGTAGGGCTTTATGCATATTAAGGCCTGAACCTGTCTAAATCTTGTGTTGTCTGTACCTTCGAGTTCCTGATCTCGGCGCATCCCAACCCAAAACCTACCACCTTGGGGATACCCCTCGGTGGGCAGCCGGATAAAACCCGACAGCTGGCGCGCCAGGTAGGGGTGCACATCAGAGATCCGCTGGAGAACTCGATGGCAGTTTTCAAGTTCCCCAATCCCGTGCTCCCTGAGGGCACAACCTTTGTTTTTGGCTCGTGGGTTTGCGTCGCTAACGGCGCAGGCGGTTTCCGTCGGCACACCGTCGACGACACCTTCAAGCCAAAAACACTTGCCGCAAGGCTCGACGACTTCGTCGATAATCTCGACGAGTTGCCGTTTTCTGACTCTGCCAGGGAAACCGAGGCAGCGTCTGTCTCTACTGTTCCTTTTTCCACGTTGGAAAAGGACTTGGACTCTTTGCTCCAGGCTGGAGGCTCCGAGACCACCGCATGTCGGGAGGCTGAGGATCACCTGGCCACTTGCGGGCTGATGATCACCACCACCTCCGAAGGACGAATTGTTCATTGGAGGGGGATGAACCTGTCCGATTTACTCGGACATGAAGACCGATTGGTAGCCCATCTTGAGCCTTTGCCTTTTCAGGAGGGCAGGGCGTTGGCTGCCATATCAGAGGGCTCAACTGAGCTAGTCGAAGCCCCCTCTGAACAACTCGCAACTCGTCAAGTCCTGATGGCGGAAGAAGGGGACGACGACACCCTCATCCCATTGGCGCACTTGACGGCATATCAGAAGATGAAGACACCGCAGAAGCCGAGAACGAGAACGACGCCGAGCGCGACGCGCGACGTGCAAGGAACAGAGCTCGTGCGGTTCGCAGAAAGCGCGCCAACGAGCGCATACGTTATGCACAGCGCGAACTCGACGCCGAATTCGCCGCGGCAGATGAGTGTGGCTTCAAGACTCCCGTGGCCAACATTGCTCGGGTAACAGCACTACTCGAGCGAAGCAACGACCCCAACATCCGACAAGCACTCATCTACGCCCAACGGGCGTGGGTCCAGTTGGACCAGCTGGCTCCGGTATCGCTCGTCAGGGACGAGCATGTCGGAGACAACCGAAGCTAGGCCCCAAGTCGAACAACGGGTCATCGTCCGCGACCCCAACGCAGCAACAACAATGATTCATCTCCCGGCTCGGGGAGAGAGGATTACCTTTTTTCAAACTCTTAAAGCGCCAAGACAAGTTTCACTGGACAGAGGAAGCCGAGCGGGCTCTGCAGGATCTCAAGCAACACCTACAGTCGCCCCCGATCCTCACAGCACCATTGCCGGGTGAGACCCTTTTACTTTACATTGCGGCAACTATCCACGTTATTAGCAGTGCTATTGTTGTCGAACGCTCCGAGGAAGGCCATGCTTTTGGCGTGCAGCGGCCCGTGTACTTTGTCAGTGAAGTACTCTCGGAGTCTAAGGTGTGCTACCCGGCGGTCCAAAAGCTTCTCTATGGCATATTGATTACTTCAAAGAAATTACGCCACTACTTTGAAGAGTACCAGATCATCGTGATCACAGACTACCCGTTGGCGGATATCCTACACAACCAAGATTCCACGGGTCGTATTTCAAAATGGGCAGTGGAACTGGGGGCTTTGTCGATCGACTTCAAGCCACGCACTGCAATCAAGTCCCAAGCTCTAGTCGACTTCATGGCAGAGTGGAGGGAAAATCAAATTCCAAATCTAGTTGACAAACCAGAGCATTGGACCATGTACTTCGATGGTTCTCTCAAGCTCGACGGCGGCGGTGCCGGCATTTTATTCATTTCCCCAAGAGGCGAACAACTCAAATACGTCCTCCAAATTCTCTGGGAGGTATCCAACAATGAAGCCGAGTATGAAGCGTTGCTTCACGGGCTCCGTTTGGCGATATCACTAGGGATCAAGCGACTACTTGTATATGGCGATTCACTCTTGGTCGTTCAGCAAGTCAACAAGGAGTGGGACTGCAACAAGGAGACCATGGAAGCCTATGTACAAGAAGTATGCAAGCTAGAAAACAAATTTTCTGGCCTAGAAATTCATCATGTGCTGCGGGAACACAATGTCGCTGCCGATGCCTTATCTAAGCTGGGATCAACCCGAGCACAAGTCCAAGCAGGGGTATTCATTCAGGAGCTAACGCGCCCGTCCATCAGCCCTTCACTGCCGGTTTCCACCGCTACTGGCTCCGTACAGCCAGAACGGGAGGTTCTGCTGGTCGGTGAGGACTGGAGAGGACCTTTCATCGACTTCATCCGAGATCTCATCTTACCGGCCGGGATGGACCCCAAAAGCGCTGCCGCCGCCCGCCTCATGCGACAGAGCAAGGGGTTTGTTCTAGTCGAAGACAAACTTTATCGGCGCGGCGCACAATCCGAAGTACTCATGAAGTGCGTCACAACAAAAGACGGTCTGGACATATTGAGGGAGATACACGAGGGCGTGTGTGGTAACCATGCCGCGTCAAAGTCACTGGTCGGCAAAGCATACAGAGCCGGTTTCTGGTGGCCTACCGCCGTGTCCGACGCCGAAGATCTGGTGCGACGATGTCAGAACTGCCAGTTCTTCGGTAAGCAAACTCATGTCCCGGCCCACACCCTCATCACTATACCGCCTTCCTGGCCTTTCGCTTGCTGGAGCCTCGACATGATCGGGCCCTTCACAACGGCGCCAGGAGGTTTTACTCATGTTCTGGTGGCTATCGATAAGTTCACCAAGTGGATCGAGTTCAAGCCGATCGCCAAGCTTACTCCAGACAGGGTGGTCGACTTCATTTCCGACATCTTACATCGTTTCGGCTTCCCCAACACTATTATCACTGACTTGGGTTCAAATTTCACGGCCAACCAATTCTGGGAATTCTGTGAAAACTCATCCATCGAGGTCAAATATGTTTCGGTGGCTCACCCAAGGGCAAATGGGCAAGTCGAGAGGGCGAATGGTTTGATTATTGACGGCCTCAAGAAGAGACTTTACGACGCCAACAGCAAAAAGGGCGGGAAGTGGATTCACGAGTTGCCACACGTCATCTGGGGGCTCAGGACTCAACCTTCAAAAGTCACAGGGCAGACCCCGTTCTTTCTTGTCTACAGCTCCGAGGCGATTCTCCCAGCAGATATCATGTGGAAATCCCCAAGGGTTGAGATGTATAAAGAAGGCGAGGCGGACGAGGCTCGACAGCTGGAGTTGGACTCTGTCGAGGAGGCTCGCTGCTCTGCTCTCGTTCAGTCAGCCCGTTACCTACAGGGAGTCCGGCGATATCATGATCGCAACATTAAGGAAAGGTCATTTAGCATTGGCGACCTTGTCCTTCGTCGCGTTCAGGACGAGTCGGGTTTGCACAAGCTTAACTCAAGATGGGAAGGACCGTTCGTTGTCAAGAGGGTTACAAGACCGGGATCTTATCAACTTCGGCACCCCGATGGTCAGGATGTACCCAACTCGTGGAACATTTAGCACCTGCGATGGTTTTACCCCTAAGTAGACTAGTGTCCAAATTCCGTATGCTTCAATGGCAAGTTTTACTTTTCTGGGTCGATTTGGCGGCTTTGTGCCACACAACCCGAAATGTAAATTCTTGAATATAACGGTGGCAGTTTTTGGCCACGTTTAAATTTTATATAAAATCGACTACTTGCCAGTGGCACATGGGTCGTCGCGATACTAATCGTGTTCTTTCAAACTGGTTAGGCCCGTCTGGCTCGGGTTCTATCCAACTCGTTTGGCTACTCCTGCGGTGGTTACACCTAAGGGTAGTTTTCGACTGTTTGCCATGAGCATCCTAGTCGTCGCGCCACAGACTGCGCGTTCCGGGTCCGAGTGGATCCTTTTTGGCAGGATCTTATCTAGCTCACCCGATGAGCTCTCGCGAAGAGCTAAATCGACTACTCTCTGAGTCGCTGCACTCAGAGGTAGCACGCCTATGCTCCAAAGCAGATGGGGCTCTTAGTCTGCACATAAGGCTACAAAGGAACAAAAGTGGTTTCTTATATTACAAAAGTCTTAAGCACTAATGGTTTAATCCTGGACCATGTTTCCAACAATTTTTTCAGCTACAGGCTGGACTTCTAGCAAATACTCGCGGAAGCTTTCATCAGTACAATCAGCAGCTGCACCCTCCGCGAGTACTTCTAGCCGAGCCTTTGGCCAGAAGGACTTTACAAGGCCTAGGGCATGGCCCACGTAAGATGTGGCAGCCTCGGTGACAAAGTTGAGGAGCTTTTGTGGCGCTCCGCGAAGTCGATCAAGTAGTGGTGGCCCATCTTCAGCACTGTCTTCCCGAGGATCCACCATCTCTACGAGTTCTTGAGCTGCCACCTTCAAATCATCGAGTTCCTTCTGGCGCTGTTCTTTCTCTTCGCCCAAAGTCTTGATCTGCTGGAGGCAGTCGACGAGTTGCTTCTCCGTGTCGGCCATCACCTTCCATAGACCCTCGACTTCATCTGCGCGGCGATATAGCATGTTCTTCAAATCAGTAAGCAATCCTTCTTTATAATTTAAGAGCTGTTTAAGTTCTGCGATGATAAGCAAGTTTCAGATCATGAAGTTATCGACTACGGGTATGACTTCGAGAATTGAATTCAACATACCTTGATGGGTTTTCCGCTGCTCCTTGAGTCGGCCTTGGAGCTCGATGATATTCTGCTCGAAGCCGGCTCGCTCCTGCATCAGCTCGTCGATACGCCTGGTGGACTCTTCCAGCTTCGTTGAAGATTTTTGGTTCATGTCCTACATGTTCCTGGGCGTCAGAGAAAATCGACTTAATCATACAGTTACCAGCGGTTTAGACAAGATTTACCAGAGCAAATGAGTCGATCGCCTTGATCATTTGGCGCAGGCGGCTCAGATCATCCCCTGGGAGGTGCATCTCTTGGAGTATATCGGTGTTTTCCCCTACAGGGGTCGGCAACCCGGGTGCCTCGCAAGAAGCACCCGCACCCTCCAAGGCTGACGGCTGCGAGGTCCCGGCAAAGGACAAGTGTTAATATAGCAATGATTGTGGCAGAAGGCAGTGGGATCATTTACCTGCACCGTCGATGGGTACGGCAGTGGTGGCCTCGACTTGCTCATTGCCAGGGGCTTCGGGTTCTGTGTGTTGGAGCTCGGGTAGTGACGAATCAAGCATGATTACATCTGCCCCCCCTGCTGGCTCCAGCGCGTTGGGTTGCCCAGGCGAAAGCTCGGGGGCTGGTGGAGCCAACTCGAGTTCGGGCGTCACCGCAGCTGTTGATCTGCTCAAGACAACAACACAACATTTTTACTGTGATTTTTACACATGGCTAAGGGCAAGGTCCAAGGCATTACTTACTTCTGGGATCGGATCATTGTCGGTTTCCTCCACACCAGCTTCAACAGCTTCTTTATCACGGTACTTGTGGCTGGAGGAGTTGGCGTACAGGATGAGGGGGCTGGTAGCTCTGGCACGGCGACGTCCGTGGCGCCTATTGCCGGCGGCGGTGCTGTTTCAGTCGAGGGCGTGAGCTGCCCCGACATTGTGCTTGCCACGGCGATAGTTACATCGTCTGCGACAGAAGGTGATGGATCGGCCCTATCGACCTCTATGGGCCCGGCTCCTGGTGCATCTTTTCTGGTGGGGGGCACTTCGGCTACCCTTTGGCGCTGGGAGCCGGGCAAGGAAGACGAGGGGCTGCAAGACAGGGTTGTCATCGGTGTTCAGCAAAACAACTCGACAGTTTGTATAATTCGACAAACACTTACCCGGCAAGGTCAGTGGTGCTGGCTTTGCGTTTCCGCATATCCCGACGTCGCCGGGGAACTAGAGGTGCGTCGTCAGACCAGTCCATGGATGATCCGGAGGAGTCGTCGGCTTGCACCCTCTCCTCAGCCGCCTGGCCGCCCGTGGCTGATTCGCTGCCAGCAATTTGTTCTTTCTGTGCTTTGGCGATGGCGCTGGGCAGCGTATGGTAAGGACGGGGCAGATCGGGGTGTGTTGGGTAACTCTGATACAATGCTGATGAATCCTATGTTAAGACAATCAGTTAATATTAACTCTTCAGATCAAGGGAATAAGTCGAGAAGTCGAACACTTACTGCTGGTGGTCGATTCTGGGCTGTAAACCCTGCTGGAACATACGGGACAGCATCCACATCTAGTAGAATTCGCCTGACGCGCACAAGTGCAGCATCGTCCCCAAGCTCTTCTGCGCACATACGGGATGGGTCTTCAGTACCCAAGTACTCGAATCCTAAAGTATGGCGCTGCTGAATGGGTTGGACTCGGCGTTTGAAAAATGATAGCATCACTGATGCTCCGGTTACCCCCGTCTCTTTGTGCGCGGCAATCAACTCGAGCAGTTCTTTGACTTGGTCCATCTCGGCTTCATTTGGCTCCAATGTCCATTTGCCACGCTGAACAGGGGGCCTGCCGGACCGCACAGGGAGTTGGGGGGCATGGTTCGCAATGTAGAACCAGTGTTGTTTCCACCCGGGGACATTTGACGGAAATTTGTATGATATATATTTGTCACTAGCGTGTTGCCTAAGCTGGATTCCAGCGCCCCCTATTGCAGAAGGATTTTTTGAGGTGGGCTGGGGCTTCACGCGGAAAAGATAGCGGAAAAGAGCCCAATGTGGTTCAATTCCGAGGAAAGCTTCACAGAAATGGATAAAAATGGAGATATGGCAGATCGAATTGGGGTTGAGGTGTTGCAGCTCAATCCCATAGTAGTAGAGAAGACCACGGAAGAAGGAGCAAGTGGGGAGGGCGAATCCCCGTTCAGAGAAAGAGCAGAAAGAAACGATCTCATCGACATTTTCCATGGGAAATGGATCGCGAAGAGGAAGGCGCCAATTGATGAGATCCCTTTCCTGAAGCAGACCCCCCAATACCAAATTTGCTAAATTATGGCGAGAACACTTACTAATTGCCCATTCTCCGGTTGCTGCTTGCGCCTCTTTCAAGTCCTTCTGGTTGTTTTTCTTCGGAGCCATTTCGAATCCTTACAGCCACGAGTTGTTTTCACAAGCGCTCGGGGGCTGCGGCGGTGGGCTCGAAGATCTTCGACTATGCTGGGCGGCGGAAGGGCTCGGGCAGGTCAGATTCTAATTGGGTTTTTTTTTGTTTTTTCTCTGGTGGCGGCGTCAGATCTGAAGGCACAGGAAAAACCCTAACTGACCGTGGGGTTAAATAACCAGCGGTCAGGCAGTGGTTTACTGTGTGTAAGATGAAGCGTCGCGCAATGGGATTAATTGGATAAGGGCGGTTTTTTGGCAGATTTTTGGGCCGTTACCCGATTCACCATTTTTTCTGGGTTAGTTGTTCTAAAAAAAGAGGTTTTTCGGGTTTCGAGTCTAATTTTTGCTAATTGCCTCCTCTTAGACTTTATTTTTCAAAAGGAACTTTTTTTTGCCACGACCTTTGGGATCCTTTTTTCCAAAAGATTTGGACTCAAGGCTCGGGGGCTGTAAGACACGTGGCATTGACTACTTATTTTTCGAAAGTACTTGAAGGATAAGAAGGAAAGATTCAAGGCTAGTTTGACCCTCAGCTTGATTCTTTGATTCAACCTAAGGCTCGGGGGCTACTCCATATGGAGTGTGATTATTCATCGCACCCCATATAAAAGAAAGAATTCGGGGCATGAGCACCTCATAGCTTCGACGCAGTCAGAAGAGTACTCGAAGGGAAGTTTCAAGATGGAGCTTCGAAAGAAGTCGAAGACAGCTTCCGAAGTACTCGAAGAGTCTGCAGTACTCAGCTACGAAGAGCTCGGGGGCTTGTCAGACCCGGGGCCACGGGGCTGCATACATCAAGGAGTCCGTATTGGGCTAGGGGATAGGACGTGTCCTGTACCTTATTTATATTGTATTCTACCCGCATGCGGAGTAGAACTAGTCGATACAGAAGGAAACCACTCGAGTTATACTTGAGTACGATTTCTATGTTAGTATCAGATTAGGATTCATGTAAACCTGTCCCCCCAGATATATAAGGGCAGGCTGGGACCCCCTCAAAAGACAAGATCACCAGATCAACACCAAGGCAATACAAACTATCATACAGGACGTAGGGCTTTATGCATATTGCGGCCTGAACCTGTCTAAATCTTGTGTTGTCTGTACCTTCGAGTTCCTGATCTCGGCGCATCCCAACCCAAAACCTACCACCTTGGGGATACCCCTCGGTGGGCAGCCGGATAAAACCCGACATTAGCATACTCAGTCTTGCTAGTGAATTTTTCAGGTATGACCTTCGAGAACCCCACGGGTAGTTCTGCATGGCCAACTTCTATTCCGTACGGCTGGTCCGTGGAATGGGATCTGTCCCCGGCTGGCAGTGACCCTCCTAAATGACACCAAGCTTTGGGCTGAGTATGGTGTCAACCTTCGCGACGTGTGTAGTCGCGAGTTTATTTTCCTTCCGCTGTGAACTTGGACAAGCTGCGTAGCTTGTCGTGTTAAACACTATTTGTATAAATTTACATTAAGTTTGAAAAAGGTTTGTAATAATGTTTGTGTTTCTGTAAATTAGAATTTAATGAGCTGTGCTGTGATTGTAAACTCGCCTTCGTTTGAAGTGTGGTTGTATCGGGCGGAGACCCGACAGACCAATGGGTTGTTCCGTTTGAAGTGCGTTGAGTTAATATCGGCTGTAAAGCAATAATTAGTGCACTTGAGCTGGAATAATTCAGGCGGTTCTGCCACACTACCCAAAGGATGCAAGTGTAGTGTAGATTTTAAATAGGATTTCTTTAAAGTTTACAACTTTACTAAGTTTTATGTTAGTTTCAAATCCTTAGCTCTTTTGCAACTAAACCTTAAAGCAAAGTTGTAGACCTTGCTAAACCCTACACTTTTTCTTTTGGGCACATTTTCATTTGAGCTATGGTTTGAAAGTTATCTAGGCTTTACAGGGGAGTCCCTACACTTTCGAGAAATTGCAAACAGATCCCCTTTCGTGTACCTCCAGCCCTCGGCTCTCTGTTTTCTCTGCCCGACTCCCCGCCGCCCTCGCTGGCCATGTGCCGCGCACCGGCCGCCCCCGCACCGCTCTAAGCCATGCCACATGCCCTCCTACGCCTTGCCCGCCGCCTTCCAAGCCTCGCGTTGGCCCTTCCCTGCCTCTCCACGACGCGCCGCTGCCGCCCGAGCCGCCGGCATTGCCAGCTCCTGCTCGCGCGTGCAGTGCCTCTCCCAGCCTTAAAACATGCTCAGCAGCTGCTCCACGATCTTCTTTACTCACTCAAGCACTTCTCTTCCATGGTATTTCTTTTCCCCGAGCGCAGCTCCTCGCCGTAGTGCCGCTGCAGCCTCTGGCCGCCGTCGTCAGCCGCCTACGCCGCCTCCCACCCGCGATCCAGTGCTCCAGTCGCACTGCCGCGACTCCCTGCAACTCACTGACCCATCCAATTTCACTTTCCCTCACCCGAGCATCATCCCCCATAGCGCCGGCGAGCTCAAGCTCCACCACCGCTCGGCCTCGCCATCGACTCGCCGCTACAGAGCCCCTCAGCCCCAGCCAAGGGCACCAGCAGCACCACATCATCTCGTAGAAGCTTCCCAGCAGCTTCTTCACCGCTCTCTGGCACCCCAGCCACCAGAACACCGCCGCCGCCCTCGGAGCTCCGCCGCCCGTCTCTGTTCGCCGTCGATACGCCGCCACAGTCCCTCTCTTCCCCGACACCGACCACCCCCGTGACCGCCGTGAGCTCCTGAACATTTCCCCTCACTTCCCCCTCGCCGCTGGTGAGCCCCCTCGCCGGAGTTTGATCGGAAGCAATCGAGTTTCCTGTGTAGCCCGGCCAAGGACCCAATTGCAAGGATTCGAATCTTTCTAGGAGCCTTCATGTAGAAAATCAATACCCCTCTCTAATTTCAAATTAGCCAACTTGTAAAATCCATAGGAATTTCTAGAAAAATCCAAAAACTGCCAAACCAGTTTTGTTGGAATCCAGAAGTCCAATTCTATAACTTTTGTTAATAGAGTCTTGGTTTGAAACTAAATACTTTTTTATTTATTTTAAACTTTAGCAAAAGGGTATCTTGTGCATAACTTTTGCATGCTAGCTCTTTTTCCTATGATTTTTGGTGTGTAGTCTGTTTAAGGTGAATACAAGCTTGTGTACAAATTTCAGCACCAGTATTGCACCCTAGCTTCAACTAATTTAATTTTGTGCAAATCAAGCTTGAAAGGATTTAAATTTATTCAAACATGTTCCTAAGCTTTTCATGCTTAGATCTTTTTACCATAGGTTGATATGTTGATAATTAGTTCATAATTAATTTTTCAAGAATTTATGGCACTTTTTTCCTAAGGTTTGTATTTAAACTTGAAATTTGAACTTAATTCAAACACTATAGCTTCTATTTTCAGAAAATTATGCAAAATTCATAGTAAGCTTATCCACTAGGAATAAGCTTATCCACAAAAATTCAAGGCCATAGCCTTTATGGATTTAAAATTAAAGTAAAACTTGTTAACCTAATTCAATTAATTCAAGTAATTAGGATAATTGAATTAGGATACCAATAATAAGTTTATATTTAAAACTCTTGCTTTATGAATTTATGTGTATTACTCTGTTGGATTGCAACTCTATCATGAAATAAAACTCTTAACTCGAGAACCATCTAAATCAAATCATTGCATATCATGTAGAGTCAACGACACTCGATGACAGAGACTACGAGCTAGTCCCGGAAACTGAGCCAGGGTTTTCTGAAGACCCAGTAAACATTGTCGAGACTCTAACTGAAGCTCTGAACCAAAGTTTAGAAATCTTTGACACTCCTGCCCCCAGCCCCGCTCAAGAAGGCATGCCCCGATGCATAACCCAGTATTTCAAATTACTACACCTATGCAGTTTTATCTTTATATATATCTATATTATGCATTAAGTCTAGGAGTTGATATGGAACCCTAGATGCATGAATCCTAGGAACCTTTATATTGTGCCTGAGTCCTTATCGAATAAATGCTCTGCTAATAGGATCGGCAGAAGTCGAGTGATTTCCTGTCACTCGCGCGATATAGGAGTTGAATGCTTACTATTCTGCAATCACTATAAGGATGATGGACCGGGTCATGCGTAGCATCATGACTCGGAAGGTTACCCCGTCTGTGTTGATAAAAGTTGATAAGGTCACAGTGTGTGGTAGTGGTGGTTAAGCGTTTGAACGTACTAGCCACATGCCGCGAAATGTGGTAAGCGGTAAGCCTAGTAACCAATCGGCCCGAGGAGTGGACATACCTCCCACCACTCGTAATTTGGTTTTTCTCACGCACCGACGTGCGGGAGTATGTTCCGTGCAGCGGACAGGGGTACGGTCATGTAGTCACGCTACAGACGTATGTCCTGCACAATTGGTGTGCGTACGGTTCTACAGTCGCTTGTGGTGGCCCTGTTCCACGAGTCGGAATGAAAGGCAAACGGTTGCTTCGGAATGATCGTTGGATGTTCCAAGCGTGTGAGTTAGGTTTACCCTTGCAAGGTTGTGAAATTCGATTTAGAATCGTCCGTTTCTCGCAGAGATTGAGACTGCTTTTTCCTTCTGCCACATAGAGTAAGAACAATGACTATTGTTGGAACAATCTTGATGGATGCTAATCCCTACCTTGTTTGTCTAGTATAGGTGCTTACTTATAATGATTAATGAAACTAGAATCTGAAAGCTAAAATATGAAAGTTAGTTCATACTCTTTGTTGCTTTTCAGCTGAAAATTAAACTCAGAACTATTTCAAGCCTTCATGAGTTTAGTTACATGGCTAAGTATACCATGAAACAGTAAAGTCTTGCTGAGTATTAGTATACTCAGTCTTGCTAGTCAATTTTTCAGGTATGGCCTTTGAGAATCCCACGGATAGTCCAGCATGGCCAACCTCTGTTCCGTTTGGCTGGTCCGTGGAATGGGATCCGTCCCGGCTGGCAGTAACCCTCCGGAATGACGTCATGCTTCGAGCTGGGCGCGGTGTCAACCTCCGCGATGTGTGTAGTCGCGTGTGAATTTTCTTCCGCTGTGAACCTGGACAAGCTGTTTAGCTTGTGGTTTTCAAACAATATTTGTATAAGTCTACTTGAAGTTTGAAATGGCTTGTAATAATGTTTAATATTCTGTAAATTAAAAGTTGGTGAGCTGTTGTGTGATGGTAAACTCGCCTTCGTGCAAGGTAAACCTGCTTCGATCCTGTTGAACCGTGGTTGCATCAGGCGGAGACCCGACAGACCAATGGGTTATTCCATTTGAAGTGCGTTGAGTTAGTATCGGTTGTATAGTGATGACTAGCGCACTTGAACCGGAATAATTCAGGCGGTTCTGCCACAAAAACCTTTCGCAGGCCCTTGCTGCTTCACCCACTTGCAGGACACGGGATTTGATGTGAACCCGTTAGGGTTTGTTCCTGATCTTTCGATGAGAGGAGTGGAATAACTCGATTGATGGAGGAGACGACGTTCACGGCCCGACTACAGCCTTCCAAGGATGCTGCGCCTTAGCAATTGATACACCACCTCCTTTGGTTACCGCAATTTCGTGGAGCGCGACACCCGGCCACTAGGGCACACGTCCTGCAAGCAATCAAAGAACTAGCAAGAACAAGTACTGAAATTATGAGATATAATTGAAGGTCTCAAACCGAATCTCAATTATGATGGGGTTCTGAAAACAAGTGGACGGGCGGCTGGATTAGCACGCGCGTCTACAAGGAAGTAGCAAAAGCTAAACTTGCATCTAACAAAACCCGAGTGTTCTTGACGGCGGCTAAAGGTTACAAAGAAGTGGGAGAACAACCACAAGGGTGCTGGGGTTATGTTCCAACCCTAGGACGCATCCGTCTTGGACTCAACTTGATACACGGCCCGTTGGGCCAAATTAGGGTGACGCAGCACCGTGGCTGAAAAGGACTTTATAGTAAATCTAGGATTGCGATTGACTCCGAACAGATATGGAGGTGATTCCAGATCCATTAGAAAGTAAATTTGATAAGCTTTCCAGAAAGTACTCGACGGACCCAAACAGAGTCCGGATGAAGTCGTGGCGGCCATCACAAGTCGTGTCTGTCCTGCAGTCCGAATCCAGCCTGCGCGATGCCTCTTCCCTCTTGATCCAATCCATTGTTCCTGAGTAAAACAAGAGTGCACATGTCTCCATTCTCTAAATATGATGAACCTGAGCTTAAGAATGAACTTACTTGATGGGTAAGCCAATGAGCACGAGCGTGAGTAATAGGACCAAGAGGTGTTGTTGAAGTAGATACTGGTGTAGGTGTGGATGTATCGTTAGTAGCGATGTCCTCATCATCCTCCCCTTCTTGCATTTGAGTCGTCCTCGACTCAAGCTCATCGTCCTCTCCCAAATATGGCTTCAAATCTGCAATGTTAAATGTGGGACTAACCCCAAAATCCACTGGCAGGTCTAGCTTATAGGCATTATCATTAATTCGTTCTAGCACTTTAAACGGTCCATCAGCCCGAGGCATCAATTTAGATTTTCTCAAAGCAGGAAACCTATCCTTTCTCAAGTGCAACCAAACTAATTCACCAGGTTCAAAAATCAATTGCTTTCTACCTTTATCACCAGCAAGCTTATACTTAGAAGTCATGCGCTCTATATTTTCTTTAGTTGTTTCATGCAGTTCTAACATCAGTTCAGCACGTTGCTTAGCATCAAAGTTCAATTTTTCAGAAGTGGGCAAAGTCATTAAATCAATAGGAGCACGAGGAATCAAGCCATAAACAATCTCAAAAGGGCACATCTTTGTAGTAGAATGCATGGAACGATTATAAGCAAACTCAACATGAGGCAAACATTCTTCCCACAACTTAATATTCTTCTTTAAAATAACCCTTAACATGGTAGACAAGGTTCGATTAACAACTTCAGTTTGACCATCAGTTTGGGGATGACAAGTGGTAGAAAATAGAAGCTTAGTTTCCAATTGTGCCCATAAAGTTCTCCAAAAGTGGCTAAGAAATTTGGCATCACGATCAGAAACAATCGTGTTTGGCACACCATGCAAACGAACAATTTCTTGAAAGAACAAATCAGCAACATGTGTAGCATCATCAGTTTTATGACATGGAATAAAGTGTGCCATCTTGGAAAATCTATCCACAACTACAAAAACGCTATCACGTCCCTTCCTAGTTCTAGGCAATCCCAACACGAAATCCATAGAAATATCCTCCCAAGGAGCACTTGGAACTGGTAAAGGCATATACAAACCATGCGGATTTAAACGTGACTTAGCTTTTTGACATGTAGTCCAGCGTGCATCAAATCGCTTCACATCTCTTCTCATTTTTGGCCAAAAGAAATGACCAGCAAGTACATCCTCTGTCTTCTTTGCTCCAAAATGCCCCATCAAGCCAACTCCATGCGCTTCCTATAACAACAACAAACGAACGGAGCTAGCTGGAATGCATAGCTTGTTAGCTCGAAACACAAACCCATCATTGACGATGAATTTGTTCCATGCTTTTCCATCCTTACAATGCAGCAAAACATCCTTAAAATCAGCATCATTCACATATTGTGTTTTAATTGTGTCCAAACCAAAAATCTTGCAATCAAGTTGTGTCAACAAAGTATATCGCCTAGACAAAGCATCAGCAATGACGTTCTCTTTCCCTTTCTTGTGTTTGATGACATAAGGAAAAGATTCAATAAATTCAACCCACTTAGCATGTCTACGGTTCAGTTTTCCTTGACTACGAATATGTTTCAAAGATTCATGATCAGAATGGATAACAAACTCTTTGGGCCACAAATAATGCTGCCATGTTTCTAATGTGCGCACAAGAGCATACAATTCCTTATCATAAGTAGAATAATTCAGAACAGGTCCGCTCAATTTCTCACTAAAATATGCAACAGGTTTACCATCTTATAACAAAACACCACCCAAACCAATTCCACTAGCATCATATTCAAGCTCAAAGGTCTTATTAAAATCAGAAAGTTGGAGGAGAGGTGCATGTGTCAACTTATCTTTCAACATGGTGAACGCATTCTCTTGTGTGGTGCCCCAAGAAAAGGGCACCCCCTTCTTCGTAAGCGCATCCAACGGTGCCGCAATGGTGCTGAAATCCTTCACGAAGCGACGATAGAACCCAGCAAGTCCTAGAAAACTCCGCACCTGTGTGATGGTCTTTGGTACAGGCCATCCCTGAATAGCTTCCACCTTGGCTTGATCAACTTCAATTCCCTGTGGAGTGACAACATAGCCAAGAAAAGATACTCGATTTGTGCAAAAGACGGACTTCTCAAGGTTACCAAATAAACGTGCATCACGTAAAGCAGTAAAAACAGCATGTAAATGATCAAGATGTGCCTCCATGGATTTGCTATAAATCAATATATCATCAAAGTAGACCACAACAAATTTGCCAATGAAAGCACACAGAACCTCATTCATTAATCGCATGAAGGTACTAGGTGCATTAGTTAACCCAAAAGGCATGACTAACCACTCATATAACCCGAACTTAGTTTTGAAAGCACTTTTCCATTCATCTCCCAATTTCATGCGAATCTGGTGGTACCCACTACACAAATCAACTTTGGTAAACACAACAGCACCACTCAATTCATCAAGCATATCATCCAAACGTGGAATAGGATGTCGATATCGAATTGTGATATTGTTAATAGCTCTACAATCGACACACATACGCCACGTTCCATCTTTCTTGGGGACTAAAATAACCAGAACAGCACAAGGACTAAGGGACTCACGTACATAACCCTTGTCGAGTAGTTCTTGCACTTGTCGCTGAATCTCTTTCGTTTCTTCCGGATTGATCCTGTACGGTGCACGGTTGGGCAGCGATGCTCCTGGAATCAGATCAATTTGGTGCTCAATCCCTCGTATTGGTGGCAGCCCCGCTGGTATTTCACTTGGAAACACATCAGAATACTCCTGCAAAACGTTAGCGACAGCAGGGGGCAAAGAGTGCTGCATATCATGAATGGAAATCAAAGCATCTTTGCACACCAAAGCATAGGCAACAGAAGTGGTAGCAATCAAGTCATTAATATCAGATTTAGTAGCAAGCAAGCAAGTCCCTTTCAAGCGTATCTCATCTTGCTTATTAGCAACCAACTTGACAATTTTATTAGTCTCACTTTTAGATTTGGCAGCTCTAGCAGTATCATCACGCACAATAGCTTCAGGAGATATAGGAAGCAACACAATTTTTTTATCATGGTGCAAGAGCGAAAACTGATTTGATCTACCATAATGCACACAATCCGAAATCAAATTGCCAAGGCCTACCGAGCAGAATATGGCAAGCTTGCATAGGCACAACATCGCACTCAACAACATCATGATATGATCCGATTGCAAAATTAATGCGCACCAGCCTCGTTACCTTAGCCTTACCACTGTTGTTTAGCCATTGAATGTGATACGGGTGTGGGTGTGGTTTGGTGCTGAGTGCAAGCTTCTCCACCAGTTTGCTGCTAGCCAAATTGTTGCAGCTACCTCCATCAATAATCATACGACAAGAACACTCTTTAATGACACACTTAAATTGGAACAGCGTGTGTCGCTGATTTTGCTCCGCCTTCTCCATTTGTGCACTAAGCACACGCTGCACAATGAGACTCTCGTAGTGTTCGGCTGCCCCTACATCAATATGTTTGTCTGGTGATCCCTCATTACCTGCATGGTCAACAGCAAAGAAAGCAAGTGTATCATCATCAAAATCACTAGCAGAGGAATACGCACCATCATCTTTGACCATCAAAACGCGCTTGGTAGGACAGTCACGCTGCACGTGCCCAAAGCCCTTGCACCGATGACACTGGACATCCCTTGTTCTACCTGTGGATGCAACCGAGGAAGCACTAGCGGTTGGCTTCTGGACAGTCTTGGTTGCCAAAGTGGTGGGAGGAGCACGTGGCTTGTCGCTGGATGGAGAAGATGTTGCTGTAAGACTCGGTGAAGGAGCTGGTACAGGTGCACATCCGCCCATAGAAGTAGTCATGCGTGGCTGCCATGATGTAGATTTACCTGCAGAAATATTAGACCTAGCACTAGCACGTCGTCCCTGTACCTCCCTACTTTACAAGCAAGATGGAACAAATGGGTTACGTTAGTATAATCTTTATACGCAAGAATGTCCTGAATTTCTCTATTTAACCCGCCCAAAAATCTAGCCATAGCAGGTTCCTCACCCTCCACTAAATTACAACGTAGCATACCCATTTGCAATTCCTGATAATATTCTTCTACACTTCTAGTGCCCTACCTCAATTGTTGTTACTTATGTAACAGATCACATGCATAGTAAGAAGGAACGAATCTAGCCCGCATGACCCGTTTCAAAGCATCCCAAGTTTGTGGCATGTCATCAGCATTTTTCTTACCATATTCTATCCACCAAACAGAAGCAAAATCAGTGAACTCACTAGTAGCAGCCCTAACACGTGCATTCTCTGAAAAATTATGGCATGCAAATTTTTGATCAACAGCAATTTCCCAAGTAATGTATGCATCAGGGTCATATGTACCATCAAAAGGAGGTATCTTAAATTTAATCTTGCTGAAAGCATCATCATTGTTGCGTACCTCACGGTGGCGAAAACCACCCATACCTCTACGATTAGTGCGTAGCCGGCGGCGATGGCGAGCGTCTTGTTCATCCTGTTCAGTATCAGCAATATATTCATCCGCCCAATCATCACGCTGTTCATTGGTTTTCGCATGGAGCTCATCAAAACGCCGCAAAAGAGCAGCGAGACTCTTGTCAATATTGCCGACCGCTGTCTCTAGGCCCGTAAGCTTGGTGTTGGTGGCAATCTGCGTAGCCTCCAATTGTCCAATCTTGTCATTCGTCACCTGCATATCATTATCAAGTCCCTCTGTGTGCCGCTGCACTTGCCTTTCAAAATGTTGTGTGATGCCCCTGGTACATAGAGACTGATGCAAGCTATGATCCTCCTCCTCGGAGCCTGCCATGGTGAGAAACACAAGGACAACAAGAAAAACAAGTGAAGTAGTAAAATCACTACAACTAATAGGGTGTAGCTACTGCAAGGCGCTCACTCTCAACCTGTTGCACAAGTTCTTACCAATTCTTACCTTGCTGCTAGGAGGGGATGGCAACCAACAAGTCCGCAACTGTGGAATGAAGTGTATCAGCGCTGCAGCAACAAGACCTGTGGGGCTGTAGTCGGATATGTGGAGCTGTAGGTGGGCTGGAACAAGGAAGTACTAGCACCACGTTAGTCACAAAAGCAAGCTGAGTAATCGTTCAACGGTGGGACTGTGCTGGTCCTAGTCTAGACCGTGCTAGAGACGCGAGCCTGGACACAAAGGAAGTCACAAAGCACCACTCCGAACAGAAGGGAAAAACAAACGCAATGAATTAGCCCCTTGCTTCTTTTTTTCTTTTCTTTTTTTTAACACTGATCCTTTTTTTCTTTTTTCTTTTTTTTTCAGAAGAACCTCAAAAACAGATTCTATGAACAAAGAAATACAAGTGAGCACGTCACCACACACACTTTTTCTAGAAAGAGTAGGGGTATACAGGTAAGTGTATATGTGAGCACGTCACTCTCTCTCTCTCTCTGGAGTAGGCCGAACACTTAAATATATGTGGAAAGTATTATTGCCTCTAGTGCACAGTTCGGACTTGATAACAAAGAGACACTCAGATTCGGCAACCGCAAGATGAATAAGCTACCTGAATTCAAGTTGGTCTCGGCCAACACGCGCTTAACTGATTCCAAGTCGAACTTGACAGACAAAGTGTATTCTGATTCGGCCAAAACAATGATGAAAAGGCAGCGTACGTGACCAAACATGATAAGAACTCGAAACTCTAAAGGACTACAACTAAGACCAGCAACTCGACACAACCGATGCAACCGAAAACTCAACAAGCCCTAACTAAGCAGTACTAGTAAAGGCTCAAAAGGGTCTATAGGATTGCGGTGGGAAAAAAAATTCTACTATTTTTAGCTTTTTCTGGACTGCAGGAAAATAAAAATAGCGAAGGATTGGAAGTCTCTCATCGAACAACCTTGCTCTGATTACCAACTGATGTGAACCCGTTAGGGTTTGTTCCTGATCTTTCAATGAGAGGCGTGGAATAACTTGATTGATGGAGGAGATGATGTTCACGGCCCGACTATAGCCTTCCAAGGATGCTGCGCCTTAGCAACCGATACACCACCTCCTTTGGTTGCCGCGATCTTGTGGAGCGCGACACCCGGCCACTAGGGCACTCGTCCTGCAAGCAATCGAAGAACTAGCAAGAACAAGTAGAACAAGTACTGAAATTACGAGATGTAATTGAAGGTCTCAAACTGAATCTCAATTATGATGGGGTTCCGAAAACAGGCGGCTGGATCAGCACGCGCATCTACAAGGAAGTAGCAAAAGCTAAACTTGCATCTAACAAAACCCGAGTGTTCTTGACGGCAGCTAAAGGTTATAAAGAAGTGGGAGAACAACCACAAGGGTGCTGGGGTCATGTTCCAACCCTAGGACGCATCTGTCTTGGACTCAACTTGATACACGGCCCGTTGGGCCAAATTAGGGTGACGCAGCACCGTGGCTGAAAAGGACTCTATAGTAAATCTAGGATTGCGATTGACTCCGAATAGATATGGAGGTGATTCCAGATCTATTAGAAAGTAGATTTGATAAGCTTTCCAGAAAGTACTCGACCGACCCAAACGGAGTCCGGATGAAGTCGTGGCGGCCGTCACAAGTCGTGTCTGTCCTGCAGTCCGAATCCAGCCTGCGCGATGCCTCTTACCTTTTGATTCAATCCATTGTTCCTGAGTAAAACAAGAGTGCATATGTCTCTATTCTCTAAATATGATGAACCTGAGCTAAAGAGTAAACTTACTTGATGGGTAAGCCAACGAGCACGAGCGCAAGTAATAGGACCAAGAGGTGTTGTTGAAGTAGATACTGGTGTAAGTGTGGATGTATCATTAGTGGCGATGTCCTCATCAGGATTTGCCCCCCGAGTCAATTCTGCAACTGCTACTTCCTGATCATCCCCAGAGTCTTCAGCATCTTCTGTGTCAATCAATGTCACTTGACGCTTGAACTTATCTTGGTATAGCTCTGGGTGGCGCTGGTCATATGTCGTTAACTTTTGCACCAAGTGCGCCAAAGAGTTGAACTCTAATTGGAAAGCCAGATCCCTGATCGGCTTTACTAATCCCAAGGATGCCAACTCGACCGCCTCCTTCTCCGAAATACGGATCGAGTAACATTGGTTCTTCACCTCTCTGAAGCATTGGATATATTCCGCCACGGTTTCCCCACGCTTCTGCCGTACCTGTGCCAAGTCGGCAATTCCCGCCTCTACAGCTTCCGAGTGATACTGAATATGAAATTGCTCCTCCAGCTGCTTCCAGGTGCTGATCAAATCACGGCCTAATGATGTGTACCATCCAAAGGCTGGCCCTGTGAGAGACTGCGAGAAAAACCTCACTCGCAAGGGATCCGACACCGAGATCATCCCTAGTTGCGCTAAGTATCGGCTCACGTGCTCGATGGAGCTAGATCCTTCTGCTCCACTGAATTTGATGAACTCAGGAAGCCGATACTTAAGCGGTAGGGGAATTAAATCATAGTCACTAGGATACGGCTTAGTATAGCCGATCGCCCTCCTCTTTGGTAGAATGCCAAATTGATCTCTTAGGATGGCATTGATCTGATCTACCGTCTGCGCTCCTGGGGTCGAGTGCGCACTATCGTGACTCGGCCCGGTGGCATAAGCAGCTAGCCACGCTTGTTTGTCAGCATCTGACCCGGAAACTCCTCCAGCTGCTCCCTGCATTGAGTGTACTGAATTATTGCTATCCGGTATATAAGCACACATATACCCATGCGGGATCTCCTTGGGCAGCTCGTTGAAGAATTGGTGATCCACAGGATCACCTCCCACCTGGTAAACAACATAGGTCGGGGAGCCGTGTGACTCCGAAGCTGCAAGCGCATAAGGCAGTGGTGGCCTAGCCTGGCATGGCAACTCTCCCTTATAACTCCCCAAGGTAGGTCCAGTTGGAGAGTATTGATACTTCATGATTTCCTGGACCACGCGCAATGCAACACGCATGAAAGCATTTACCAAGCTCTCGGAGTGTCGGTGTAGTGAGTGGGCCACCACGTAGTTTACTTCCTGATGTAGAGCTCTGGTACGGTCTTCTGAAAGGGTGGACATATCTACGCCATCAAGAGCGCCTTCGGGTGAAAATCCCTTCCACCTAACGCTGTGATGGCGGGTCTTCTCGAAAGAGCCAATGAGATCAGCTTCAAAGAGAGCCTTAATCTCGTCATATTTCTACTTGTGTTCAGCAGGCAGCTCCTCGTACGTGATCGGATCATCTCTCGTCATGCCGTCAGCGGAAGTTGATGAAGTTGATGAAGATGGTCCCACCGGGCGTGCCAGAATGTGTTGTCGGTCAAAACCCACCAGCAAGCAGCGACAGGCAACACGAGGAGCTGGGAGGCTCCCGGGACTACTAGTGGGCCCCGGTCCCTCGGTCAACGGCCCGAGATCCGGCACACATCCTGGCGTTTGAGTTGCTAGGCGTGCCACCTGACCTTGTACCTGATCAGGAAGGTGTTATATGTTAGTTTTCTGCATGCACAGATACGTATAAACATTAGTCCGAGCCGTGATCGGCTCATCGGGTGACTTCCTATATCGACTGTAAAGAGTCGATTGTATTCGGTACCAGATCGGATCTATGAATATGAATAAGGCAAACATATCCGATGGTAATATAAAACTTGCTCTGTAATTATTAAGCTAATCCAATCTACGATGGTTAAACCTTTCACTGCATAACCGGAACATCCTACACGTAATTGAGCCTAACAGATACGGAAGGTAACGAAACAATAACCTAAACAGAGGTCTAAAAACCAACTGGAAGCTGATTCCCGGAACAATCTCTTTTTAAGCTGTTATAAAGCGCCAAACATACTGCCGGAACATTCAACCCGTTTGAAGGGCCTAATCATGCAGATATTAAACTAAATCTTCGATGAATAAAGATTAACCATAACAGATTGGATCTACTAAACAAGAACAGACCAAGGCACGGTCCTTATACCCGAGATCGGGCACAGGGACAGCTAAACGTTTACAGGTAACAAACGATGCATGAATAAGGCATGAAAGAACCGATGCTACTCTATAAATGTTAAGATAACTATTGCTACTCGTCATCAACAACGCTTCAGAATAAGAAACATAAAAGGTGGATAAGCAGGGACGATGCCGCCCCGATCACGCGGGGCGTGATCGGGGCTGCACGACACTTACCCGAGAAACTCTTGAACAGGGGTGCCAATGCGCCAAGAGTTGTTGGTGAATGATTGATTGGTTTTTTGATTCATAATCTAGGGTACATATTTATAGTCCGGAGACTTGCCTTTCCTAACCAATCCTAACTAAACACGACATGAATCTTGGCTATCTCTATCTGAATTATTTAAACACACATGCGTATCTAGATACATGGCCAACCTTGGCCTCAAACACCTGCACAAGGTCCGATTCGCAAGCCCACTATGATTACCTTTTGAGTCCATCTTGCCTCTCAGCCCACCTTTCTGACCCGTCTGAGTTATGGCGATAACAGTCGCCGTCACCTTCACCTCGCGTCGCCATGCCGTCACCACACGCGCGAGAGAAGAAACCGGGAACGGATTGGAGCCGGAGGGTAGGGCTCCTAGCTCCATATATTCCAGGCTATGGAAACGGGGGAGGCGCCAAACCAGGCCGGCTTCCTTCGCGAGCCAGGCCGAAATGGACAGGTGTTCTAGGTCGCATCTGACTTTGTTTGGGACCATTAATATTCCATTCCGCTCGGATTGGGCCTCGTTCCGTGCCATTCCAGAGGAACAAACGAGGCTTGAGTGATTTCGGAGCTCGAGGAGGTTAGGCATTGTGGGTGCGTGCAGCCGGCGGCCATAGATGGTGTGACCTCTTTGGTGATGTAAGGGGATGTTTGGTTCCAGAGAGATAAAGTTTAGTCCCATCGCATCAAAGAGAATTTTATTGTTTAAAAATATTAAATAAAGTTTAATTATAAAACTAATTGCAGAATCTCTAGGCTAATTCGCGAGACGAATCTAATAAGGTATATTAATTTATAATTAGCGGATGGTTATTGTAGCATCACTATTGCAAATTATAAATTAATTAAGTTTATTAAATACGTCTGACGAATTAATGCTCATCTGTAGACAATTTAAACAGATTTTTTGAGACCGGCCAAAGATGAACCGATGGAGCCCGTCGAGGTCGCGCTAGCCATAGAAGGCTGTGCGAGCCCTGTATCCCCCGTCACGTACCCGTCGGTCCATCCAGTCCCAGGGATCCAGCAGGAGACGTCCCCATCTCGTCACCGTCGCCATCCGTCACATAAAATATTGCTACCACTCGCTACGTACTCCCCGCTCTGCTGCTGCTGCTGCCTGCTGCTACCACACGCGGAGAGAGGGAGGGACTAGGAGAGAGACGCTGGCAGCGAGGCATCGCCGCATGGGCGTCGCACTGGGGAAGTGACGTTTGGAATGGACGGATGGATGGACGCATGCATGCAAAAAGGACGGGGGCGAGGAATCATGCCGTGCCTGGGAAACGGCCGGTTGGACTTTTAGCGCTCTCGAGTGCCTAGCATGCCACTAAAGTTACACAGCACAGGCACGCGGTCAGGGGCTAAGGCAGGCGTATCCCCTCGATCCGTCCGTCGGATTGATCACTTGGATGGCTTCGATATCACTGGTCGATCGGTCGTACGTGTCCCAATCCAAGTTGAGCAACTGTGTACGCTTGTTCAGTCAGGGCATGATCAAGTGATCATAAAGCTGGAAGATGGCTGGAGAGTAATGGTAGGAGCGTTTGGGGTTATGAATTGAAGTTACATAACCTGATGGTTATGCAGTATTGCCATCCTTTTTGCACTATTTTATGTGCATGCGTACTGTGTCTGTCGACCGCCCACATTTGTGAGCATATCATTTTATATTTAAATTTTATCAGTTACTAAATGATGGTCATATCTGGATCGTACTTGAGGAAGTGATGACACAGTTCTTGGTATATGGCGTACTTCTTATCGAGAAAACATATGACGTTGAAAATAGCCTTCCCAGAGTCACATCGCTAGCTTGGTAACTCTGTTCCCCAAAAAAAAAGAATCTTCCCTAAAAAAACATTTCTTACATAAAAAAAGTTTGGTAACTGTGATTCATAACTCCTAAGTGATGTGATTTGCATTGGCCACGACTACTGCACTAGCTAGTAAATATACTATATATTGTATAACAAACTCTAGAGCATGTTTGATTTATGCCTAGCCGCCTACCAGAACTTAGACATACAAACTATTTCTAGATTAGGCAAGTATACGAGTGTTCGCAAGTTTAGACAGCAAACCAAACTGACCCTAAATATAGGTAATAGCTGTATACCTGCGACATCAATTGTTAGAGGTAGCTAGCTAGCTGGGACCACGAGAAGCATTACCTGAAACACAAGAATTTCAGGAGTAGTTTTGACGGGTCTAGGACCCGGGATCCCAGCGGACCTGCCTACCGTTGACTCTCAGACTAGTATAAATATAGCACCCGGAACGAACGTCCAACTTCACGGGCCGCGGCTTCGCCTAGGCCGCCCGGGTCCATGATCCCGACCAACTGGTCGGTTGGGAAAACCATGGCTGGCGTCCCCGACCTAGGAGATGATTGGCGACTGGGTCCGTACCACAGCTCCGACTGAGGTCCCAAGACCAAGCTCCAACTTATGCGTGTCGCTATCCCCTACCAGCGAGGCCGAGGAGAGCCGGACCCTGCGTACTTGCGAACCCTGGGAGCAGGTGCTAAGGATAAGGGCGGACGCCGGATTCAACTTGCCGTATAGGCCAACCACTCCCCCCATAGGGGTTACAGTCCCCTCTGCCCCCACAGTGGGGGGACACTATTCCACCTGCCTGTCCTCGCGAAGGGACGGAGCGCAACATCATCACGATGCGGAGGAGTGACGGGGCGTAGCGCTAAGGATGGAGCGTGACTACCGTATCGTACTTATCGTCGCACGCTCGCCCCCCGACCGACGGAGCATGACGCACAGGGACAAGATAAGACGGCCATCCCACGATGCAGGACTTGGACGGTGGTTATTGTCAGACCCGGGACTACGGGACTGCGTACATAACGTAGTTCATACAGGATAGGAGATAGGACATATCCTATACCTTATCTGTGTTGTATTCTACTCGCATGCGAAGTAGAATTAGCCGATACAGAAGGAAGCTACTCGAGTACGATTCCTAGGCTAGTGTCGGACTAGGATTCATGTAACCCTGTCCTCCCGGATATATAAGGGCAGGCAGGGATCCCCTCAAAACACATCAACACCCAAGGCAATACAAACCACCAAACAGGACATAGGGTATTACGCACATCGCGGCCCGAACCTGTCTAAACCTTGTGTTTCTTGCACCTTCGAGTTCCTGATCTCAGCGTCACCCTACCTAAACTTACCACCTCGGGTATACCCCTCGGTGGGCAGGCGGTAAAACACCGACAGCTAGCGCGCCAGGCAGGGGTGTGCATCGAAGATCCACCGGCGAACTCGATGGCATCGTTCAAGTTCACCAATGCCGTGCCCCCCAGGGCACGACGTTCGTTTTTGGCTCGTAGGTCTGTGTCGCAGACAGCGCGGGCGATTTCCGTCGATTCACCATCGACGTCATGAAGCCAAAAACTCTCGCAGCAAGATTTCATAGCGAGCTTGATGAGTTCGTTGACAATCTCGACAACATGTCAGCCCATGGCTCCACCAGGAAGATTGCGGAGGAGTCCGTTTTCAACACGACTCCACCCCGTGCTGCAATGACCACGCTTGGATCGGACTCGCTCCAATCTGAGGACTTGCGTAGCCGATCACGACTCGGTCTACGCAATTCGGCCACTGAATTTCAGGAGGCCAACAATTCTGAGTCCCTCTCCGCATTGGAATAGGACTTAGACCTTTTACTCCAAATCGGAAAACCCGAAGCCACCACACGTCGGGGGGCTTCGGGTTGCCTTGGTGACAATGGTCTGATGATCACCTCCACTCTAGAAGGCCGTTTCATGCATTGGAAGGGCATGAAACTCTCCGATCTACTCGAAGATGAAGACCGGCTCGTGGCACACCTCGAGCCCTTGCCTTTCCAGGAGAGCAAGCCATTAGCCACCATGGCAGAAGAATCGACTGAGCTAGTCGAAGCAAGCTCCGATGAGCTCATATCATGCCAAGTGTTGATGGCGAAAGAGGGCGAGGATGATGGCATCTCACCCAACAAAGCACTTGACATGATATCCAAAGACGAGGCCACAGCCAACACCGGCAATAAAAACAACACCGAGCGTGAGGCACGAAGGGCCAGGAATAGAGCCCGCGCAGCCCGGCGAAGGAGGGTCAACGAGCGCATGCGATCTATGCATCGTGAGTTAGACGCCGAGTTCACCGCCGTGAGCGAGCGAGGCTTCAGAACCCCCGTGGCTAACATCGCCAGGGTAACTGCCATACTCGAACGCAGCAATGATCCAAACCTGCGCCAAGCACTCCGCTATGTGTAGAGGGCATGGATCTAGCTCGATCAACAAAACACATGGGTGAAAGCCGCAGCTAGCCAAACAGTCGAACGGTAGGCAGCCGTCCTCGACCTCAGCGAAGCAATAACAACGACAATACTCGCGGGAGTCAGACCACTGGCGGGAGGCAGCAGCCACCTCCAGGAGGCAACCCACGACTGCCTAATCACCGGAATCCTCCAGAAGACCTACGCCAGAGAATCAATGAAGGACGCGATGCACGATCCATAATTGATTCCAGGCGCAGAGAGCGTGAAGTAGCCGATCCAGAGGGTACCGACTGCAGTGATCGCTTTCTAGCGTTCACAGCATGGATCAACAGTTACAAGTACCCTAAGGGCTTCAAGCCAATTGGGATCACCAAGTATGATGGCAAACAAGCTCCTCAGCAATGGCTATGATGTTACACAGCCATAGAAGTCGCAGGAGTCTCCAACATCACCAAGGTCGTCTACTTCCCGATGACTTTGGACCCTACGCCGCTCACATGGCTGGAGAGCCTCAGCAACAACTCGATCGACTCCTGAGAGCAGCTCAAGAAAGTCTTCATCGACAACTTCCAGGGGGTGATCACCCTCGCAGGTACTCGTCATGACCTTGCTCAGTGTAAACAGGAACGCAACAAGCTCCTACGGTCATACACACACCGTTTCTTCGATGTGCGAGCCACCATTGCGGACATCTCGGAAGAGGACATTATCGACTGCTTCTACAATGGCCTCACCGACCTCGGCATCTATAGAGACTTTGGGTGGAACAGACCAAAAACTATTGCAGGACTTCGTGACATGATGCACGATTGGTCCGAGCAAGAGGAGAAGATGCATGAGCGGTTCCCGAGGCGCAATGACAACAACCTGAGGCGCACAAATGACAATCGTACCGACAAGAGCCAGCGGGACTACTCGGGTTCATCCCGAAAGCGCAAGCCAGACGACCTCGTCGCGACTGTGGATCATCCTTCGCGAGGCAAGAAGACAACGATGCAGGAGGAGTTCGAAAAACTCTTGAAGAAGAAATGCCCATGGCATCCAGGTGCTAATCATGCGGCAATTGATTGCTACCACCTCCGGAGGACATTCAGCAATCCCAATAGTAACAAGAAGAACAAGCCAGCGGATAAAGAGCCCGAAGAGAACGACCAAGGGGACAAATCGCACAACGCGAAGTTCCAAGATGCCTCGAAAACCATCAACGTCATCTTCGGAGGTGACGAAGAGATCAGTTCCAGGAGGGAACAGAAACTGGTTCTCCGAGAAATCATGTCCGTCGAGCCGGCAGTACCACGGCCACTCCGGTGGTCGGAGGTCCCCATCTCATTCTCACGAGACAATCAATCGACCAGCATTTCAGAGCCCTGCAAATTCCCCCTGGTCCTCGACCCGGTGGTGGCAGAGGTCAAGCTCACTAGAGTACTCGTCGACGGCGGAAGTGGTCTTAACCTCATCTTCGCCAGCACGTTGAGAAAGATGGGCTTGGACTTAATAGACATGCTCGTCCCAAGCAAGTCTCCCTTCTATGGCATTCTCCCAGGCAACGCAGCGCATCCACTTGGCACGGTGGTCCTTCCAGTCACCTTCGGCATAAGGGAGAACTACCGTACCGAGTTCATCAAATTCGAAGATGACAACTTCAAATCTTCATATCATGCCATATTGGGCAGGTCGGCACTGGCCAAATTCATGGCAGTGCCGCACTATGTTTATTTACTTCTCAAGATGCCAGGATAAAGTGGGGTACTAAGTCTCCGAGGTGACTTGAAGAAGTCGTATGATTGCAACCAGGAAGCCATCCAGTACGCTTCGACTACGCGTGTGCCAGATGCTTCAGGAGAAGTACTTGTGGCCGCGCAACAACTCTCTCAAGCCAGGCTGGAAATCCCAACGACGAAGGCAAGCAAGTCGAGCATCCAGTCGATTGGCGATGTGGCCCTCAAGACGATCCAGCTCCAGGAGGGCGACTCATCTAAGACCGCTGTCATTGGTGCAGACTTAGGTGAGAAATAGGAAATCGCGCTTGTCAGTTTCCTTCGAGCTAACCGAGACATATTCGCATGGAAACCAGTGGATATGCCAGGGGTGCCCAGGGAACTGATCGAGCATAGCCTAAATGTACACGCACATGTTGTGCCCAAAAAGCAACGCCTTCGCAGGTTTGCTCAAGACAAATGAGAGGCAATCAAAAGGGAAATAACTAAACTCCTCGCGGCTAGCTTCATTAAAGAAGTAATCCATCCAGAGTGTGTAGCTAATCCCATCCTTGTAAAGAAAAAGAACAATGAATGGAGAATATGTGTTGACTACACCGATCTCAACAAGCACTGTCCAAAGGATCACTTCGGGCTACCGCGCATTGACCAAGTTGTCGATTCGACGGCGGGTTGTGTACTCCTCTGTTTCCTTGACTGCTATTCGAGGTATCACCAGATTGCGCTTAAGGAGGAGGATCAAATAAAGACCACGTTTATCACCCCGTTTGGGACATATGCCTGCAAAACTATGTCTTTCGGGTCAAAAAACGCAGGTGCAACCTATCAAAGTGCAATTCAAATGTGCTTCGCTAATCAGCTGCATCGGAATATTGAGGCCTACATGGACGACATGGTCATCAAGACCAGGAATCCTGAGGACCTGATTGCTGACTTGGAAGAAACGTTCAATAGCTTACGAAAGTTCCGGTGGAAGCTCAACCCAACAAAGTGCGTATTCGGAGTACCATCAGGGAAATTGCTCGGGTTCATTGTCAGCAACCGGGGAATTGAAGCCAATCTTGTGAAGATCACGGCCATCACTGACATGGAGGCTCTGGCCACAATCAAGGATGTGCAGAAACTAACAGGCTGTATGGCAGCCCTGAACAGGTTCATCTCCTGACTTGGGGAGAGAGGACTACCCTTCTTCAAACTCCTGAAGCGCCAGGACAAGTTCCAGTGGACGGAAGAGGCCGAGTGGACCCTGCAGGATCTGAAACAACACCTATAGTCACCCCGGGTCCTCACAGCGCCACTGCCGGGAGAAGATCAACTACTTTATATTGCGGCGACCACTCATGTCGTCAGCAGCGCCATCATCGTCGAGCACAGCGAGGAGGGCCATGCGTTTGGAGTGCAGAGGCCCATGTACTTTGTTAGCGAGGTACTCTCCAAATCCAAGGTATGATACCCGGCAGTTCAGAAACTTCTATATGCAATATTGATCACATTAAGAAAGCTACGCCATTACTTCGACGAGTACAAGATCACTGTGATTACGGATTTTCCGTTGGTGGATATTCTACACAATCAAGACACCACGGGATGTATATCAAAGTGGGCAGTGGAACTGGGGGCTCTGTCAATCGACTTCAAGCCACGCACTGCAATCAAGTCTCAAGCTCTAGTTGATTTTATGGCCGATTGGAGAGAGAACCAAATTCCAACTCCAGTCGACAAGCCAGAGCACTGGACTATGTATTTCGATGGATTTCTTAAGCTCGATGGCAGAGGCGTTGGAGTCCTATTTATCTCCCCGAAAGGCAAACAACTGAAGTATGTCCTCCAGATCCTTTGGGAGGTATCCAATAACGAAGCCGAGTATGAAGCCTTGCTTCACGGGCTCCGTTTGGCGATATCACTAGGCATCAAGCGACTACTTGTATACGGCGATTCACTTCTGGTTGTTCAGCGAGTCAACAAAGAGTGGGACTGCAATAAGGAGACAATGGACGCCTATGTACAAGAAGTGCGCAAGCTGGAAAATAAATTTTCCGGTCTGGAGATTCATCACGTGATACGGGAATAAAATGTCGGCGCAGATATACTATCCAAGCTGGGATCCACCCGTGCACAAGTCCCAGCAGGAGTTTTCATCCAGGAGCTGAAGCAATCATCCATCACGTCCTCACCTTAGATAACCACTGATACCGGGCTTCAGAAGCCCGATCGGGAGGTTATGATGCTCGGGGAGGACTGGAGAGAAACTTACATCGACTTCATCTGGGACCAAAGACTACTAGCGGGGGTGGACACAAAAAGCGTAGCGGCAGCTCGTGTCATGCGCAAAAGCAAAGGTTTTGTCCTAGTAGACAATAAACTCTACCGGCGTGGCGCACGATTAGGCGTGCTCATGAAGTGTATCACGGGAGCAGACGGCTATGACATACTGCGGGAGACACATGAGGGCGTATGCGGCAATCACGCAGCTTTAGGAACGCTAGTTGGGAAAGCATACAGAGCCAGTTTTTGGTGGCCCACCACAGTGTCAGATGCTGAGGACCTGGTGTGCAGATGCCAGAACTGCCAATTTTTTGGCAAGCAATGTCACGTCCCAGCCCACAATCTTATCATCATACCGCCATCCTGGCTGTTTGCCTGCTGGAGCCTTGATATGGTTGGGCCATTTACAACGGCGCCAGATGGTTTCACCTAGGTATTGGTAGCAATCGACAAGTTTACCAAGTGGATCGAGTACAAGCCAATAACCAAGCTCACACCGGATAGGATTGTTGATTTCATCTCCGACATCTTGCATTGCTTTGACTTCCCGAATACCATCATCACGGACCTGGGATCAAATTTCATGGCTAACCACTTCTGGGAGTTCTGTGAAAATGCGTGCATCGAAGTCAAATACGTCTCCGTTGCACACCCAAGAGCCAATGGTCAAGTCGAGAGGGCGAACGGCATGATAATTGAGGGCCTCAAGAAAAGACTCTATGATGAAAATAGCAAGAAAGGCGGAAAGTGGATACACGAGTTGCCACATGTCGTTTGGGGGCTGAGGACTCAGCCGTCCAAAGCCACAGGACAAACACAATTCTTTCTTGTCTATAGCTCCGAGTCAATCTTACCGTCTGACATCATATGAAAATCCCCAAGGGTTGAAATGTACAATGAAGACGAGGCAGACAAAGCAAGGCAGCTAGAGGTTGACTCTGTCGAAGAGGCTCGTTGCACTGCTCTTGTTCAGTCAACACGATACCCACAGGGGATCCGATGATATCACGACCGCAATGTCAGAGAACAGCCGTTCAGTATAGGCGATTTGGTCCTACACCGCATCCAAGATGAGTCAGGGTTACACAAGCTCAATTCGAGGTGGGAAGGACCATTCGTTGTCAAGCAGATTTCAAGACCGGGGTTTTATCGACTACTTGCTACGAGCATGATAGTTGCGATGGTGATCGCATTTTTGCTAACAGGTTAGATCCGCTCGGTCGGATTCTATCTAACTTGTTGGACGAGCTCACTTGAGGAGCTTTATCGACTACTCCCAGGGTCGTTGCACCCAGGGTAGTGTCTACTACTTAGCCTATCAACGTGGATGGCAATCCAGAAATCATAAGGCAATGATAGTATGGACAACATTGACAGATATATTACAAGGAGAAGAGTACTTTACAATAACTCAATCCTGTTCTATACTTTCTACTATCTTTTCACCTACAGGCCTAGCCTCTAGAAGGTACTCGCTGAACTGCTCTTCTGAGCAGTCCGCGGCTACACCCTGTGCGAGTACTTCTAGTCGAGTCTTGGGCCAAAATGACTTTACAAGACCTAAGGCATGGCTAACATATGTGGTGGGGGTCTCGGCGATGAAGCACAGGACTTTCTGCGGAGCTCCACGGAGTCGATCCAGCAGGGATCGCCCATCTGCTCCGCCGTCATCCTGCAGATCCACCACTTCAACCAGCTATTGGGCGGCCACCCTTAGGTCCTCCGGCTCTTTTCAGCACTGCTCCTTCTCTTCGCCTAGTGTCTTGATCTGCTGACCACCTTCTGCAGCTTCTCGATGTCATCTGTACGGCACTACAGCATATTCTTCACGTTAGTAAGTAACTCTTTTTTATAAGTTAAGAGTTTCTTAACCTCTGCGGTGAAGACAATGTTTCAGAACACGATCAAATGCTAGAGAAACTACTCGATCAAGGAAGGGACTTGCCTTGATGCGCTTTTCTCTGTTCCTTGAGCTGTTCTTGGAGCTCAGAATTGGACTTCTCAAGATTGTGGATGTTGTTCTTGAGAAGCCATGTTTCCCGTGTCCGCTCTTACTTCAGCTTGTCGAGCTCCTTGCGAAGATAGATGTTCTTTCGGAGTTCTTCCTGGATGCGTTGATCTTTCGCTTGGAGCTCCTGGAGGCCACTCTCTACTGCTTTCAGCTTCTCAAATTTTTCTTGAGAGCGTTTGGCCACATCCTGTACAACGGGGAAGACTAAGAAGACGAAACAACTAGACAAAACATAATGGCAGAAGAGCTGTCATGCCTTACCAGGGTAAATTTGTACATCTCTTTGGAGATCTTCTGGATATATCGCATGTTGTCGATCGTGAGGAGAGGATCATCCAACAGATCTTTGGTGATGATGTTCTTGTATCCTCTCCCGGACACCAGCACAGCTCCAGGGCTGCCAGAAGTACCCGTAGCCTCTTCAGTTGATGGTTGTGGGGCACCTGCAAGTCGAAAAAGCGTTCAATACATGAAGCCTGTGCTCTAAGCAGTTAGCCGCAGGGGGTCAGACACTTACCTGTGCCATC
Source organism: Panicum hallii (assembly GCF_002211085.1). Taxonomy (NCBI): domain Eukaryota; kingdom Viridiplantae; phylum Streptophyta; class Magnoliopsida; order Poales; family Poaceae; genus Panicum; species Panicum hallii. Next base: position 34,328,397 of record NC_038045.1, on the reverse strand, counting down.
AGCAGGAGCGGCATTGGTAGCCTCGACTTGTTCGTCACCACCAGCGCTGGCTTCGACTTGCTGGGGCTCGGGAGGTGGTGGGTCGGGCAGCGTCGCGTCCTCCTCGGGGGCTGGCAGCTCGGGGGCTGGAGTAGCCGAGATAGGCTCTGGCTCATCCAATCCCAAAGCAGATGAAGTCCTAACAAAGCAGAGTAAGATATATCATCAAACAAGTCGAAAGAACAAACGATACATTATGACCAAGGAGCTGCACTTACAGTTTGGATTTCTTTATGCCAAATTTATTCAGCCTCAGTTCCCCTGGTTTTATAATCACGATACTCATTGCCGGTGGCAGGGTCACACCAGTCGAGGGCGCTGGATGCCCCGGCGAGGTACCCGCCACGGCAATGGTTACGGCTCCTGCAGATGTAGTCGACGGGTCCGTCCCAACAGTTTCTGCAGAGTCTCCTGCTGGAACATCATCCCCAGCAGACGCGGTCCCGACCATCTTTCGGCACTTGGGGTCGGGAGGAGAAGAAGAAGGGCTGCAACACAGACAAAGTTAGCATCCAACAAACACAAGACTTGATAATTCTACAAGACGGCGGCTCCATACCTGGTGGGTTCAACTACGTTGGCATTACGCTTGCGTACCACCCGGCGACCCCGGGGGACTGATGGCAAGGCTTCCACCAACTCCACGGATGATCCGAGGGAGTTGTTCTTGTTCGCCTTCCCTTCGGTTGCCCTCTCCGCCGGGGGGTTCTCGCCTTTAGTTGTCTCGCCACTGGGCTCATCGTCAGACGATTGAGAATTTTTTGCTTCAGCTGCGGCGCTGGGAAGAAGGTGGTGTGGTTGGGGGATGTCAGCTTGTGGCGGATAACTCCGGTACAATGCCGTGTGTCCCTGCAGAGGATTTTCAGTTAGCAGAAGTTTCAGAACAACAAAATTTTTTCCAAGAAGTCAAAACCTTACCGGCTCTGGAGGATTTTGCGCTGAGAGCAGCTCCGGGACGTAGGGCACCGTGTTGACATCCAGTAGCACCTGCTTGACTCGGATGAGCGCGGCATCGTCATTCAACTCCTCTGCGCACATCCGAGATGGGTCTTCAGTACCCATTTACTCGAAGCCTAGCGTATGGTGCTGCTGGATTGGCTGGGTTCGGCGTTTGAAGAAGGAAAACATTACTGACACGCCAGTCACTCCTATTTCCTTATGGGCTGCTATGAGAGCTAGCAGCTCATCGACTTGGTCCATGTCCCCCTTGGTGAGCTCGGTGTTCCACTCCGGCCGCAGAACAGGGGGCTTACCCGACCATTCAGGAAGTTGGGGGACATGGTTTTCGATATAGAACCAATGGTTTTTCCATCCAGGGATGTTGGAGGGGAATTTGTAGGAAAGATATCTATCACCAGCCTATTGCCTAAGCTGGATGCCGGCGCCCCCTACAACGGATGGATTTTTGGAGGTGGGTTGCGGGTTTACCCGGAAAAGATAGCCGAAAAGATCCCAATGGGGTTCAATTCCCAAGAAAGCTTCACAAAAATGGATGAAAATAGCAATGTGGCAAATAGAATTCAGGTTGAGATGATAGAGCTCAAGCCCATAGAAGTAAAGAAGACAACGGAAGAAGGAACAGGTGGGGAGAGCTAAACCCCGTTCAGAGAAATGGTAGAATGAGATGATTTCATCTACATTCTCCATGGGAAGAGTTTGGTGAAAAGAAAGGCGCTAGTTAACAAGATTTCTCTCTTGAAGCAAACCCTCAGAAACAAGATGCAGGAGGTCGTTATTGGAGCACTTACTGTAAGTCCACTCTCCAGAAGGCAGTTCCGATTTCTTCCCCTTCCCATCTTTCTCGTTGGATCTCTTGGGTGCCATTCTAGATCTGTTTGCCACGAACTGCTTTACTCGCGTGTGCTCGGGGGCTGCAGTGAAGGGGTGGAGAGCTTTGGCTAGATTGGGGCTTGTTCAAGGGGGTGAAGCCGGAGCACAGATTTGATTGGGGATTCGGAAATTTCTCGGCGGATTGAAGATTGGAAGCACGGGTTTTAACCCTCAGTTACCGTGGGGTTAAATAACCAGCGGCTGAAGTTGAAGAGTCGTCACAAGGAATATTCGGAAGATGAGGGGTCATTTGGTGGGTTTTTGGATAAATTATTCGATTAACCATTTTTCAGGGTTAATTGTCCTGAAAAAAGGGGTCTTTCGAATTCCAAATCTAACTTCCATCATCTGTACCATCACACCAATTATTTCCCAAGGGAACATTTTTTCACTGCATGCCACGACCATTGGATCCTTTTTTCCAAACCTGAGAGATTTGGATTCAAGGCTCGGGGGCTGCTGGATACATGGCATCGACTACTTATTTTTCGAATATATTCGAAGAGTAAGCAAGGAAGATTCAAGACTAATGTGACCCTCAGCCTGATTCTTCGATTCAACCTAAGGCTCGGGGTCTACTCCATATGGAGTGCGATTTTTCATCGCACACCATACCAAAGAAGTAATTTGGGACATGAGCACCTCATAGCTTCGATGCAGACAAGGAAGTACTTGAAGAAGAACTTCAAGACGGAGCTTCAAAAGAAGCCGAAGACTACTTCGGAAGTACTCAAGGAGCCTGCAGTACTCAGCTACGAAGAGCTCGGAGGCTTGTCAGACCCGGGACTACGGGACTGCGTACATAACGTAGTTCATACAGGAATAGGGGATAGAACATGTCCTATACCTTATCTGTATTGTATTCTACTCGCATGCGAAGTAGAACTAGCCGATATAGAAGGAAGCTACTCGAGTATGATTCCTAAGCTAGTGTCGGACTAGGATTCATGTAACCGTGTCCTCCCGGATATATAAGGGCGGGCAGGAACCCCCTCAAAAGACATCAACACCCAAGGCAATACAAATCACCAAACAGGACGTAGGGTATTACGCACATCGCGACCCGAACCTGTCTAAACCTTATGTTGCTTGCACCTTCGAGTTCCTGATCTCGGCGTCACCCTACCTAAAACTTACCACCTCGGGTATACCCCTCAGTGGGTAGGCGGTAAAACACCGATAGTCATCAGATGGCCCCGACTGACAGAGTTGGTAGTCCCGACTGATAGAGCTAGCGACTCCGACCGACGAAGCAAGAAACACTCTATCTTTCTACCTCACTCTTTCTACCTTTGGTTCCCCTACAACGGAGACCCCACTTTGGATTATAAAAGGGAGGGTCATCCGCCTAGAAAAAACAACCTCGACAGATCTCGATCATACCACATCATCCACTCGCAAGTTTGTAACTCTCCTAACTCTCATGTGCACCTGGGCTCAAGCAATACAACCGACTGACCCCAACTAGACGTAGGGCACGATTGCCTAAACCAGTATAAATCTTGAGTCATTGTGTGCTAGACCACATCCGATCACGACGCGTGATACACACTTTGAGTTGGTTTAGCTGCCGGCCATTTCCGAAACCAACAGTTTGGCGCCGTCCGTGGGGAGGACATCGTGCATCCACTGTCCCAGCGATCGGATGGCCTTCGTATCCGATACCTCCAGCCTCACGAGCCTATGCGATACGATTCGCTTCGGCTCGTTGGAGTTTCCCATGACCCTGCGCGTTGGGCTGTGGGCACCACCTATCTTCACGCCCTTCGTAGTCGATGAAGGACAGGCACAAGCTCTCTCCACCCTAGGAAGGACCATACACCATCACGGAGGTGGTTCGACCAGGAACCTACCGACTAAAGGACAGCGACGGCAACATCCTCACCATCACTTGAAACATTGAGCAGTTACGTCGCTTCTTCCCCTAAATTTAGTCCCTTCACTGCTTTCATTCAAATGCCGGCTCCTACAGCACCCTGGCCCAAAGCACTCTCAGCCCCGGTTGCTCGGGGCCCATGGGGGTACACCGCCACGTGCACTTTTACCCCCTCTCTCTCCTTTTCATAAATCACACACAAAAAGGCAACTTTTTCGCCCAAGCGAAAGGATGACCCATTCTCTCAACACGACCTAAGTGATGTTTGTTGGACCACCGGATCTACCGAACCCTCGTCACAACCTACGATGAACTAGCAACTGACGCCACTCGGGCCAGCCTCCGGCTACACGCTGCAGCCTACGGTTGACAGGCAGGTTCGAAAGGAAAAGTGCGAAGGCAGAAATCACTCCAGGAAATAAAGGGATACGGGCGAGACCAGCTTCCCAAAAACCATAAAACGAAAGTGATTACAAGCACTTAGATCGTTCACTCGGGGCCCTTCAAGACCCCCGCACAAACTACTCTAGAAATGAAAGCTAACTACGCGACAAATACTTTTTATTGTGGCACCTCGTCCGCATTGACCGACGACGTGGACGGGAGGGGCCGCGCTACACACCTGCAACGTCTTCACGACACGACGGACACGCCTCCATCACAACGGAGTGACAGGGTGTAGCGCTAGGGACAAAGTGTGACTACCGTATCGTACTTATCATCGCACGCTCGCCCCCGACCGACGGAGCATGACGCTCAGGAACAACCTCGACAGATCTCGATCATACCACATCATCCGCTCGCAAGCTTGTAACTCTCCAAACTGTCCTGAGCATCTGGGCTCAAGCAACACAACCGACTGACCCATGACTGGACGTAGAGCATGATTGCCTCAACCAGTATAAATCTTATATCACTGTGTGTTAGGCCACATCCAATCATAATGCGTGATCATACTTCGAGTTGGTTTAGCTGCCGGGTATTTCCGGAACCAACGAGTTTGCAGCGATTTCACATGGAATAGTTGAGTTCATATACGATTCAAGAAAATTACGAAGTAGAAACAGCGAAAGGTCCAAGATGGGACAGAAAAAGGCTAATTAAGTGACTACATGGATATATGACTTGGCATGGAAAAACATTGCGTGGTACAGTACTATGGTAGTAGGGGCAGTCGTGAAGTACGTACGTGTGCAAAGGTAGTGGAACAGAGTTAAGCGTCCACAAGATATGCAAAGTTAGTACCCCTCGAATGAGAAGTTAAGAACATGTTTGGACTTTGGACTACTGCATTTCTGACCTGAGCGGTTGAGCCCTTGAGGCCTTGACTCACTCCGATCCACGTGATAAAATCACAACCACCATATCAACCCTGCTAGTCATCATCTCATATACGCAAAAGAGTAGAAGATAAAAGCAAATAGTTCATTCTAGAACATGCCATGAATAAAAAGAAGCAGACATGCCAGACACAAACATACTCCGTTGACAAGCTGATCCATAGGTCATGCGCTCATGCCTGATCACATACATCATGGATTCTACAGGAGCAACACGTCAAATCCCACAGGTCCGTACAGCACGGACATTAACTAGTCCGATCACACTAGTGCACATCAATAAAGCTAGCTAGAAGACTTGACCTCACTTACCTACTGACTGATTAATCTTACTAATCCATGGTCAGTCACATCCTGCTACTGCAGTTAGAGACCACGAGAGGATAAACACAGTTACATCAGAATAACGATACCACATAGCAGCTAATTAGGTTCTTAACACGAGCACAGCACGATTACTTGATCGTTCGCTAGGATACTTGATTACACAACCACAGGGCATCCATTTAGTGGTGGCCCAATTGGTGGTGGTGTGTGCAGCTAGAAGCCCCAGCCGAAGCCGCCGTCGAGCTGGCCGGGGCCGACGGCCATCCGCGGCGCCGCGCGGCCCTCGACCTTCACCTCCATGCCGGCGGGCCAGTGGAGGCCCCCGCCGCCCAGCGGGCCCAGCGTCGAGGCGCCCGCGGACAGGCCGCCGGAGAGGACCAGCGGCAGCTGGAGGTTGTCCTGCAGGGAGAGCAGGTTCGGGAAGAAGGCCGGCGGCGGCGGCGGCTCGAAGGCCAGCGGGGCCGGGTTGTACGGCAGCCCGATGCCGAGGGGGGCATCCTGGGGGCCGGTGGTAGTGGAGAAGCAGGGCACGAGCTCACGGCCGGTGACCACGTTGTTGCCGTTGGCGCTGGCAGCGCCGCAGTAGGAACCGCTGTCGGCGGCCGCCGCGAACAGCGAGGAGGCGTCCGTCAGGAGCGGGCGCGGCGCGGACGACGCGGACGCGCCGCCGCCGCCGCCGCCGATGGAGGCGGAGGTGGAGTCGGAGAAGCAGGACTCGCCGCCGGCGCTGCTGAGGCCGAGGCGTTGCTTGCGGGACGGCGGGACCTCGCCGGGCTTCTGGAACACCCTCGCGATCACCCACTCGTCCTGATCCAACATAGCACGGGTGAGATAAAACATCAGCAACAGTGTAAGAAACTTCGCTGCAGTAGTATGACCAGGAAACGAATGCTATTGTTTCAGGAGCCTTTCTTTTACTAGGAAACGAATGCCTTTGGTGCATCCACATGAATGCTGTCACAAAACTCGATTCTTGCTCATGTAATGTAGCCACCACAATACTCCATTTGTGTTACAAAATTAACTAGCCAAATCTTACTTGGCATGGCTATCCATGCCAAAAAGGAAAACGCTTTGCTGATACAGTAAGGTAGATGCTGAGTTGTGCCACAACTCAGCAAACATCAATGCAAAGATTAGTTATAAAGGATGTGTGATACTGATTAGAGTATTAAATAAAAATTAATTAAAAAACTAATTGCATAAATAGAGACTAATCTATGAGATGAATCTATTAAACCTAATTAATTCATAATTTGATAATTTTGTGCTACACTAAATATGTCTTAATAATAGATTAATGTCTCGTGAATTAGTTTTTATTTATACAATTAGTTTTACAATTAATCTATATTTAATACTTTTAATTAATAACAAACATTCAATATAGAGGGATTAAATTTTACTCCGGGAGAATCGAAACGGACGCTCGTAACCCACAAAGAGGAACCAGCTAGCACAGCCGCAGTAAAAAACAAACAAGGGATGCATTTACGCAGGCGTGGGAATATAGTAACTTGTGCGCGGCCATGCACGCACGCACTGATCCTGCGCTCGTATCGTCGGCATTGGCCAAGAAAAGATTCGAATCCCTGCGCTTAAGCGCCTCGCCGCATGCCATATCCACGCATGTAGTGGTAGCAGCAGCTAGCAGTATCCTACACGCATCGGCAGCAGGGAAGCCAGGGACACAGACAGGCCTGCCTGTCCTGAGCACTCTGCAGCTATACTCGTAGCCATGCCATGCATGACTTCACAGCTCACACAAGAGAAGTAAACTCAGAAGAACTGAGCTTGTGACTACCCTTTTGCCCTCCCATAATCATAGCATTGTGTCTCTAGTGCTGTACATATTTTTAGTTTTGTACTCGTACAGAAACTTTTAGAGTTTTAGATTCGTGTATATATAAACTCTATAATAAGATGTACAAATCAGCATTGCCAAGGAAAAGAAAGGAAAAAAAATGGCAAGGGGGAAATGCACAGGAAACACAAGATGAGCAACAAAGGAGGAAAAGAAGGAAACGATAGATCGAGAAGCATGGCGCGGACTAGAGGACTGACCCTCGTGGAGTTTTGGAGGTACTGATAGGCGTAGGTGCCCTCGAGGCGGTATTCGTGCATGACCCAGTGCGTCTTCTGGCCCTTGGGGGCTCGCCCGCGGTAGAAGACGAGCGTCTTCTTCATGCCCACCAGCGCGCCGGTGCGGCCGCTGCGGATCTCGCGGTCCTTGCCGGTGGCCTTCCAGTAGCCGGCCACCGTGGCGCGGTTGGTGCGCAGGCCCGTCGGGTACTTGCGGTCGCGGAGGCTGTAGAAGTACCACTCCTTCTCCCCCATCTTAGCCTTGTCTGCAGCGACAGAGATGCAGCGTCGATCAGTTTCGGCAGGCGAGACCGCTGCAAGAGAGGACGGACAAGAAACGAACGGAACTCAGCTCGAACGCATCAAATCAACTCACCCGGGAGCTCCCATGGCTCGCACTTGTTGAGGTCGATCTCGGCGATGGCGCGGCCGCAGAAGCTGCCGTCCACGGCCTTGCGGAGGAGGTAGTAGGTGATGAGCTCCTCGTCCGTCGGGTGGAACCGGAACCCCGGCGGCAATTCTCCCCCGCCGCCGGTGTCCAGGCCCAGCCGCGTGCCCAGCACGCCGAAACGCTCCATCGATCCCCTCTTCTCGCCCAAACTAGCAGGCGCCCTCTGCAGCAACAGCTAGCACGAGCAAACGGAACAAGACAACAGCAAGAAGAACATCCCATTAATGCAAGAGCCAAGGAATGGAATGTAAGGATCAGCATCAGGATCAGTACCACTGGAGCTTTACCTGTGGTCAGAGTTGAAAGGGAACACTCACTCCTCGCTGTTCTTGGTGATGGACGGCTGGAGTGGAGCTCCTTGGCTTCATTTTATACAGTTGTATGGACACTTAGCCGGTGGGCGCAGGGGTGGGGTGTGGCGGGGTAGGAGAGGGTGGGTGAGGAGTAAATGGCGGATTCGACGAATCGGGGAGGGTGTCAGTCTCTCTCAGCTCGCCGGCACGGCAGAGGAGAGGCGAGGCGACTGCGCGGGCGTGGGGCCCCGGCACGGCGGGGACGGTGGAGCGGAGCTTTGCTTCTGTCTGGGGTTTTCGGGGACGCGCTAGCGGACACGGATCGGCTGAGACAGAAGGCTGCGATGGTGGATTTTTTTTAAAAACAAATTGGTCCCTTTCTAAATGGAGGAATTTTCTGGTCAAGTATTTTTCTAGAGAACGTACGCGGGTAAGACTTTCATTTTTAAAGAAGTATTTCTTTTTGCGAAAAAATACACTGCTTGACACGACTCTGAGCCATTGTGACGAGCTCGCTCGTTGGCTCCATTCTGGCCCTGGCGTGTCCGTCGCTTTAGGGTGTGTTTGGTTGGAGAGTCTGGTAGGACGGAACCGTTCCATTCTAGATTCTTGGAATGGAATGGTTTGGTAGCCGGAACGGAACCGTTCTAATTTTTGTTTGGTTTGAGAATCAAGTGGAACGGAATGGTCCATTTTTTGTTTAGTTTGAGAACCAGGTGCCCCTGCTCCCCTCGCGTGCCGCCCCTCTCCCCCCGCGCGCCACCCCTCTCCCCCCGGCCGGCCCCTCTCCCCTCCCCGCGGCCGGCCCCTCTCCCCCCGACGCGCCGCCCTGCTCCCCCGCGCGCCGGCCCTCTCCCCCGCGCGCCACCCCTCTCCCCCGCGCGCCGCCCCTCTCCCCGGCGCGCCGCTCTGCTCCCTTGCGCGCCGCCCTGCTCCCCCGCGCGCCGGCCCCTCTCCCCGGCGCTGCTCCCCCGCGCGCCGCCGCTGCTCCCCCGCACGCCGCCCCTCTCCCCCGGCGCGCCGCCCTGCTCCCCCGTGGCCCGCGCGCCGCCCTGCTCCCCTCGCGCGCCGCCCCTCTCCCCCCGCGCGCCAGCCCCTCTCCCTCGCGCGCCGCCCTGCTCCCCGGCGCGCCACCCCTGCTCCCCTGCACGCCGGCGCTGCTCCCCCCGCGCACCGCCCTCTCCCCCTGCGCGCCGCCCCCTCTCCCCCCGCGGCCTGTGGGCCGGCGCTGCTCCCCCCGCGCGCCGCCCCTGCTCCCCCCACGCGCCGCCCGTGCTCCCCCCGCGCCGCCCATGGAGGAGAGGCGGTGTCTCTGGATCGCGAGTTGGGGACGCGGGGCTGGGACGTGCTCGTTCCGGAACGGACGGGTACCGCCGATTTTTTGGTATGGGATGGTTCCGCATATGTATGGAATATTCCATACCGGAACCGATCGGTTCCACCTTGTCCAGCAACCAAGCAACCCAAAAAGTGGGATGGAACAGTTCCGTCCCACCCGATCCCTCCAACCAAACAGATCCTTAGGTCATGCCTGCCGGTGGGTAAAAATTTAAAATGAATAAATAAAAATATGCTAAAGATATGAGAGAGGCTGGGACAGCCTCAGGAACAACCAAAATTTAAGATGGGTAAAACACAGAAGATGAATATCCTTATCAATTTAGCTGAACTTTCATCCACCACTACCGACCGTGCGGGTGTAGCTGGACCTTACCTTCCACCAGTTGCAATTGCAACATGTGGGGATCTGACCCATCTCCTTGCCCTTTGCGGTCACCGCTACCACGGGCCATGGCGATGCTTGGCTGCTGCTATGCTAGGTGCAGCCGTGCACGGATGGGTGGGAGAAAACTGTTACGAAGAGAATTAGATTAGTGATTATTGTAATTAATTAATTGATTAGTGATTAATGACATCATCAAGTAGGTTACTAATCACGGAAGGGCCAATCCTAAAGGGGTGTGTCTCTTCAGCCCTTGGCCCCTTGGCATGTATATAAACAAGTGAATACACAAGTCACTTACATCTCTCTTACATCTCTCTTCTACTTTCACTTACAACACATTGTCATAGTGACGGGTCTAGGGACCCGGGGTCCCAGCAGGTCCTCTTCTCGCTGGCACTCTAAATAGCCTAAGATAGCGCATGGATCAACGACCACACTCTTCGGCTGTGACTTCCTCCAGGCTACCCAGGCCCACGGTCTCGACCGGCCAGTAGGAGCCTTAACCCGCGTCCCCGACCGAGGGGGTGACTAGGGCCTAGGTCTGTACCATGGTCCTAAACTGAGGCGCCGACCAGACTCCGCCACGCGTGTGTCACTTTCCACGACTGACGAGGCCGGGGGCCGGCTAGGCCTTGTGCACTGACGGTTCTCGAGAGCAGGTGCTGAGGATAAGGGTGGACGCCGGAGTCAACTTGCCGTACAGGGCCAACAACCCCTCCACGGGGGCTATAGTCCCCCTTGTTGCCACAACAGAGGGGCGCTATTCCACCTACCTGTCCTCATGAAGGGACTAGGCGCAACATCATCATAACACGATAGACACGCCTCCATCATGATGGAGTGTAAGGGCGTGGTGCCAGGGATGGGGCGTGACTACCGTAACGTACTTATCGGCGCACGCCCGTCCCCCGACCGACGGAACATGATGTATAGGGACAAAACAAGACGGCCACTCCACAAGACGGGACTTGGACGTTTGCCGCCCGAGGACTCCGACTGACGAAGTTGGCGATCCCGACTGATAGAGCTGACGAACCCGACCGATGAGGCTAGGAACTCTCTCTACCTAGATACCTTTTTCTACCTCTAGTTCCATTGTAAAGAAGACCCCCTTGGACTATAAAAGGGAAGGTCAGCCGCCTTGGAAAGGAAACAAGACCAAGATCCAAGAGATTCATCCTCCACTCGAAAGCTTGTAACTCCCCAAATCTCACGAGCACTTGGGCTCAAGCAATACATCCGACCGATCCCCGACTAGACGTAGGGCACATTTGCCTGAACCAGTATAAATCTTGAGTTATTGTGTGCTAGGCCACCTCCGATCATGTTGCATGATACACACTTCAAGTAGGTTTAGCTGCCGGCCGTTTCCGTAACCGACAGTTTGGCGCTGTCCGTGGGGATAGAAATCATGCATCCACTATCATGGTGATCGGATGGCCTTCGTCTCTGACACCTCTACCCTTACGAGCCTGTGCCATACGATTCGCTTCAGCTTGTTGGAGTTTCCCATGGCCTCGCACGCTAGGCTGTGGGCACCGCCCGTCTTCACGCCCTTCCAGACCTTTCGCTTCGGAAGCTTGGACTTCGTTGCTGATCGGATCGGCACGCTTCGCCTCCACGAGGACGCCACCCCTCTAACATCACTCGAGGGAGACACTCCCTCGAACGGACCGCTAGCTGACCTCGACACTGAGGCGCTCGCGCAACACATCAAGCTCATGCTTTGTGCCAACCCCCCAGCGAGCGATGTGGACTTGTTCTTGTTCTCGCTACGCAACGTCTTCCACCAGCTCTCCGGAGGGACCTTGTTGTCCCCACCGTGCTCATTGCACGGTCGGTCCCTGTTTGGCCTCACAATCTCCGCGAGCCTTTACGCCAGGGAGCTCTGGAGGGCCATACCGCAGCCCCCACCCGCGATCGAGTTTGTGGGCGTGATGGGGTACAATCCTGCCTCATTCCATGATCTCTTCTCCAACGACGACCTCCTCAGCGAAGGGTCTAGCATCAGCGACCTGTCGCCCCTTGGCTGTCCCGTGTTGCGGGAATGCGCCATGCGGACGTGCAGGGCGGACAGCCGGTCCCGGTGGAGACCGAGGATACGCACACCCCGCCAGACCCATTGCGCGCAGGCAAGGACTTACGCCAGCGGCGGCAGCACCAGCTGTCGCCCGCGTCGGTGCACCCCCGGCGCAACTCCAAGCCGAATGCTCATAACGTTGCGGGCGGCGTGTGATCACATGCTCGTTAAGTCCAGCAAGCCATTGTCGCAGACGCCAACTGCCCTCGCATTTTGCGAGGGCCGGGCAGAACATCACCACCGTAGCGATGCTCTTACGCAACCTGCCCGAGCCTGCGGACCCTCAACAGCAGGAGCTCCACTGCAACATCCGGACATTAGTGGAGTGTGTCGCCATGCAGCAGGCAGAAAGCTCCGCATCATGCCACCGGCACGTGGCCTCCTGTCCAGACGGGGGGCCAGGCTCGTAGCAGCCAAAACCTTCAGTCCACCAGCAGCTTCCACCCCAGGCTGGTCGCGACGCCGCGGCTGCACCAAGCCCCCACCTGGCGCCCACCTCGCAACGCCCCTGGTGTGTGACCGGCTCAGGCTCAACTACGACGTGCACAGCATCATCCACTCAAGACAACTAGCCCGCCACAGTGTGGCAGAACTAACCTGAATTACACCGGCTCAAGCACGCGAGTCCACTCTTGAGGGCTCCAACGTGCTTCAAACAGTATAATCCTTGGTCTGTCGGGTAACGTCCCGATAAACTACCGAATTCAGGATCAAACAAGGTACCCCGCACGAAGGCGAGTCCAGAGATACAAAGGCCATCACATTTTACAGAACACGCAGATATATTACATGAGTGTTTAAAAGTAACATAACCTTCCTCACTGGGAAATTATTACAGAACAGCCATAAGTTTTAGTTCAAACAGCGGAAATTAAAGTACGGTATTATACACGTCGCCAGTGCAGATGTTATGCTCGCCCTTGCATGACATCACTCGGAAGGGTCTGCGTTGGCCGGGGACGGGTCCCACTCCACGGACCAACCATCAGGCAGAGGATAGGGCCACGATACAGGCAGAGCTGAGTCGTCAGGAGGATTACCTGAACAAAAGTTATGAAGCAAGACTGAGTATTCTAATACTCAGCAAGACTTACCCGGTCATGGTATACTTAGCCATGTATCTAGACTTATGAAGGTTTATAATGGTTCTGGGTTTAGTTTCAGCTGAAAAGCAACAAAGAGTAGATCCTTATTTTCAGCTTTTAGCTTTCAGATTCTAGTTAATTATCCATCCAAGGTAAGCACCTATAACTACCCAAGCATGGTAAGATCATTAGCCAAACATCATCTTTGATATTCATGGCATTGCTCTTGTTACTCTATGTGCCAAAGGGATCAAGCAGTCTCAATCTTCGTGAGAAGCGGACGATTCTGAATTGCATTTTAAACCTTGCAAGGTAAACCTAACTCACACGCTTGGAACACCAAAGGGTCGTTCCGAAGCAACTGTTTGCCTTTTATTCCGACTCGTGGACAGGTCCACCACAAGCGATTGCAGGACCATACGCACTACCAAAGTGAAGGACATACGTCTGTAGCGCGACTACAAAACCCGTATTCCTGGTTGCCCTTGCAACACGTATTCCCATACATCGAATCAAGTAACCAAAAGAACCAAATACATGTGGTGGGAGGTATGTCCACTCCTCGGGCCGATTGATTACTAGGCTTGCCGCTTACCCAAAACTCACGGCTTGTGGTTAGTACTTTCAAACGCTTAACCCCGATCACCACACACTGCGACCTTATCAAAATTTTAACAACACAGACGGGGTATCATTCCCTTTTAAGATATTGCACATAACCCCGTCCGTCATCCTTATAGTGGTAACAGGAATGTAAGCATTACAACTCCTATATCGCGCGAGTGACAGGAAATCACCCGACTTCTACCAGTCCTATTAGCAGAGCATTTACACGGTAAGGACTCAGGTACAGTACATTGGTTCCTAGGATTTATGCGTCTAGGGTTCCAAGCAATTCCTAAGAACGTAATGCAAAGATAGATATAAATAACATAGGTGCAGTGTAAATAAAATAGGCTTTATGTCCGGGGCTTGCCTTCTTGCGTAGAGTTGGGGGCAGTAGGGTCAGGGTTTCCCGAACTTTGGTTCGGAGCTTCAGTTAGATCTTCGACGGTGTCTCCGGGATCTTCAGAAACTCCTGTGACTTGATCTGGGATAAGCTCGTAGTCACCGTCGGCGAGAGTAGTCGAGTCTACATGATATGCAAAGTTGTGAGTTAAGGGATGCAGACTCTTTCATTTTATTTCACAATAAAGTTGCAATCCAAACAATTATCACATAGAAACTCATGAAACAGTAGGGGTTTAGGCTTGAGTTGTCATTTTTACGTAAATCATGACCATATCATAGTGTTGGGTTTATTAAAAACAGGACTAGCTCATTTGAATTTGAATACAAATATCAAATTTAAATTCAAATCCTAGGTAAAAAGAATCTTAAAGTTTTGAAAATTTAAGCATAGATCAATTGCATACTTAATAGATCATGATCAAGAGATCTAATTAGTTAAGCTTTAATAGGTATACTTAGCTAATTCTATTTCAAAACAAATTGAAATGATCAACTTAAAAGGATTCAAGTTATGAAATTAGGTGTAAAAATTTCACATCAATTCATACATCGTCTATAGAAATTGTATACCAAAAATCATAATCAACAAAGTCAACATGTAGGAGCTAAAGATATAATACTCCCTTATCTTAGATTTAAAATAGATTCTAAATTATTTAGTTTCATATCAAACTCACTTAACAAAAGTTGTAGAGTTTAAAATCTAGTTTTCAACAAAACTGGTTTTGCAATTTTTGGAATTTTCTATGATTTGTTATGAATTTTACAAGGCAGCATGAGCATCACATGAAATAATAGACGCGTTCACACAGAGGCCCCTCCGGGGTACTATTTCATTGAGTCACAGGCTTTGCAAAAACCCCCCTGGAAGTTTGTATCTTCTAACCCGAGGTCCTTACTCCCGGTCAAAGAGGGGGACAGGAGGATTGACCGGCGTGATTCGTCGTCGGCGATCGCCGGCGGCGAGGATGGAGAGGTGGGGAGACACGACCACGTCGGAGCGCACCTGTGGGCAACTGGAATCGGACCGAGGCAAGCTGTGGCAGTGGCTCGACGGAGACCGTGCGGCCGGCGACGGGGAAGAATGGCGGGAAGGGTACTCCGGCGGTCGGAAGGGGCAAGGGAGGAGTCAAGGAGCTTCAGGGTGAGTCGAGGAAGCTCGGAGTGCAAACAATTAAGGTCGGGGGTGGCTGGGTGCAGGTGTTCCACGGTGGATAGAACGCGGCGGCGATGGGAATCTCGGGGAGCTCGTTGGGGAGTCAATGTAATGCTTTAGGGATCAAATTGATGGGTCGGAGAGCTTCGTAGCGGTGATGTAGTGCTGGCTAGGGTGCTGTGGTGGCGTGGGAAAGCCTGGGGCGAGCTGCCCACGGTGAGGCCGTGTGTTGCCGGAGTAGGGAACGACGGCGGCAGTGGGGAGTGGGGCGGGAACTCAGGGAATGCCAGGGAAAACAGGGAAAAAGAATGTAGGAATGCTGGCGGAGCTAATGCGCGCGAAGGATAAGAGCTTTGGGGCTTGCCCGGGGGCTCTCCACGGCGGCGATGCGGTGGCGGCCGACGGGCGCTCGGGCAACCGTGGCGCGCACAGAAGGGGACAGCGGGGAGGAGCTACGGCGGCGGCCAGAAGTAGGATGACGCGTGGGGGATAGGGTAGGCCAGGGATGACCGGTGGCGAGGGCGGAGCAGAGGCCAGGGGAGATGGCCTGCGCCGGCGACAGAGCAGAAGCAGAGGGAGCAGAGGGGGTGCAGAGGAAGAAGAAGGGAGGAAAAGGATCCAGGGACACGTTTGCAAAACTCAAAAATTATAGGGACCCTGTGGTAATCTAATTTTTCCCACTAATCTAGAGGTTTTCTGAGAACAAGCCCAACATGAAAGTTGTAGATTTTTTCAAGATCTACTTATTTGCTTTAAGGCTCAAATTCAAAAACTCAAAGTGTGAAACCTTATAAATTGAATTTTAAGCAAGGTAAAATTTAAATCACCCCTGTCCTTACCAAATGAGATTTTAACCAAAATTTTGATATGTTTGTAAATATTCATGAAATGTCATGATGACAAGTAATTTTACAAATAAACCCTCAGGTAAGCATGAAAGTTACTTTTATTCCTCAACTATTTGCACAAAAGACCCTATAACCTATATTTATTTACACATAGGCCCTTATCCTTACTTAAGGGCTTATTTCTGCTTATGATCATATCCAAAGCACACACCTTGCACTTAAAGACCTATAGTGCATGGAAATTTTCAAATACACCTCTAGCTCTTATTACAACCCTTAACAACCCTGTCTATTTCACCCAAGGTTTAGCATTTATGAATCTTATTACCTGGATGTCACACACAGCACCGATGTCGACCGGGCTGCCACGGACGCGGCTGATGCCCACCAGCCCGAGGGGGAGCACGAAGAGGTGCCCCCTAGGAAAGATGGCCGACTGTGAGATCAGGACGACAACTCGAGCCCCAGCCTGGACGACCTGAGCCCACGGGCCTTTGATCGTCGCATCCAGAAAGCACCATTCCCACCGCACTTCCGACCTCCCACTAACATCACCAAGTACACCGGGGAGACGAACCCTATTGTATGGTTGGAAGACTTTTGGCTCGTCTGTTGGGCCGGAGGAGCGAATGATGATTACTTCATCATCCAGTACCTCCCAATTTGTGTCGGGAATTACGTTCGAGCGTGGCTCGAATTCTTACCACCCAACAGCATCTGTAGTTCGGCAAGCTCAAACAGGTCTTTGTTGCAAATTTCTAGGGGATGTACGTGCGCCCTAGAAACTCCTGGGACCTCAAGAGCTGCAAACAGGAACCTGGCAAGTCCCTGTGGGACTACATTTGCCGGTTCTCCAAGCAATGCAATTCCCACCTTGACGTCATCGACGCAGATGTCATCAGCACATTCCTCTATGGGACCACTTGCAAGTGCCTCGTTCACAAGCTCGGCTGCCGGAAGCCGCGCACCACCCGTGAGCTCCTGGACATAGCCACGAACCATGCCTCCGGCGAGGAGGCGATCGGGGAGGTCTTTACCGATGGTTGGGCCAAAGGCAAGGCCATGCGGGAGGACCAGGATGAGGGCCCCTCCTCAGGGCAGGGGAAAAGGAAGAAGGACTGGCGTCGTGCCAACCCCAACACAGTCGCCACGGCCAACCGTGTGGGCAAGAACAGGGCAATGCCGACCACTTCGAGCAGCTCTTGAAAAAGCTGTGCACCAATCACGACTACCCCATCAAGCATAAGCTCAAGGACTGCAAGCTCCTCAAGTGCATGCCGGGTCAGCCTAGCAAGTGCAAGGACAAGGACCGCAATGAGAAGGCGCCCAAAAATCAGGAGGCGCCGGCCAAGGACAGGGGCGGCTTCCCTGAGCCAAATGGCTGCCTCATGATCTTCGGAGGTTCTGAGGATGACTGCTCCAAGCATCAACACAAGATCCACCTCCAGGAAGTCTGCACCACCAGGAACACCATCCCCAAGTTCCTCTGTTGGTAGAGCACACCGACCACCTTCGATCGGGGCGACTACCCTCCCAGCATCCCCCGACCGGGGAGCTACCCACTCGTTGTCAACCCCATCATCGGCAACAAGCGCCTGACCAAGGTGCTGATGGTTGGGGGCAGCAGCCTCCACGTCTTGTATGTTGAGACCCTTAACACCATGGGCATCTCGCGGTCCAAGCTCCGCGCCTCTATTTTTCCCTTCCTCGGTATCATCCCGGGCATGAGGGCGTACCCCCTGGGGAACATAGACTTGCCAGTCCCGTTTGGTGACCGCACCTACTTCCGTACCGAGACCCTAATCTTCGAGGTGGTGTACTTTGAGGGATTGTACCACGCCATCCTTGGACGTTTGTGCTACGCCAAGTTCATGGCAGTCCCCAACTACACCTACCTCAAGCTGAAGATGCCGGGACTGAACGGCATGATCACAGTGAGCAGCTCCTTTGTGCAGGCGTACGCTGCGGACGGGAGCACTTCACGCTCGCCACCGCTATTGCCAACTCCGCCGCTCCACGAGATGGTGGTGGAAGGCATTCCCGACCGCAATGAGTCGACTCCATCCAGCATCTTCTGCCCGTCCGAGGACACCAAGGCGATCGAGGTCGACCCCAACGACCCGACCAAGACCGTGCGGATGGGGACCCAGCTCCCGACCAAATAGGAAAGCGTGCTCATTGACTTCCTGTGTGCCAATCGCGATGCCTTCACATGTAAGCCTTCTGATATGCCAGACATTCTGAGGGAGGTCGCCGAGCATGAGCTTCGCGTCAAGCTAGGTTCCAAGCCCGTGCACCAACGCCTGCACCATTTTGACGATGAAAGGCGCAGGGCCATGGGCGAGGAGATCGGCAAGCTCCTGGCAGCTAGCTTCATCAAGGAAGTGTATCACTCCGACTAGCTTGCCAATCCCGTCCTTGTAAAAAAGAAGAATGGGAAATGGAGAATGTGTGTTGATTATATTGGCCTTAACAAGGCGTGTCCCAAGGATCCTTTTCCTTTGCCGCGCATAGATTAGATAGTCGACTCCACATCAGGATTTGAAATCCTCTCTTTTCTGGATGCCTACTTGGGCTACCACCAAATCGCGATGAAGGAGTCCGACCAGCTCGCGACCTCCCTCATCATCCCGTTCGGCACATACTGCTACGTCACGATGCCGTTTGGTCTAAAAAATGCTGGTGCCACATACCAGCGTTGCATGCAGAAGTGTTTTGCTGATCAGATTGATCCGCTCCGGCAGCCCAACCAGCTTGAGCTACAAAAACCTACGGTCATCATCTACGTAGATGACATAGTGGTGAAAGTGCCTCGCGTGGGAGACTTGATCACCACACTAGACGCCATGTTTGCTAACCTTTGAAGGTTCAGCATCAAACTAATTCCCGAAAAATGCACTTTTTGGGTTTTGAAGGGGAAGCTACTTGGATACATAGTGTCCAAGCGCGGCATCGAAGCTAACCCCGAAAAAATCACAGCCATCGCCAGGATGGGCCCCATACGCAGCGTGAAAGGTGTACAATGGCTCACCGGCTGTTTGGCCGCCCTTAGTTGGTTCATATCCTAACTAGGCGAGCAGGGAATGCCCCTCTACAAACTCCTCAAAGAGGTCAGATACGTTCGTTTGGACATTGGAGGCTCAACAAGCCTTGGATAGCCTCAAAGCGTTGCTAACCTGGGCTCTGAACCTCGTTGCTCCTGAGTGACATGAACCACTGCTACTCTACCTCGCGGCGACCACCCACGTGGTCAGCGCCGCTCTCATAGTCGAAAGGAGGAGCCAGGTCAGGTGTTGAAGATTCAACGACCGGTGTACTTTGTCAGCGAGGTACTCACCGAGACCAAGGCTCGCTACACGCAGGTGCAAAAGCTCTTGTACGCCATGCTCATGGCGACTAAGAAGCTGCAGCACCATTTCACTAACCACGAGGTTACCGTCATCACCTTGTTCCTACTCGGGGAGGTCGTCCATAGCCACGACGCTACGCGATGGATCTCCAAATGGGCACTCGAGCTCATGGGCTATGATATCAAGTACGTCCCCTGCACTGCCATCAAGTCGCAGGCCTTGGCCGACTTTGTCGCTGAGTGGACGGAGGTCCAAACCCCGACTCGAGGCATCACCCACAAATACTGGACCCTATACATCAATGGGTCGGTTATGGGACCCGATGCGGGGGCCGATGTGGTGCTGATCTCACCTGAGGGGAACAAGCTCCGCTACGCGATCCGCCTCCACTTTCCAGCCTCAAACAACATTATCGAATATGAGGGCCTTATCAATGGCCTTCGCATCGCCATTGAGCTCAGAGCAACTCAAATCTACGCCTATGACGACTCCAAGCTGGTGATGGACCAAGTCATGAAGGAGTCCAACTGCGAGAGCTCCCTCATGAGCGCGTACTGCTAAGATGTGCGCAAGCTGGAGGACAAATTCCGAGGAATCGAGCTGCATCACGTCCCGTGGAGGGATAACAACGACGCTGATGCACTCACCAAGATGGTGGCCCAGCGAGACTCTGTTCCCAGCGGGGTCTTCATCAACGATCTTCATGCGCCTTCAATCCGCGTCAAGCCGGACCTACCTCAGAGGCCGTCCGACCCGATGCCTGGGGGCCCTGGTTCGGTGCCCCCCCGGCCAAGCGTCACCCAACCTAGGGCTCGGGGGCCCCAACTGCCTTGCGATGGAGGTTACTACTCTAGCAGTCGACGCCGCGGTAAACAACCCCCACTTGAGGGCACCTCTCTTGGCCTATCTTCTCGACGAGGTCCTCCCAGCTGACCAAATCGAGGACCGAAGGATTGCCTGACGCGCTAGGACATATGTCGCCATTGTTGGCGAGCTTTACAAGTGCAGCCCATCGGCGGTGGGAATGTTGATGAAATGCATCCCGACCCATTTGGGCAAGGAACTCCTCCTGGAGATCCATGACGGCATCTATAGACACCACGCGACCCCACGGTCGCTAGTCGGCAAGGCCTTCCGCCAAGTTTTTTATTGGCCGACAGTACTGTGTGATGCGGAGGAGGTCATCCGCACGTGCGAGGGGTGTCAGTTCTACGCTCGCCAGACCCCCTTGCCATCGCAGGCGCTTTAGACCATCCCCCTCACATGGCCGTTCGTGGTCTGGGGTCTCGACATGGTCGGGCCTCTTAGGATGGCCCCTGGCGGTTTCACTCACCTCCTTATCACGGTGGACAAGTTCACCAATTGGATTGAGGCGAAACCGATCACCAAAACCAATTCCCAAGAGGCCATCTAGTTTTTCTTGGACATCGTCTACCGATTTGGTGTGCCAAACACCATCATCACAGATAATGGGACAAACTTCACAGGCATGAAGTTCATGGAGTTCACTGATGGATACGGGATCATGATCGACTGCGCGTCGGTTGGACACTCTTGCACCAATAGGCAGTTGGAGAGGACGAACGGTATGGTCCTCCAAGGACTTAAGCCTTGCATCTTCGACCGGCCCAAAAAGTTTGCTGGATGGTGGGTCGAGGAACTCCCAGTTGTCCTCTGAAGCCTGAGGACAGCTTCCAATCGATCCACTAGGTTCACCCTTTTTTTAACATACGAGGCAAAAGCAGGTCTCCCCTCCGACCTAGACTATGCCGCCCCAAGGGTCAAAGCCTTTGACCCCAACCAAGATGCGGAGGCTCAGCAGGACACGGTCGACTTGTTGGAGGAGGCCTGGGAGATGGCCTTGGTCTGCTCGACTCGTTACTAGCAAACCCTTCGCAGGTACCACGAGAGGAAGATCCGGGGATGAACCCTCGAAGTCGGCGACTTGGTACTATCGAGAGCGCAGTCAATGAAGGATAGGCATAAGCTCACTCTGCCCTAGGAAGGACCATACACCATCACAGAGGTAGTTTGGGCAGGAACCTACTAACTGAAGGACAGCGACGGCAACATTCTCACCAACACTTGGAACATTGAATAGTTATGTCATTTCTTCCTTTAATTTAGCTCCATCGCATGCTTTCATACAAAGGCTGACTGCTACAGCGCCCCGGCCCGAGCACTCTCGGCTCGGGTAGCTCGAGGGCCCCATGGGGGTACACCACCACGTGTATGGCTACCCCCTCTACCCTTTTGCAAATCATGCACAAAAAGGCAACTTTTTTCGCCTGAGCGAAAGGGCAACCCGTTCCCCCAGTGCAACATAAGTGATTTTTGTTGGGCCACCTGACCTACCAAACTCTCATCACAACCTATGGTGAACTAGCAGCTGACTCCACTCGGGCCAGCCCCAGGCTGTCGGTGTTTTACCGCCAAGCCCATCGAGGGATACCCCCGAGGTGGTGAGTTGTAGGTGGGGTGTCGCTGAGATCAAGAACTCGAAGGTGCAAGGAATACAAAGTTTAGATAGGTTCGAACCATCTGTTTGGAGGGGTTCCATTCCCGCCCTTATATAGTTTGGGGGGACAGGGTTGCATGGAAATCCTAGCCAGATACGAGCTCAGGAGTCCTACCCGAGTACTTTTCGGGTAGTTTCCTTCTGTTCTGACTAGTTCCACTACAGTACGAGTAGTTCTACTATGGTATGAGTTGTTACAACTGATGTAGGGCATGGGCCATGTCCCATATCTTATCCTAAAATATGTACGCCACGTGCGCATTCCCATGGCCCCGGGTCTGACACAGGCTACACGCTGCAGCCTACGGTTAGCGAGCAGGTTTGAAAGGAAAAGTGCGAAGGCAAGAGTCACTCTAGTCAACAAAGGGTTGCGGGTGGGACAGGCTTCCCAAACATCACTAAAAACAAGAACGATTACAAGCACTTAAAGTTGTTCACTCGGGGGCCCCTTCAAGTCCCCCGGACTAAGTGTCCAATAACAAAAGCTAATTATGAATCTTTCTACTGTGGCACCTCATCTGCGTTGGCTGATGACATGGATGGGAGGAGCCACGTTGCAGGGTCGACCGAAGGATTTCCCTGATCATGAGCCGGCTCGATCAAGGCGGCACTCGACACAGCTTCCATGGCTGACCGCCGTCTCTGCCCTCTCTGCGTGACGGGCCTCCCTCACCCACTCCGCTGTGGTCACCTCCGCGATTGCCGTCGCGACCGGCGCCAAGCTCTGTCCGAGTTCACGGAGCTGGTCGACGGACCACCCGACAACATAGCCTCTCCTGACTGCTTCAAAGTTGAGGGTTGGGTGATACGACGCCACTAACGTCAACACTCTCAAGGTGTGATGGAAGACTCCGTTGGTAATGAGCCCCGCCACCTCGCCTGGAATCTCCGGAAGGTCGTCGATGAGCACGCTCGACCCTTGGTGGGCCCCAAGCACCTCATTGACCACCGACCGCGCCGTGCCTTGGAGCTGACCAAGATCCTCTTTGAGAACCCTGCTCCTCTCCAGGGAGTCAGCCAGCACTTGCGAGTTCCACGCCATCAACTCTTTGGTGCCCGCTAGCTCGGACTCAATGGCGCGGCAGGATTCGTTCGACTGCGTCAACTCATCCCGTATGAACCTATTCCTCCCTCCTAATTCTAGGCACAAGTAGAGGGGAAGTTAGAAGCCACAAAAGGCGAAGCGAGAACCGACAGGACAAAGGAAAAGAGCTACTCACCAGACATAGCATCCTCTGCGATCTTGAGCCCCTCTTCCCTCACTCGCAAGCCCCTCAGCAAGGGCTCGGGCCTCGCACTCGCTTGTGAAGTATTGACCCTCGGCGGCGTACAATTCGCGAGTCAGCTCCTCGACCCGTCGTTGTGCCACCGCCTCCTGCCCCATCAGTTGTGCTCCTCTCGAAGAAATCGGGACTTGCTCAACAGAATCCTCTCTAGGTTCTTCAAAGCAAAAAGTCAGAAATGCCCAGACAGATTACCAACCATAAAAAGAATGGAGACTAGGAAGGAGCCATTGAGACTCACCCAAGCAAAACTCAGTAGTTCACCGGACGCGGTCCACCAAGTGACCCTGACCTTATTGAGGGCTTCCACGAGCCCCGACTCTATGATAGCAAGCTCACCATAGGCTGACTGCTTGCTCCACTCGAGAAGACCCCAAAGCTTCTCCTCCCGATGAACGCGCAAGACAAACCGAGCCTCACCTGGTTTGTCGGGGTCAGGCCACACCCACTCGGCAACTGACCTGCTTACTGGTCCGGACAGCCTGGAGGCTATGACCATTGCCCGCTCCTGGATCCCCTCCGGTGCCACCTGCAGCGCCGAGGGATCGCCCCGAGTCCGGACCTGCTCGCGCTCAGCGAGCAGCTGGGCCTCGCTCTCCATGTCCGCGAGCGCTGGAGTGGCCCCCTCATCCTCCTCCAGCTGGGACCATGCGGGGAAACCAACTCCACCTCTACCTGGGGACTCAGGGGCCACGATTTCCTCCTCCCTTTGTACACTCGACGGGGGAGGCATCGCCATGGTCACCCTCGCACCAGACTGTACGGGGATCGCCACCATCACTAGCGGCCTGCTCGTAGAAGCTAATCCCCAGCCCCCTCATTAGGTTGGAGCAAACAATGCTAGGTTCGGCCTCCATGGCAATTGCTCGACACTAGGCTTGAGGCCGGTCGACATCAAGGCAATGCAAGAAAGAGCAGAATAAGCGAAAACATCCGGAAACGGGACCGAAACCGCGAAAAAATTCCCTTACCTTGACTCCTGGCTGAGTGGTGGAAGTCCGAAACTCCGGACGCTTGACGGCGGTGGCAACCCGAGCCTTGGCGCGTCAACTACAGCGGGGACCGACCCCGCTGCTCCCCCACCAGCCTACGAAGCGCCGTGTCCGGCGCCCTCGGTCAGGGAGCTCGGTACATCCTCTTGACCATTCGTCGGGTCGGCCACGCTTGCCATCTCCGAACACGCCTCTGATAGAGCATGCCCTTCCGACTGCACCACTCGGGCCCGCTTCGCCTCCTTCTCCTGCGCCGTGCCCCATCGGCAGCGCGCTTTCTCGCCTTAGGAGCATTGGAGGACGCCCCGGGGTCCTTCATTATCCTCGACGCCGCAGTGTCATGGGGTCTAATCACAAACACGGAGTCGTCTAACTCCACTTCCTCCGACTCTTCATCATCGTCGAAGTCGGACGAGGGCTCCAACTCGAGCTTTTCCTGGACGGCATCGCGGTCCTCCCCCATCCGGACCCGATGCGCGATCTCCATCTCCTTCTTCTACCTCCTATCTGCCATCTCGGCCTTCTTCTTCTTCCTTCCCCGGGAGGCCTCTACCTAGGTAGCCTGTTTGGCCGCGCTCGCTGCCCCCTTCGGGAGATGAGGAAGGGATTGGGGATGACTGAGTCCCTGGAAAAACAAGCTAAGGTTAGGAGCCGTTCAGGCGCACGAGGTCGAGCAGGAAGAAGGAGAGGGGAAAAACTTACCGGATCCGGCGGGTGTTCCTTGTCGAAGGCCTGTGGACCGCTGACAGCCCACTGATTCCCCACATTGAGCACCACATCAAGCCGCGACGACACCTCGTCGTTGGTCACCGCCGCCGTCGACACCCAGTTGGGATCCGTGATGCCACTGTACTCCCATATCTTGGTCATCCTAACAGCCAACGGGATGACGTGACGGTGGTTTATGGTGCCGAAAAGGTGAACCCTGTCGAGACCCTTCTTCGTGATGCGCTTCTGCAGTGCGACCTCAAGAAACTCCACACGGCCCTTCTTCGCGGTGATCGGCCCCTGTCGGTGTTTTACCGCCACGCCCACTAAGGGATACCCTCGAGGTGGTGAGTTTGTAGGTAGGGTGTTGCCGAGATTAGGAACTTGAAGGCGCAAGGAACACAAGGTTTAGATAGGTTCGGGCCGCCGAGAGTGTAATACCCTACATCCTGTGTAGTCTGTATTGCTTTAGGTGGTGATCAGGTGATCTCCTAGGTGATTCCCTGTTTGGAGAGGGACCCTGTCCGCCCTTATATAGTCCGGGGGGATAGGTTTACAGGGAAATCCTAGTCGGATACAAGCCCTAGAGTCCTACTCGAGTGGTTTTAGGGTAGTTTCCTACTGTGTTCGACTAGTTTGACTACTGTATGAGTAGTCCTACTACGCTATGAGTAGTTATAATAGATGTAGGGCGTCTGTGCAGTACCGTGGTTCCGGGTCTGACAAGCCCCCAAGCTCTTCATAGTCGAGTACTGCAGGCCTCCGAGTACTTCTAAAGGTGTCTTCGAGTTCTCCCGAACTTCATCTTGAAGGTATCCTCCGAGTACTTCCTTGACTACATCGAGGCTGTGAGGTGCTCATGCCCCGAATAGTTGTAAAATTTTCTTTTATATGGAGTGCGATTAAACTCGCACTCCATATGAAGTAGCCCTCGAGCCTTAGGTTCACTCGTAGAATTAGGCTAAGGGTCATTTTAATCTTGAGTTTTTTTTCCTTATCTTCCAACAGATTTGAAAAATAAGTCGCTGATGACACATGTCCCGCAGCCCCCGAGCCTTGAATCCAAATCCCCAATGTTTGGAATAAAGGATCCAAAGAATCATGGCATGTGATATATAACGGCAAAGATTTGATGATTAAGATAGGCAAACTGGTTCAGTAAATTTGAAAATCTCTTTTTTGGGGATGAATTCCCTGAAAAAATGGTTAAAAAAATAACTTCACCAAATAGCGCCCTAAATTACTGCTCAAATCAAACCTTCATTGCTGAGAGCCGTGTCGTATCCAGCTCCTGAGCCTGGGACCTAGATGAATCGTGTAGGATATGCCTAGTAGTCAGTGGTGCCAGCCCCCAAGCCTAGGGATTGGCCAAGTTGCTGCTGAAATCTTGAACTGTCGATGAAGCCAACTAGTTGTAGTTGATTCTGACTAGTTATATACGTGAGACAAGTAGTCGGAGTAGCCGCTAGCATAACGCCAAGCAGAGTTGATTCCGACTAGCTTATAGGTGAAACAAGTAGTCGAAGTAGTCGCCAGCATGTCACCGAGCAGAGTCGATTCCGACTAGCTTGTAAGCGAAACGAGTAGTCAAAGTAGTCACCAGCATGTCACCGTGCATTCTTCACAAAGTCCAGTTGTGGCCGATGGTTGTTGATGAACCTAACTATTCAAAGTCAAATCCGACAAGTAGTCGTTGTAGTCAGCGATGTGAAGTCGAGCGTTCTCGCGAAGTTGGAGTAGCCATTGGCAATTGTTGATGAAGCCAACTAATCGGAGTTGAATCCGAATCACCTAGCAGCACGGTCCAGATCAGGTCCCCTGCAAGGTAAACATAAAAGTATGTTGTAACCGATATACATGAAACCTTATTGGGAGCAATACCCTTGCAGTAAACTCCATGTATAACTAGTCGAAAACTAGTAAACAGAGTAATACTGAAAGTATGGGAGTGACACCCCTTCAGTAACATAGAGTACTAGTCGGTGACTAGTAGTCTGAATGTTACTGGAAGTATGGGAACATAATCCCTTCAGCAACATAGAATACTAGTCTGAAACTAGTAAACAGAGCGTTACTGGAAGTATGAGAGCGAAGCCCCTTCAGAAAAATTGCACGGATATCAGTCGTAAAACTAGTAGAACAAAGTTGTACTAGAAATATGGGAGCGAAACCCCTTCAATAACATAGAATACTAGTTGGAAACTAGTAATCTGTTACTGGAAGTATGGGAGCAAGGCCCCATCAGTAAACTTGCACATAATACCGGATGTAAACCAGTAGAACAGAGTTATACTGGAAGTTGGGTAGCAAAGCCCCTTTAGTAACATAGAATACTAGTCAGAAACACTAATCTATTACTGAAAGTACTGGAGCGAGACCCCTTCAGTAAGCTTGCATGTAATACTGGTCCTAAACCAGTAGAACGGAGTTGTACCGGAAGTTGGGGAGCAAAGCCCCTTTAGTAACATAGAATACTAGTCGGAAACCAGTAATCTGTTACTGAAAGTATGGGAGCGAGGCCCCTTCAGTAAGCTTGCACATAATACCGGTCCTAAACCAGTAGAACGGAGTTGTACTGGAAGTTGGGGAGCAAAGCCCCTTCAGTAACATAGAATACTAGTCGGAAACTAGTAATCTGTTACTGAAAGTATGGGAGTGAGGCCACTTTAGTAAACTTGCACGTAATACCAGTCGTAAACTAGTAGAACGGAGTTGTACTGGAAGTTGGGGAGCAAAGCCCCTTCAGTAACATAGAATACTAGTCGGAAACGAGTAGTCTATTACTGAAAGTATAGGAGCGAGGCGCCTTCAGTAAACTTGCACGTAATACCGGTCATAAACCAGTAGAATGGAGTTGTACTGGAAGTTGGGAAGCAAAGCCCCTTCAGTAATATAAAATACTAGTCGAAAACCAGTAATCTGTTACTAAAAGTATGGGAGCGAGGCCCCTTCAATAAACTTGCATGTAATACCGATCGTAAACCACTAGAACGGAGTTGTACTGGAAGTTAGGGACCAAAGGCCCTTCTGTAACATAGAATACTAGTCGAAAACTAGTAATCTATTATTGGAAGTATGGGAGCGAGGCCCCTTCAGTAAATTTGCATGCAATACTAGTCGTGAATCAGTAAACGGAGTTGTACTAGAAGTATGTGAAGGTGACTGGAAGTCAATTAGCGAGGAAGAAATAAATCTTACTGGTAGTTTCAGTCGATTCCTTGGGCGGACCATGAGAATTCATATATTGACTTGCGAAACCATCAAAGTTGGCCTGAAGGGATTGATGATGAGGTCCTTCATGTGGGGTGATCAGTTCCTGAGGTGGGCCAAGACATGTCGAGTAGTTCCATGCCAAGATGTCTCAGTTTGCCCAAAAGAGGTGACGATGAGGACCTGCACTTGATCTTGGTCAATTCCTTGGGCGGGCCAAGACAATCTGTATGTTTCCATGTGAAGATGTCTCGGTTTGCCCAAAGGAAGTGACAACATGTTGTTACGAGAGTAGTTGTTGTGCAAAGATGACTAGGCTAGCCCGAAGGAATTCCTTGGTCGGGCCAAAACAAGTCGTATGGCTCTGAAATATGGATGAAGAAACAAGCCCTATTTTGGGTGGACTCCTTGATCCTCTAACCGAGTGGTTGAACGAATTCTTTGGGAAAAACCACTTGTTTCGAGATAAAACTCAAGACAATGGTTAAAGAAATTCCCTAAAGATCTTCGTAAAACCTCCTCGAATTAGGTCTCATACTTCACGTGGGTAGCTGCCTTGTTGCATCTAGCTCCAGAGCGTAGAAACCAGATGAGCATGGATAGTTGTCGATCTTGATTCACGGGTAATTGCCGATGAAGCCTTGTCGCTTGTTGATGAAACCCGACAAGTTGAAAGCAACTCCAACTAGTCACTAGTGGTGTGAGTCCCGCTTCCGACTGGCTGGGTAGTCAAAGTAGTCATCGGCGGGTCGCCAAGTGCCCTCACGAGGGTGAAATAGTCGTCGAAGAATCGAGGGTCCTACCTTCTTGGAACGGTTCTAGGCCTGACAGGTTGTCGGGGTCGGTGGCGCAGAAAAGTGGGTTGGGCCGAGCCCGCCCGACCAAGTTGAAAACGCAGAAAGGTGGGCTGAGCCGGGTAGCTTGGAGGACTCGTGCTCTTCCAATGCCCTGACCCGCCCGACCAAGATGGAGGCGCAAAAATGTGGGCTGAGCCGGGTAGCTTGGAGGACTTGTGCCCTTCCAATGCCCTGGCCTGCCCAACCAAGATGGAGGCGCAAAAAGGTGGGCTGAGCCGGGTAGCCCTGAGGACTCCTGCCCTTCTAATGCCCTGGCCCGCCCGACCAAGATGGAGACGCAAAAAGGTGGGCTCAGCTGGGTAGCTTGGAGGACTCATGCCCTTCTAATGTCCTGGCCCGCCCGACCAAGATGGAGACGCAAAAAGGTGGGCTCAGCCGGGTAGCTTGGAGGACTCATGCCCTTCTAATGCCCTGGCCCGCCCGACCAAGAAGGAGGAGCAAGGGGAGGGGGTCCCATGTCCAACTATTCTTCTTTACGAGGTGCGCCCCTGTGAACGCCGAGAGCGGCATCTCCGCCGGGTTCCTGTTGTAGAACCATTCTTCATGCTATCCTCGGTTTGAATCCGCAGGGGTGTACACTAGGTAGTCCCTCGACGGGTGAGGCCTCTTTTGCACGCCAAAGCTCCTGACCAGTGTGAGCTTCGGGTCCCCCTTCACTGTCAAGCCTCAACCGTGGAAGAAGGCTCGAAATAGATTTGTGTGCGTATCTATTCCAAGGAAACCCTTGTAGAGCGTGACGAAGCCCGCGATGTACAACACCCCATTTGGGTTGAGGTGCTGCAGCTCCAGCTCCTACTCGTTCAGCAGACCGAGCAGGAACGGGTGCACCGAGTACCCGAGCCCGTTCTTGTGGAACGCGAGAAAGCTCATGATCTCGCCGGCTTCGGGCTGCGGCTCCTCGGGCTCTATCCGGGGAGCCCTCCAGTGCGCCCCCACTTTTAGCAGCAGCAATCCCTTCACTGCAAAGTCCTCGAGCTACGTCTCCTCCACGGTCGACGACGTCCATATTGACATTGCAGCCATAGGAGGGGGAGTGCAACAACTTTTCCCTCTCTTTTCCTCCCTTTCTCCCCTTCTTCCTCCTTAGGCGTGACAAGGGTCGAGAAGGAAGGCGGTGGCCCTAGCGGAATAGGGGAAGAAGGCTGGCGCTGGCGACTAGAGCAAAGGCAAGGGCGAGATGGAGGAAGACGACAACCTCCAGCCCTGCCCCCTTTTAAGGGGCACCTCACGGAAGCCCAACCGACTGGACGCAGCACGCGGCGCAGGGGCCCACCATGATCGCGGCGTGGGCACAAAAAATGGGGTGACGTTCCAACTTCCTTGGTAAGCCTCAACAGGCTGCGTCCTCATTCAATACTTGCGTTTAAATTTCTCAAATTCGGTAAAGTCATCAAAACCAAAAAGGTGCAAAAAGTGTGCTGACAGATCCCAACTTGGGAACCCGACCGACCGAGGTTCAAAGGCAGGTCCATGGAGGACTCAAGGCCGCCTCGCGTCAAATAGAGCTAAAGGAGAAAACGCAGATGAGCCCCAGCAGCCCTCGCCCAACTTGCTCAAGCAGCAATTCGGGTCATCTCAACCTTCTCATCCTATCGGGACCTCGAGCCATGCCCATTGAATCTCCATCGTGGAGAGGCCAGCGGGCCACCTGAGTTGGTCAGACAGCTTGGGCATCTGCTGGGAGGTGGGTCATGGAGCAGTGGAATGCCATCTGCGGGCTACGTCGACCCCGTCTCGAACGACGGACCCGGATTTCACTCGGACGCTCAAAATTTTGCTCGGGCTCACTCGTTAGGAGCTCACCGAGCCCGTCATTGGAGCCATCAAGGCAACTGACACCAGCTCAACCCCTCCGGTTGCGGAGACTGTGGATGGGGTCACCTCCACACATATTCGCACGCAGCACCACCGATCTAATTGCCTTCTTTTGCGGCAAAGCTGCTGAGAGTGGGGGGTACTGCGTTATCACCCATAGGGGATGACAAAATTTTTGCCCCCGACCGAACTCGCAGTCGGGCGCGGCAAATACAAAAGCACTCCAGAATAAACATATTTTATTCCTAGCAAATAAATATTACAAAGTACAGTCGGCCTATGGCCGTTACAAAGTACAAAAACCTATTACCACCACAATGGTGGTAACGCTAGAAGCCTTGAGGGGGGCTACTATAAGTGTAGGAAGACTGGGAGGAGCATCTTCCCCGCAAGCCTTCTTCTTGCACCCTCTTCCTCAAGGGCAACTTGGTATGGGATGACCACGAGCAGTCCATCTGCCGCTGCCGCCAACCGAACTCCCTTGCCATCTCGAACGACAATGAGGAGTTCTTCCCCATCTCCAGTCGCCTAGGAAGGACAAGACTCCTCATAAAGCAAACTAGGGTGAGGAACACGGGGAAGCCAAACTCGCTCGGGACCGAGGCGACCCTCGGGAGCGCTCCCGGCAGCAGGCAAGAACGAGGAGTTCCTCCCAATTTCAGGGCCTGGCCAGTGGAAACACTAACACATCCATCATCTGAGGCCGGCGCTCCCCTGTAGTCGCCCAAGGTGTCTGGGGAAATGGCGTCAACCGCCAGCCGAAAATGGTGGCCTACCAGCGCACCCGCTCCCCTCGATCATCCTAGTGAGCACTCAGAGGACCGAGCTTGGGAGAGGCCCGGGCGTACGGCATTGCCCGCGTGCTATCCCCTGCCACTCGCAAGCATTCTTCTAGCACTAGATGCTGAAGGAACCACCAACTCCGCTATATAATACAACGCACACGGGCTGAGGGCAACTCCATTATATAAGACAAGGTTCACCGACGACTTAGGTTCTGGATAAGTTCAAAAATGGAGCCCCGGAGGCTTCCATTTATAGCCACCCAGGTACCTCCCTAACTCACGTGACAGCTTCACCGTGTGGCGCGCGGCTCCACCTCAAAAGGATGGAAACCCTCACGGGGGAAACAGGGAGGAACTCCTCCATAGCGGGCTGATGTGATGGATCAGGCAGGCCTCGATATTCTGTACCGAAAGTTGGCGGCTGGTCAAGACCAAGGCCACCCTGATTGACTCACGGTCACAAGGGGGAGCCTCTCCAGTGTTGTGTGTCTCTACGGCTGAGGCAGAGCGATGCGACCTCTCACTCTGAGCAAAAGCACGGCATAGTGAGAATAGCACCTTCATGATTAAACAAATCGCAAAGGCGCTCGGGAGCCTCTGACAGGTCTAGGGACCCGGGATCCCCAGCAGGCGCAGTTCCCGCTGGCACTCTGGATAGCCTAAGACCACGCATGGATAAAACTACCACCCTCCTAGGCGTGACTTTCTCCAGGTCGCCCAGGCCCACAGTCCCGACCAGCGGGCCGGTCAGCAGGAGCCTCGACCCGCGTCCCCGATCGAGGGGACGACCAGGGCCTAGGTCCATACCATGGTCTTGAACTGAGGCGCCGACCGGACTCCGCCACGCACATGTCACTCCTCGACTGACAAGGTCAGGGGCCAGCTAGGCCTTGCGCACTAATAGTCCTCGGGAGTAGGTGCTAAGGATAAGGGTGGACGCCAGAGTCAACTTTCCATACAGGGCCAACCACCCTCTCCATGGGGGCTACGGTCCCCCTTGCTGCCATAGCTGAGGGACGCTATTCCACCTACCCGTCCTCACAAAGGGTCGGGGCGTAACATCATCATGACATGATGGACATGCCTTCGTTATGATGGAGTGACAGGGCGTGGCACCAAGGATGGGGCGTGACTGCCGTATCATACTTATCGGCGCACGCCCGCCCCCCGACCAATGGAACATGACCGTACAGGGAGAGAACAAGATGGCCACTCCATGAGACGGGACTTGGACGGTGGCCGCTGGAGGACTCTGACTCACGAAGTTGGCAATCCCGACGATAGAGCTGACGACCCCGACCAGCGGGGCTAGGAAATCTCTCTCTCTACCTACCTTTTTCTACCTCTAGTTATGTCAGGGATAGATCCCTTGGGTACCGCAAGGAAGCTACCCGTGAGGAAAAAGAAGTCTGATTCCTACTAGGATTCCACTGTAATTCTATTAGGACTTATACCTTGTAATCCTATTAGGACTCATTCCTTGTAATCCTACTAGGACTCCTACCTTGTAATCCTACTAGGAACCCTGTCCCCTAGGATATATAAAGGAGGGTAGGGATACCTAGGTAGGTAGAGAGAACCAACAGATAGCAGCCAACAGGAAGCTCAACACTCAAGCGCAAGGCGCAATATACAACATCCCAGAACAGGACGTAGGGTATTACGCTATCTAGCGGCCCGAACCTTTCTAAATTTGTGTCTTGTGTCTTTGCGTTCACCTTCATGTTCCAGATCCGGCGATCCCTCACCAAATAAACACCTACCTTAGGGTATCCCTAGGTAGGCTGACGGTAAAAATACCGACAAGTTCCCCTATAAAGAAGACCCCCTTGGACTACAAATGAGAGGGTCAGCCGCCTAGGAAAGGAAACCAGACCGAGATCCAAGAGATTCATCCTCCACTTGAAATCTCTTAACTCCCCAACTCTCACGAGCACCTGGGCTCAAGTAATACATCCGACCGACCCCCCGACTGGACATAGGGCACATTTGCTTGAACCAATATAAATCTTAAGTCATTGTGTGCTAGGCCACCTCCGATCAGGACGCACGATACACACTTCGAGTAGGTTTAGCTGCCGGCCATTTCCAGAACCGACACATGCACTTTGCTCTCTACTGGGCACAAGGCAATAGACAGAGGCCGACAGACCTCACTCTCCTTCTCCATGTAAGCATGGACCCCACAAACTTACATTTCTTTACATTGGAAGATGGATTTCTCATTCTTCCACTTGGTGGCCGCCGATAATGGATTGTACACCACCCCAGCCTCTGCCTCCAGAACAGGAACAACCACTTCTCCAGACGCCTTGGTCATCGTCCTGCAGGACGCCATGGCCAAAGGGGTCATAATGGCCGCCGCTTCCATGGTGGCCATGGATGGCTTTTGAACGACGGTCGGGGACGTTGGATGCCTCGCCATCCAACTCCTTGCCGTCGACAAGGAACTCCTGCTCCACCGTTGGCCTCAAGCACCACTAGTGCCTTCTTCGAGCGCACTCAAATGATGACGCCACCGCTTGTACACCCGAGCTTCATCCTCGGCACCATGGCGTCACATTGAGGCACACTGCCATTCTTCAACAACGACGGGTCATCACCGACGCCGCTCGGCTGCCATCGATGGTGCAGCGAGCATCAGCAGCACCCGCATGGCCACCATCAGCGGCAGCGCCCACACCAGCGGCAACCGCCCCTCTACCACCCTCGGTGGCGTCGTCCTCGGCAACGCCCGCTTCAGTGATGGCATCGTCGACAGCACCTGTCGGTGTTTTACTAGCTGCCCACTGAGGGATATGCCCAAGGTGGTAAGTTTAGGTGAGGAGACGCTGAGATCAGGAACTTGAAGGTGCAAGGAACACAAAATTTAGACAGGTTCGGGCCGCGAGGCGCGTAATACCCTACATCCTGTGTGGTGGTTTGTATTGCCTTTGGTGTAGAATGATCTGGAGATCTTATTTTGAGAGGGTCCCTGTCCCCCCTTATATATCCGGGAGGTCAGGGTTACAAAAATCCTAACCAACACTAGCCAAGGAATCGTACCAGAACATATCTCGAGTAGATTCCTTCTGTATCGGTTAGCTTTATCTCCTATTTAAAGGGGATAAATAAGAGATAAATGAGATGAATAAGAGATAAGACGGACTCAATCTCTTAAACCTATTTAAACTACGTTATGTACACAGTCCCATGGCCCCGGGTCTGACAAGCCCCCGAGCTCTTCGTAGCTGAGTACTTCAGGCTTCTGAGTACTTTCGAAGTAGTCTTCGGCTTCTTTCGAAGCTCCATCTTGAAGTCCTTCTTTGAGTACTCACTTGGCTGCATCGAAGCTATGAGGTGCTCATGCCTCGAATTATATTTTAGATATGGTGTGCGATTGAAAAATCGCACTCCATATGGAGTAGCCCCTGAGCCTTTGGTTGAATCGAAGAATCAGGCTGAGGGTCGCATTAAACTTGAATCCTCCTTACTTACTTTTTCAAATAAATTCGAAAAAATAAGTAGTCGATGCCACGTATTCCGCAGCCCCCGAGCCTTGAATCCAAATCTCTCAGGTTTAGAAATAAGGATCCAAAAGTCATGGCATGCAGTGTAAAAATATCCCGGAATAAATAATTGATGTGATGGTATAAACGATGGAAGTTAGATCTGAAATTCAAAAACCCCCTTCTTTCAGGACCATCAACCCTAAAAAAATGATTAATCGAATATTTTATCTAAACAATCCACCAAATGACCCCTCAACTTCCAAATTTCCTCTGAAACAACGCTTCAACTCCAAAATAGTAGAACTGTTCCCAACCGCTGGTTATTTAACCCCGCGGTAACTCCAAGTAAAAACTGTGCTTCCAATCTGCAATTTGCCAAGAGCTGCCAAAATCCCCAAATGGAGCCGCGCTCCGCCGTCATCCTCCCGGAGTAATCCCAATCCCCCTAGATCTCCCCGCCTCTCTCCCCGCAGCCCCCGAGCAACTAGTGGCGAGCGGATCCAGAGATGGCGACCAAGAAATCGGAGAAGGATGGGAAGAAGAAGGAGGCGCAGCCGCTGACTGAGGAGTGGACACACAGTAAGTGCTCCCTCAACGATCTCAATAGGATAGTTTCCGAGGGATTGCTCCAAGACAAGAATCTTGTCAATTGGCGCCCCTCGTTCCGCGAACCTTTCCCCATGGAAAATGTTGACGAAATCGTCACATTTTACCATTTTGCCGAACGGGGTCTAGCCCTCCCCTCTTGTTCTTTTTTCTATGGCCTTCTTTACTATTACGGGCTTGAGCTCCATTACCTCAACCCGAACTCCATTTGCCACATTTCCATCTTTATTCAATTTTGCGAAGCTTTTCTCAGAATTGAACCCCACTGGGATCTTTTCCGCTTCCTCTTCCGCGTCAAACCACAACCCACCTCCAAGAATTCATCCGTTGTAGGGGGCGCCAGCATCCAACTTAGACAACAAGCCGGCGACAAGTATCTTACGTACAAATTCCCCTCCAACAATCCCGGGTGGAAAAATCACTGGTTTTATATCGAAAATCATGCCCCCCAACTCCCAGAAAAGTCAAATAGTCCACCTGTTGTGAGGTCGAAGTGGAACATCGAGCTTTCCAGGGGGGACATGGATCAAGTTGTGGAGCTGTTAGACACCATAGCAGCGCATAAGCTGATGGGAGTGACCTGCGCATCCGTCATGTTTTCTTTCTTCAAACGCCGAGTCTAGCCAATCCAACAACACCACCGCCTTGGCTTCGAGTACACGGGCGCTGAAGATCCGTCTCGCATGTGCGCAGAGGTGCTGTCAGATGAAGCCGCGCTCCTCCGAGTCAAGCGGGTGCTGTTGGACGTGAACACCGTCCCCTACGTCCCAGGACTGTTTTCCGCACGAAGTCCTCCAAGACTGGTGAGTATTCGACTACTTTCTGTTGAAAACAAACTCTATTCTGCCGCTGCTAACTGAAAACCTTCTGTAGGGGCACACAGAGTTCTACCGGAGCTAGCCGCCGCAACTCGACATCCCTCGGCCGGACCACCTCCTCCCCAGTGCTGCCGCCGAAGCCAAGAGGGCTCAAGTAGCCGAGGCTCTGCCCAGCAGCGAGTCCACGGAAGGCGGAAGCCCCCTGGGGGAGAAAGAAGCCGAGGAGGAGGCGGGCAGAGGCAACTCCCCCGGACCATCCGTGGAGTTGACCGACGCCCTGCCCGCGGTCCCATAGGGTCGCCGAGTCATGCGCAAACGAAAGGCGCAAGAAGTCGATTCCTCCAGGTACGAACATGCTGTCTTGTTGTCATACACCAATATTGTTGTATGCTAACATTTTCCGTTTGCAGTCCTCCAGCTTCTCCACCCCAGCCCGAGCGCCAAGAGATGGAAATAGATCCGGTAGCTTCTGCGGCGGTTACCATTGCCGTGGCAAGCACCGCGCCATCAGCTG
This sequence comes from Panicum hallii, assembly GCF_002211085.1. Lineage (NCBI taxonomy): Eukaryota > Viridiplantae > Streptophyta > Magnoliopsida > Poales > Poaceae > Panicum > Panicum hallii. Next base: position 34,291,306 of record NC_038045.1, on the reverse strand, counting down.
GTGTGACCCCGCCACCGACAACGAGGACCCCGCGATGGGCTATGCGGGTGAAGAAGGCCGTCATGAAGAAGTCAACGCTGTAAGTTTGCCTCTTGTTGCATAGTAAACATTCTATTCTTGTCAACTTGTATGATGATGTGACTGATTCTGCTTCCTTAGGTCTGCGGGCGCCGTGAAGCACAGGCTGAAGCCGACGGCAGCTACCCCAGCCCCCGAGCTGTCGGCCCTGGAAGAGCCCACGCGCCAAGAACCAGCCGCCAGGGCAGACACGACGCTGCCCGACCTGCCGCCACCCATCGAGCCACAACAAGCCGAAGCCGGGGCTAGCGGTGTGGAACAAGTCGAGGCCCCTGATGCCGCTCCCGCAGATGGCACAGGTAAGTCTCTGACTGCCCACGGTTTAGCTTCTTAGCCCCTGGTACGATGTGTTGATCGCATCTTGCCTTGCAGGTGCCCAGCAACCGTCGCCTAAGGAAGCCGCAGGGACCTCAGGGAGTCCTGGTGAACTGCTGAAGGCCGGGCCCGGGTACCAAAATGTCATCACCACCGATCTGGTTGATGATCCAATGCTGACGGCCGGCAACATAAAGACCTTCAAGAAGGCCTTCAAAGAACTATATGATTTTGCCATGGTAAGACCTGAGTACTTTTCTGCTTGTATACATTGTCGAGTTGTTTGTCTTAATCTCCTCCTTTATGCAGAATGTGATCACGCACTCTCAGAAAAAATCAGAAAAACTGAAAGCAGTTGTGAGTGGTCACCAAGAGCTTGCTGCCCTGGAAAAGCGCATCTCCGACGAGCAGACGAAGAACTGCTATATGCGGAGGGAGCTCGACACGCTGAAACAGGAAAGGACTTGAGAGACTTGGCTAGTCAAGAACGACCTGCGAAACCTCAAGAAAGCCAACTCTGAGCTCCAAGAACAACTTGAGGAGCAAAAGAAAGCGCAACGGGAGCAGCTCAAAGAGCAGAAGAAAGCGCACCAAGGTAAGCCCTTCTTCCCTCGAGTACTTACATTTATCATTTTATCTTGGATTCTGAAAAAATCTTCACCACAGAACTTAGGAAAATCTTAATGTGTAAAGAAGAGCTGCTTACTGACATGAAGAACCTGCTGTATCACCGTACAGATGATGTCGAGAGGCTGCAGAAGGTGATCGGTGACACTGAACAATAGTTCGCCGACTGCCTTCAGCAGATCAAGACGCTGGGCGAGAAGGATGAGCGGCGGCAAAAGGAACTAGAGATTCTCAGGGAGGCCGCCCAGACGCTCGTGGATATGGTGGATCCAGATGAAGAAGGTGAAGCAGACAAGCAGCCCCTGTTGGAGCGACTTCGTGGGGCGCTGGAAAGAGTCATCAAGTTCCTCACGGACGCCCCGGCCGCATGCGTCAGCCATGCCCTTGCATTTGTAAAATCTTTTTGGCCAGAAGCTCCACTGGGAATGTTCGCATAGGGAGTGGCTGCAGAGTGCACTGAAGAACAGTTCAAAAAGTATCTCCAAGAAGCCCAACCAGTAGCAGAACAGATAGTACAAAGTGTACTGCAAGATTAGAGTGTAAAGAACAAGTACTCATTGCCTTGTATATATTCTTATTTGGTATTTCTACTTGGGTATGCCTTAGCTGATCTATCATCCAGACTTAAAGGAGAAGTAATAGACACTACCCCAGGTGCAGTGACCCTGGAAGTAGCCATAGCTCTGAGTAGGAAACCATCCCACAAGTTAGATACAACCCGATCGCGCGGGCCTAACTAGTTAGGAAAGAATGCGAGCATCATCGAGGGATTGCCGTACATATGGCAGGGAGAAACGAAGCTACCCCGAGTGCAACGACTCTGGGTGTAGTCGAAATCGCTCCTCATGTGAGCGCGTCCAACAAGTTAGGTATAAACCAATTGAGCGGATCAAATTTGTTGGGAAAGAACGTGAGCATCATCGCGCAGCTGCCATTCTTCCGGCAAGGAGTCAAAATTGCCCCAAGTGCAATGACTCTGGGCGTAGTCGACATGGCTCCTTATGCGAGCCCATCCAACAAGTTAGGTACAAACCAATCGAACGGATTGATCTTGTTGGAAAAGATGCGATCATCATCGCAAACGACCATCAAAGGTCATGGCGAGAAGTCGATAAAGCATGGATGTGGCTGTAGCCTCCGTCAAACTCGCGACAAGAAGTCGATGTATCATGAACGTGGCCGTAGCCTCCGTGAAACTCATGACAAGAAGTTGATTTATATAAAACATGCACGTGGCCGTAGCCTCCGTATGTTCACAGAGAAATTTATAATCCGAATCTTGTGACACGTAGCCTCCAAATTGATTCGGAAGAAAAAGACCACCTGAGCGCTCGGAGATCAGCTATCTCCAGACATTGTCTCATGGGTAGAACTTGCGCAGGTTTTGAATGTTCTAAGAGTTTAGAACATCTTGGCCCTGGGATATGACCCCGGTCTTGTAACCTGCTTGACGACGAATGAACCTTCCCACCTTGAGTTGAGCTTGTGTAGGCCAGACTCGTCTTGGATGCGACGTAGGACCAAATCGCCTATGCTGAATGACCGTTCCCTCATGTTGCGATCGTGATATCGCCGAATCCCCTGCATGTATCGAGCTGACTGAACTAGAGCGGTGCAGCGAGCCTCTTCGACAGAATCGAGCTCTAACTGCCTCGCTTCGTCCGCCTCGCCTTCATTGTACATTTCAACCCGTGGGGATTTCCACATGATGTCGGCCGGCAAGATAGCTTCAGAGCCGTAGACGAGGAAGAAAGGAGTTTGTCCTGTGGCTTTGGACGGCTGAGTCCGGAGCCCCCAGATGACATGTGGCAACTCGTGTATCCAGTTTCCTCCTTTCTTGCTGTTTTCATCATAAAGTCTTTTCTTGAGACCCTCAATTATCATGCCGTTCACCCTTTCGACTTGACCACTGGCCCTTGGGTGTGCAACGGAGACATATTTGACCTTGATGCATGCATTTTCACAGAACTCCCAGAACTGGTTAGCTGTGAAGTTTGATCCCAGGTCCGTGATGATGGTATTCAGGAAGCCGAAGCAATGCAAGATATCAGAGATGAAATCAACAACCCGATCTGGCATGAGCTTGGCTATCGGCTTGTACTCGATCCACTTGGTAAACTTGTCGATAGCCACCAATAGATGGGTGAAACCTATCGGTGTTTAACCGGCTGCCCACCGAGGGGTATACCCAAGGTGGTAGATTTTGGGTGAGGGGACGCCGAGATAAGGAACTCGAAGGTGCAAGGAACACAAGACTTAGACAGGTTCGCGCCACACAGAGCGTAACACCCTACGTCCTGTATGGTTTGTATTGCCTTCGGTATAGAATGACCTAATGATCGTGGCCAGAGCATCGGAGATGGCGTCCAAGAAGTCAGAGATCGAGGAAAAGAAGAAAGAGGCGGACCCATCGACCGTGGAGTGGACACACAGTAAGTGCTCCCTTAACAATCTCAACAAACTAGTTTCCGAGGGGTTGCTGCAAGAAAAGAACCTTGTCAACTGGCGTCCCTCTTACCGTGAACCTTTCCCCATGGAGAATGTCGACGAAATCGTCACATTCCTCCATTTTGCCGAACGGGGATTGGCCCTCCCCACTTGTTCCTTCTTTCGTGGCCTTCTTTATTATTACGGGCTTGAGATCCATCACCTCAACCCTAATTCCGTTTGCCATATTTCCATTTTAATCCACTTCTGCGAAGCCTTTCTTGGAATCGAACCCCACTGTGATCTATTCCGCTTCCTCTTCCGCGTCAAACCCCAGCCTACCACGAAGAAACTTTCTATAGTAGGGGGCACCGGCATCCAACTGCGACAGCAGGCCGGTGAAAGATACCTTTCATACAAATTCCCCTCAAACCTTCCTGGATGGAAAAACCATTGGTTTTACATCAAAAACCATGCTCACCATCTTCCGACGAAGTCGAATAGACCGCCTGTAGTGAGGGGAGAATGGAACCTTGAACCCTCCGGCGGGGAGATGGATCAAGTCAAAGAGCTGCTGGACGTCATTGAGGCACAGAAGAAGAAGGGAGTGACCGGCGCCTCCGTCATGTTCGCATTTTACAAACGCCGCGTCCAACCCATCCAGCAGCGCCATCGCCTGGGATTCGAGTACACAGGCCCCGCTGATCCTTCTCGCATGTGCGCAGAGGATTTGCCAAATGAAGTCGCGCTCCAGCGAGTTCAGCGGGTGCTGCTAGACGTGGACGCCGTGCCGTACGTGCCCACATTGTTTTCCGCATGAAATCCGCCCAAACCAGTAAGTATTCGACTTCTTTTTGCTGAAGATAACCGCTTTTGCACCGTTACTTGACTGAAGAACTTTTTGCAGGGACACACAGAGCTGTACCGCAGCTACCCGCCGCGACCTGACGTCCCCCGACCAGATCACCTCCTCCCCTCTGCTGCCGCTGCAGCCAAGAGGGCTCGCCTTGCTGCAGCTCAACGCAGCAGCGAGTCCACCGAAGGCGTGGGCTCGCAGGCGGGAGAAGGAGCCGAAGGAGAAACGCGCCGGGACAACTCCTCCGACCAGAGCGTGGAGTTGACTGGCGCTTTACCACTGGTGCCAAAGGGCCATCGACTGGTGCGCAAACGCAAGGCGCAAGAAGTCGAGTCCCCTACCTGGCGCGCCAGCTGTCGATGTTTAACCGGCTGCCCACCGAGGGGTATACCCAAGGTGGTAGATTTTGGGTGATGGGACGCCGAGATCAGAAACTCGAAGGTGCAAGGAACACAAGACTTAGACAGGTTCGGGCCGCACAGAGCGTAACACCCTACGTCCTGTATGGTTTGTATTGCCTTCGGTATAGAATGACCTAATGATCGTCCCTTTTGAGAGGGGTCCCTGACCTCCCTTATATATCCGAGAGGCCAAGGTTACAAAGATACTAACCAACACCAGCCAAGGAATCGTACCAGAACATGTCCCGAGTAGATTCCCCCTGTATCGGTTAGCTCTATCTCCTATTTAAACGGAATAAATAAGAGATAAGACGGACTTAATCTCTTAGACCTCTTAAACTACGTTATGTGCCCAGCCCGGTGGCCCCGGGTCTGACAAAACCGCCTGGCGCTGTTGTGAAGGGCCCAATCATATCTACGCTCCAGCAAGCAAACGACCAAGATGGCGGTATGGTGATGAGACTGTGAGCCGAGATATGAGATTGCTTTCCAAAGAATTGGCAGTTTTGGCATCTCCGCGTGAGGTCTTCAGCATCAGTCACTGCAGTGGGCCACCAGAAACCAGCTCTATATGCTTTTTCCACCAGCGTTCTCGAAGCTGCGTGATTGCCGCAAATGCCCTCATGTATCTCCCGTAATATGTCGTAGCTGTCTTCTTTCATGACGCACTTCATGAGCACCCCTGATTGTGCGCCACGTCGATAAAGCTTGCTGTCGACCAGGACGAAACCCTTGCTTCTGCGCATGACACGAGCTGACTCTGCGCTTCTTGCGTCCACCCCTGCTGGAAGTTTTTGATCCCAGATGAAGTCGATGTAAGCCTCTCTCCAGTCCTCCCCAAGCATCATAACCTCCCGATCAGGCTGGTGAAGGCCATTATCAGTGGTTACCTGAGGTGAGGACTTAATGGATGGCTGTTTCAGCTCCTGGACGAAAACTCCCGCTCGAACCTGTGCACGGGTCGATCCTAGCTTGGACAGTATGTCCGCGCCAATATTGTGTTCCCGTAACACATGATGAACCTCCAGGCCGAAAAATTTGTTTTCCAGCTTGCGCACTTCTTGTACATAAGCGTCCATCGTCTTCTTGTTGCAGTTCCACTTTTTGTTGACTTGCTGAACGACAAGAAGAGAATCGCCATATACAAGTAGTTGCTTGATCCCTAGTGATATCGCCAAACATAGCCCGTGAAGCAAGGCTTCATACCCGGCTTCTTTATTGGATACCTCCCAAAGAATCTGAAGGACATACTTCAACTGTTCACCCCGTGGAGAAATAAATAGGACTCCGGCGCCGCCGCCGTCGAGCTTGAGAGATCCATCGAAGTACATGGTCCAATGCTCTGGCTTGTCGACAGAAGTTGGAATTTGATTCTCTCTCCACTCAGCTATAAAATCGACCAGGGCTTGAGAATTGATTGCGGTGCGTGACTTGAAGTCGATAGACAAAGCTCCCAGTTCCACTGCCCACTTTGATATACGCCCAGTGGCATCTTGATTATGAAGAATATCCGCCAAAGGGAAATCCGTAATCACAGTGATCTTGTACTCATCGAAATAATGACGCGACTTTCTTGAGGCAATCAGAATTGCATATAAAAGTTTCTGAACTGCCGGGTACCGTACCTTGGATTCGGAGAGTACCTCGCTGATGAAATATACAGGCCTCTGCACTCCAAATGCATGGCCTTCCTCACCTCGCTCGACTATAATAGCACTGCTAACAACATGAGTTGTTGCCGCAATGTAGAGTAGTAGATCTTCCCCCGGTAGTGGTGCTGTAAGGACCGGCGGAGACTGAAGGTGATGTTTCAGATCTTGCAAGGCCCGCTCGGCCTCCTCCATCCATTGGAACTTATCTTGGTGTTTTAGGAGCTTGAAGAAGGGTAGTCCTCTCTCCCTGAGTCGGGAGATGAAACTGTTCAGGGCTGCCATGCATCCTGTTAGGTTCTGCACATCTTTGATTGTGGCCGGAGCCTCCATATCAGTGATGGCCGTGATCTTCACAGGATTGGCCTCAATTCCCCGGTTGCTAATGATAAACCCGAGAAATTTCCTTGATGGTACTCCGAAAACGCATTTGGTTGGGTTGAGCTTCCACCGAAATCTGCGCTGGCTGCTGAACGTTTCTTTCAAGTCTGCAATCAAGTCGTCGAAATTTCTGGTCTTGATGACCACGTTATCCATGTAAGCTTCAACGTTCTGATGCAGCTGATCAGCAAACCACATCTGGATTGCACACTGATAGGTAGCTCCTGCATTTTTAAACCCGAAGGACATAGTCTTGTAAGCATATGTCCCGTACGGGGTGATGAACGCAGTCTTGATTTGATCTTCCTCCTTGACCACAATCTGGTGATAACCTGAATAACAATCAAGGAAACAGAGAAGCACACATCCCGCCGTCGAGTCGATGACTTGATCAATGCGCGGTAGCCCGAAGTGATCCTTCAGACAATGCTTGTTGAGATCGGTGTAATCAACGCACATTCTCCATTCATTATTCTTTTTCTTTACAAGAATGGGATTAGCTACCCACTTTGGATGGATTACTTCTTTAATGAATCCAACCGCGAGGAGTTTAGCTATTTCCTGTTTGATTGCCTCATGCTTGTTGTGAGCAAACGTCCGCAGGCATTGCTTTTTGGGCACAGCCTGTGGGTGTACATTCAGACTATGCTCGATCAGTTCCCTGGGCACCCCTGGCATGTCCGCTGGTTTCCACACGAATATGTCTCGATTAGCCCGAAAGAAACTGACGAGCGCGAGTTCCTATTTCTCACCTAAGCCATCACCGATAACGACGGTCTTGGATGAGTCACCCTCCTGGAGCTGGATCGACTTGAGGGCCACGTCATCGGTCGACTGGATGCTTGACTTGCTGGCCTTTCTCGTAGGGATCTCCAACCCGGCTTGGGAGAGCTGCTGCGCGGCCGCGAGTACTTCCCCTGAAGCATCTGGCACACGTGTAGTTGAAGCATCTGGATCGCCTCCTGGTTGCAATCATATGACTTCTTCAAGTCGCCTCGGAGAGTGAGTACTCCACTTTGGCCTAGCATCTTGAGAAGCAGATAAACATAATGCGGCACTGCCAAGAATTTGGCGAGTGCCAGTCGGCCCAGTATGGCATGATAAGAAGATTCGAAGTTAGCAACTTCGAATTTAATGAACTCGGTGCAGTAGTTCTACCTCGTGCCGAAGGTGACTGAAAGAACCACCGTGCCAAGTGGATGCGCCGTGTTACCTGGGACAATGCCGTAGAAAGGAGATTTGCTTGGAACCAGCATGTCCGTGAAATCCAGACCCATCTTTCTCAAAGTGCTGGCAAAGATGAGGTTGAGACCACTTCTGCCGTCGATGAGCACCTTGGTGAACCTGACTTCTGCCACCACCAGATATAGGACCAGGGGGAACTTACCGAGCTCCGAGAAGCTTGTCCACTGGTCATCGCGGGAGAACAAGATGGGGACCTCCGACCAATGGAGTGGTCGTGGTACCGCCGGCTCAACGGACATGATCTCCTGGAGAAGCAGCTTCTGGTCCCGCCTGGAGCCAAAGTCTCTGTGGCAGAACCAACCTGAATTATACCGGCTCAAGTACGCGAGTCCACTCCCGAGAGCTCCAACGTGCTTCAAACGGTATAATCCCTTGGCCTGTCGGGTAACGTCCCGATAAACCACCGATACACAGGATCAAATAAGGTTACCTCACACGAAGGTGAGTCCAGAGATACAATCACCATCACATTTTACATCACAGAGAATTACATTACAAGAGTTTCCAAAAGAAGTATGAAGTTTCAAATCTAGAGAAAAGATTACAAACCATTAAAGCTATGGTTTTTGGCAGCGAAAAACATACGCGACGATCTACAGCACGTCGACAAGACGGATGTCATGCTAAGCCTGGGCACGACATCACTCGGTATCACCAATGTTGGTCGGGGACGGATCCGATTCCACGGACCAACCTTCTGGGAGAGCACAGGGCCAAGATAGGGGAAGAGTAGAAACTTCAAGGACTATACCTGAAAAACATAAAACTAGCAAGACTGAGTATACTAATACTCAGCAAGGCTTACCCGGGATTGGGAATACTTTAGCCCATAACTAGACTCATGAAGGCATTTCAAGGCTCTGGGTTTATTTTAGCGGAAAAGCAACTAAGAGTATAATTTTCTTTCAAGTTTTAGCTTTCAGATTCTAGTTTCATTAACCATTCTAGGTAAGCACCTATACTAAACAAGCATGTTAGATATTATCATCCATCAGGATTATCTCATCAACAATTACACTTTTTACTCAATGTGGTAAAAGGGATAAGCAGTCTCATGCATCGTGAGAGGTGGACGATTCCTGAATCGAGATTCAACCTTGCAAGGTAAACCTAACACACACGCTTGGAATACCAACAGGGCGTTCCGAAGCAACCGTTTACCTTTCATTCCGACTCGTGGACAGGCCACCACAAGCGACTTGCAGGACCGTACGCACATCACTCGTGCAGGACATACGTCTGTAGCGCGACTACAAAACCCGTATTCCTGTCTGCCATGCAGAACGTACTCCCACAGGACGGTGCGTGTGAACATAACATAAAGATCGAGTGGTGGGAGGTATGTCCACTTACCGGGCCGATTGGTTATTAGGCTTACCGCTTTACCATATTTCGCGGCATGTGGCTAGTACTGTTCAAACGCTTAGCCACCACTACCACACATATCGACCTTATCAACTTTTAACGAAACAGACAGGGTAAATTTCCAGGTCATGATACAACACATGAACCTGTCCGTCATCCTTATAGTGGTTGCAGGAATGTAAACATGCAACTCCTATATCGCGCGAGTGACAGGAAATCACCCGACTTCTACCGGTCCTATTAGCGGAGCAACTATCCGATAAGGACTCGGGAGCATTGCATTGGATTCCTAGGATTCATGCATCTAGGGTTTCACTTCAATTACTAGACTTAATGCAAGATATAATATAGATAGACATAGATTGCAGTGTAAATAAAGTAGTGGGATATGTCCGGGGCTTGCCTTTACTGGTGGGTCTGAAGTTAGAAATGTCAATATCTTCCGAACTTTGGTTCGGGGCTTCAGTTAATCCCTTGGTAACGTTCATTTGGTCTTCAGGAACATCCTCCGTAGACTCCTTGGAGATTTCGCAGGTACCGTTGCCGAAAGTAATCGTATCTACATGTAATGCAACATCACATTCAAGTGTGCACACAAAACTATTTTACTTCACAACAAAGCTGCAATTCAACACTCATTTAACACACTATTCACATAACAACTAAAAAGATTTGAAACTAAACTTAAACAGAACTTTAGGAGGACAACTAATTAGAATCGGCTATTCGTTGAAGATTACAACAGAGACGATTGGAAATAACAGAGGTTTAGCTGATTGATGAGTGCATCGGTTTCCTAGGTGATCGAAGGATGATTCCTAAAGTAGTTGTCTTAACTGAGATGTGCTTAGGTGTTATCTAGGTAAATAAGTGTGGTTATATCGACTCGATTACGTCAGCACAACAATTAAGTGACGTATAGCCGATTGGAGTGTGGTTAAGGGTATATGGCCGATAGATATATAGCCGATCTCTCAGTCGATAAATCGGCTGATAGCAGTGTGTGGATATGGAGATGGGAAGACTAAGGATCGATCGGCTATAACCGATATGGAAAAGCAATCAAAATTGGCTTGGATAGGTCGATGGCAAGAACCCTAAGATTGAGTATACACCTTTGATATATCGACTATATGCAGTCGATGTAGGACAGAACAAAAGGATTGTATCGGCCGTAGCCGATACTAGAAAGGTAACAATCATATCAGCTAATCAGCCGATGGTAGAAGTATCGACTGACAGCTGTTACGCACAAACGTCATAGACTTAAAGAAAACAGATGCTAAGTGGCTGGGCTGATAGTCTGACACTGAAACACAGCTGCCGAGATGTAGTGGTTAAGCAGCAGATACACAGGGACTAGCAGGAATCCTTATACGAAAAAGGCCTTAAGAAGATTGCAATCAAGACGAGAACAATGTCTTGATGGTAGGGATATGAGCACTCATATGAAAGGTTTTAATGAAATATCACATATTTCTATTTAAGATCTATATTCTATGGCTTACTTTTTAGTTATAACATAAGCATACAATATAAAGCACAATAAAACATTCATTCCCTAACATTTGACCTAAACCACACATCAAAGATTTTCAATTCAAGAGCACAACATAAAATTTGTAGGGTTTGACTTAGGGTTGTATGCTTAGAAAGGTGGCGACCGGAATACTGGTCCGGGAAAACAGTTAATAGGAAGTTAACGACAATATTCCGGCAAAGGAATCGCCGGCATTAGAAAGGTTCAGCAGGTCAGGGCAAACCTTGGTTATGGAGAAGAACAGACGGAAGGTGATTTTCCGTGGCGAACAGGATTGGCGCGGAGAAAAGTTCGACGGTGACGAGATTCCGTGGTTGATGAAGAAGTTTGCCGGTCATGCGTTGCACGTCAAACTCGCATCACGTTGCTCCTGCCTCGACTTCCGTATAGATGAAGGGAGCTCGTCGTGCCTGGCTGCACCGCATCTCTTCCGAGCTCGTCACGCCCGACCACTATCTTCGCTCCGTAACTCCTCCTTTCGACTCGCCGCGCCATAAACGCCTCTCCGCTTCCACGAGGTTCGAGGAAGTTCGTCGTGCGTGGCTCCTCTGAGCTCACCGCAATCGGTCGCCACCTCCACGCATCATTGCCCTGCACGTCGTCGCCCTGCATGATTATTCTTCTTCCTCCTATTGCCGAGCCCGCACTCGCCTCGGCCTTGCCACGCCGCCGGTCCCTCCGCGACCGTCCTAGCCAAGGTACTGCCGTGCGCGACCTCGTCGCCCTTCGTGTGGGTCTGTCCCGATCCGCCACGCCTCACTTCCGCCCGCGCACGTCCGAACCGCGCGCGTCCTTAGCCCGTATCGCGCTGCTGCTCACGCGTCTGAAAACGCCCTGCATGCCACTGCTCACTCTGGACCGTAAACGCACGCCTGTACTGGTCCAACGCCTTGGCTCCGTTCCACTTGCCGCTCAACACCTGCCCACACCGCCAACTCCCGCGCGCCACCGCGCGCATGCTCGCGCCTCACGCTCAGCTTACGCGCACTGCCCCGCGCCAGTACTCCAGCCCCCGCGCACGCTCATGCCCCACGCTGCCTACGCCACCGCCGCGCGCGCCTACTGTCGCTCGTTCTCGTGCCGGACCCAACACCTGCCGCGCCACCACTCGCTCGGTGCCGCTCGTGCGCTGCCGCCAGTTCCTGTGACGCCCGTGCGCCTCCACACCTCCACCTCGCGCAGCGCCCGCTCGTCCGCTCGCCCGCTCTGCCTGCTGCCGCGCGCCGCACGAGCCCAGCCCGCATCGCCCAGCGCCCGCGCGCGCGCCTGCTGGCTCGCTCCCGCCCGGGCCTGCGCCGCCTGGGCCCGCTCGCCGCCCCTGTGCGCCTGCTACGCATCGCCGCCTGGAGCCTCAGCCGCTTCAGCTTCCGCCCGGTAGCCGCGCCGAGCCGCAGCCGAGCCGCTGCGCTTGCGCCGCCCACGCGCTAGCGCCTGCTAGCGCCGCGAGCGCCTGTGCCGCGCCTGATCCGGCCCCGCGCGCCTGGGCCCGCCGCGCGCGCCCGCCAGCGCCCCGCCTGGGCCCGCAGCTCGCGCCGCTTCTCTCCGCTCGGCCGCAACGCCCGCGCGCGGCCGCCGCTCGGGGCCCAAGCCGGGCCGCAGCTCCTTCCGCGACCGGTCGCCAGAGCCGCGCGCGCTCGCGTGCGTCTGCGCCGAGCCACGCCGCCGGCCGCGCGGCGCCCCGCATGGGGCCGCCCACGCGCCTCCGCCGCCGCGCTTGGGCTGCCGCCTGCCCCGTGCCGGCCCAAACGCCTTGCACCAGTGGATGGAAGAGAGGGGAAAAAGAAGTTGGCTAGAGCTGCTGCCGGTTGGGAGGGGATAAGGGCGCCAGAGAGAAAAGAACAGAGGAGAAGGATGAGCAGGTTTTCCCCAAGGACCTATGTGTAAATATAGAAAACTATAGGGGCCTGTCTGTAAAACAAAATTTCCCATTGATTTAAAACTCAAATGAAGAAATGCCCAAAACGAAAGTTGGAGAGTTTTTCAAGCTCTACAACCTTACTTTAGGGCCCAAATTCAAAAACTCAAAATTTACATTTTTACACGTGAATCTTTGAACAAAAGTCGGATTTGTATAGCTTTTGTCCTAAAGAATGAAACTTTATAAAATTCAGTACCTAAATGCAAGCATTTATGACATGTCATGATGACGGGATAGAATCGTCATAATGAGTGGATAGACATGTATGATGACTTGCACTTTTACACTTTAGTCCTGAGTAATTTTGAAAGTTACTTTTGTAATTCAAATACTTGCATAAAAGGACTTATACTTTTATAAAATTACATAAACACCCTTATTTTTACCATTTTACCCAAAATTTTTACACAGTTCAACATACACATTTCCAATAAAACTTTTTGAGTAAATATATATTTTTACAAAACATAAAGTAAGAAAAACATATTTGCAAAACAACCCTTTACTTATTTTTAAAATTACCTTAATCCATTACATTTTACAAAAACAACCCTAGGTTTTTTTGTAATTACAAAAACACCCTTTTTACTTGCACTTCAAATTTTTAAAAGCTTCACACAAACACACATGAGCTTTATACAAACAAACACATATTTTACACTAACAAAATATTTGCCTAGCGTTACAAATACATAAACTGTCACAGCCTTCCCCCCTAAAAAAGAATCTCGTCCCGAGATTCGGACGAAAGACTCTTTAAGGGAAGAAAAGCAAATCATCCATCAAGAGTAACAGGAAACAATCATACAAGAGAAATAAAAGTCGTTGGAATATGAGAAGATAAGTATATCGAAAACGTGGATAGATAGTATATGGATGAGTTTGACGAGAAAAGAGAGAAAAAGGTGATCAAGTTTTTCAAGAATTGAGATCACAACAGGAAATCACAACATGAGGACGATAAATATCGGTGATATTCATCAGAAAACTTATGGATAGCAAGTGAAGATAGTACGAGAGATTGATGAGTGATGTTTGAAACATTCTTGCTCAGAGTTTATTATCTGAATAGTGTAGATGATGTTGATTGCAAAACATGCCTATGTATACTGATGCAATCAAGGAATAATGACAAAATGCTCCAACCATGAACGTGTTGCACTGTTTGAGATGTAGGTTTGCAATGATGGTGCAACATGAGGATGGAGGATTCTATGCATAATCGAAATGGTGCATATGACACAATGCATTACCATGATGCTGACCAAATGATGCATACACCATGATGCAAGGATGATGATGCTTGTGATGTATGCACGTAGGGAATGCATAAAACATGATGCATACCCACAGGAGTTGATGATGCACGTGACTCGCGCCCTACAACCGTTCTCTCGGGACTAACACCTGGGTAGTCCTATATCCTTAAACGAGGATCAAAAGTTAGGACACTAGTAAGGTTGCATAAGGAGAGATTGCAGTGTTGTTACGTCACATGTACCTAGTCACCAGTGCGCCCCTAATGGCTCAATCATGTGACTGCAGTGCACATGAGGCCTTAGGTTCCGACACGGCATCATGGTCATGTGATTAAACACCACCACAAAAGAGAAATAGCAACCCTGTAGTGCCAACAGCAACAAGAAAGACTTAGGAAACCGAAGACAACGCAAAGTTGTACCGGAGGCACACCCGTTAGTTAGTCTACGGATTTCGATGATGATGCAATACCATGCACTGACCAGAAATGGTATATATTATGATGCATGACTTTTGCTAGTAGAACTGTATTCAAGGAGTAATTATTGTCATAAACCTTTTTAATTTATTCAAAATCATCTGAGCAAAAAAATTGAAGGTACAAATTTTCAGATGTTGTAACTAGAATAGCCCACAATATAGGGTACAACATCATGAAAGAATGGATGAATCACTGAATGATGGATTGAAGGATTTAATGAGGGTTATCAAGGTTCATTCATCAAAGGAGAAGCTTAATGTTTCTGCCGAAACAGATTCAAGGTAAAATCAAGGATTTGATTTAGCGGTCAAACTAAGATCCGTGATTGGGTTCAAACATAACCCAATCCACTTGATTCACAAAAGACTTCCCTAACTCTAAGATAGCCTAGCAAATTACGTTGGCTCCTACCACACAAAGTCTAGGCAGGCATTCAGATACAAACAACATATTTCAATACAACAACTTAACAACAAGGCAATCAAATCAATCCAAAATGACAGGATGCATGCACGTTCTACACGTCCTCACAAACAAAAATAACTGCCAAGTAATCTTGGTCTTACGTGGTTAAGTACGGTGGCATCATATAGATACGTCTCTCCCTATATATATACTAGTCGTTCTTACATTCAAGCTTACGTAACGAGGTTAGCATATCTGCAGAAAATCACAATATATATATGTTGAACCTTTCATGCCAGCATGTCATGAAAGCGTCCCCAAACATTACTGTTCACTATAGAAATAGCATCTGTACAATTACCGCCGTACAGACAACGTTAGCATACGTTATCGAAACAACGTATTCACGGGGGTACCGCAAAATGCGGGGATGTTGTTGTTCATACCCCATACCTAACTATATACTCCCAATGTAATCAACCGAAGTTGGTACATTGGCAGCATCTCAAGTAGGCCACTGCTTGAGAAACAGCGTTCGGTTCGCATCACCGACGGGAAGGCCAAGCTCCCTCAGTTGGCTGAGGATCCTTACCTCCTTACCTCACCATCGAAGATGTCGTTACAGAAAGTAAAGTTGGGTTGTGCATGAATTTAAGTTTTAACGGAAAAGTAATGCTGGAAGTTAGGATTATATATATACTATAGCCACCTCTATTTTCCTCATAAGCATTACCCTAGGGCTTTACGTACTAAGCATAATCCTTAACGAGTCCAACACGGCTTTGCTAAACATTTTGTTGGTCAAACTTTTATACTAAAAGTATTTTTAAGGTAAAATGTATCTCCAGAGTAACCTTATAGCTCTGATACCAGCTGTGGCAGAACCAACCTGAATTATACCGGCTCAAGTACGCGAGTCCACTCCCGAGAGCTCCAACGTGCTTCAAACGGTATAATCCCTTGGCCTGTCGGGTAACGTCCCGATAAACCACGATACACAGGATCAAATAAGGTTACCTCACACGAAGGTGAGTCCAGAGATACAATCACCATCACATTTTTACATCACAGCGAATTACATTATAAGAGTTTCCAAAAGAAGTATGAAGTTTCAAATCTAGAGAAAAGATTACAAACCATTAAAGCTATGGTTTTTGGCAGCGGAAAACATACGCGACGATCTACAGCACGTCGACAAGACGGATGTCATGCTAAGCCTGGGCACGACATCACTCGGTATCACCAATGTTGGTCGGGGATGGATCCGATTCCACGGACCAACCTTCTGGGAGAGCACAGGGCCAAGATAGGGGAAGAGTAGAATCTTCAAGGACTATACCTGAAAACATAAAACTAGCAAGACTGAGTATACTAATACTCAGCAAGGCTTACCCGGGATTGGGAATACTTTAGCCCATAACTAGACTCATGAAGGCATTTCAAGGCTCTGGGTTTATTTTAGCGGAAAAGCAACTAAGAGTATAATTTTCTTTCAAGTTTTAGCTTTCAAATTCTAGTTTCATTAACCATTCTAGGTAAGCACCTATACTAAACAAGCATGTTAGATATTATCATCCATCAGGATTATCTCATCAACAATTACACTTTTTACTCAATGTGGTAAAAGGGATAAGCAGTCTCATGCATCGTGAGAGGCGGACGATTCCTGAATCGAGATTCAACCTTGCAAGGTAAACCTAACACACACGCTTGGAATACCAACAGGCGTTCCGAAGCAACCGTTTACCTTTCATTCCGACTCGTGGACAGGCCACCACAAGCGACTTGCAGGGACCGTACGCACATCACTCGTGCAGGACATACGTCTGTAGCGCGACTACAAAACCCGTATTCCTGTCTGCCATGCAGAACGTACTCCCACAGGTCGGTGCGTGTGAACATAACATAAAGATCGAGTGGTGGGAGGTATGTCCACTTACCGGGCCGATTGGTTACTAGGCTTACCGCTTTACCATATTTCGCGGCATGTGGCTAGTACTGTTCAAACGCTTAGCCACCACTACCACACATATCGACCTTATCAACTTTAACGAAACAGACAGGGTAAATTTCCAGGTCATGATACAACACATGACCCTGTCCGTCATCCTTATAGTGGTTGCAGGAATGTAAACATGCAACTCCTTATATCGCGCGAGTGACAGAAATCACCCGACTTCTACCGGTCCTATTACCGGAGCAACTATCCGATAAGGACTCGGGAGCATTGCATTGGATTCCTAGGATTCATGCATCTAGGGTTTCACTTCAATTCCTAGACTTAATGCAAGATATAATATAGATAGACATAGATTGCAGTGTAAA
This sequence comes from Panicum hallii, assembly GCF_002211085.1. Classification (NCBI taxonomy): domain Eukaryota; kingdom Viridiplantae; phylum Streptophyta; class Magnoliopsida; order Poales; family Poaceae; genus Panicum; species Panicum hallii. The sequence continues at coordinate 34,274,033 of NC_038045.1, read as the reverse complement.
TAAAGTAGTGGGATATGTCCGGGGCTTGCCTTTACTGGTGGGTCTGAAGTTAGAAATGTCAATATCTTCCGAACTTTGGTTCGGGGCTTCAGTTAAATCCCTTGGTAACGTTCATTTGGTCTTCAGGAACATCCTCCGTAGACTCCGGGGAGATTTCGCAGGTACCGTTGCCGAAAGTAATCGTATCTACATGTAATGCAACATCACATTCAAGTGTGCACACAAAACTATTTTACTTCACAACAAAGCTGCAATTCAACACTCATTTAACACACTATTCACATAACAACTAAAAAGATTTGAAACTAAACTTAAACAGAACTTTAGGAGGATAACTAATTAGAATCGGCTATTCGTTGAAGATTACAACAGAGCCGATTGGAAATAACAGAGGTTTAGCTGATTGATGAGTGCGTCGGTTTCCTAGGTGATCGATGAAATCATCGATTACCTTGGCAGAAGGATGATTCCTAAAGTAGTTGTCTTAACTGAGATGTGCTTAGGTGTTATCTAGGTAACTAAGTGTGGTTATATCGACTCGATTACGTCAGCACAACAATTAAGTGACGTATAGCCGATTGGAGTGTGGTTAAGGGTATATGGCCGATAGATATATAGCCGATCTCTCAGTCGATAAATCGGCTGATAGCAGTGTGTGGATATGGAGATGGAAGACTAAGGATCGATCGGCTATAACCGATATGGAAAAGCAATCAAAATTGGCTTGGATAGGTCGATGGCAAGAACCCTAAGATTGAGTATACACCTTTGATATATCGACTATATGCAGTCGATGTAGGACAGAACAAAAGGATTGTATCGGCCGTAGCCGATACTAGAAAGGTAACAATCGTATCAGCTAATCAGCCGATGGTAGAAGTATCGACTGACAGCTGTTACGCAGAAACTCATAGACTTAAAGAAAACAGATGCTAAGTGGCTGGGCTGATAGTCTGACACTGAAACACAGCTGCCGAGATGTAGTGGTTAAGCAGCAGATACACAGGGACTAGCAGGAATCCTTATACGAAAAAGGCCTTAAGAAGATTGCAATCAAGACGAGAACAATGTCTTGATGGCAGGGATATGAGCACTCATATGAAAGGTTTTAATGAAATATCACATATTTCTATTTAAGATCTATATTCTATGGCTTACTTTTTAGTTATAACATAAGCATACAATATAAAGCACAATAAAACATTCATTCCCTAACATTTGACCTAAACCACACATCAAAGATTTTCAATTCAAGAGCACAACATAAAATTTGTAGGGTTTGACTTAGATTTCAAACAAAACTGATTTTACCTTTTTATGAACTTCCTACGAAAATCTATGAAATGTAGAAGTTCATCGATTTGAAATACGGAAAGCTTTGGAAATTTTACAAA